>NC_041404.2:43321968-43921968 GCF_900747795.2 Erpetoichthys calabaricus
CGAGTCGAAAAACACCATCTCATAATATTAGTTAACGATTAACACATTTCTATATGTATTGTAAGCATACAATACAACTGATAATATGTTGCGCTATTTATCTGGTGTACTGACATTTTTGCGCGTTTAACGGCTGAAATCTAACGTGGTTTGTGCCCTTCAGAATGAAAAGAGTTTGCATTTACCTTTTTAATAAAAGGCGAGCTTTTAAGCCTGAGAAATCACCCCGTAAATGCACACGTTTAATTGCACATGTGTTAATATGTATGCTTACACAGTATTAAAAGACACTCAACAAGTACACAGTATTAAAAGACAGTCAACAATTAACGTCATTTACCTTCATTCCCGCGTTTGACTTGTGCTGTAAATCTCTTCCTCGTTTCAGTTCACGTGCTTACGTAGGAGGCGTAATACGTGATGACGCGATACGTGACTCCGCCTCCTCCATTAGAGTATATGGACAAAACACAGGTTCCAGTTATGACCATTACACGTAGAATTTCGAAATGAAACCTGCCTAACTTTTGTAAGTAAGCTGTAAGGAATGAGCCTGCCAAATTTCAGCCTTCTACCTACACGGGAAGTTGGAGAATTAGTGATGAATGAGTCAGTCAAACAGGTTCCAGTTATGACCATTACGCGTAGAATTTCGAAATAAAACCTGCCTAACTTTTGTAAGTAAGCTGTAAGGAATGAGCCTGCCAAATTTCAGACTTCTAACTACACGGGAAGTTGGAGAATTAGTGATGAGTGAGTCAGTCAAACAGGTTCCAGTTATGACCATTATGCGTAGAATTTCTAAATAAAACATGCCTAACTTTTGTAAGTAAGCTGTAAGGAATGAGCCTGCCAAATTTCAGACTTCTAACTACACGGGAAGTTGGAGAATTAGTGATGAGTGAGTCAGTCAAACAGGTTCCAGTTATGACCATTACGCGTAGAATTTCGAAATAAAACCTGCCTAACTTTTGTAAGTAAGCTGTAAGGAATGAGCCTGCCAAATTTCAGACTTCTACCTACACAGGAAGTTGGAGAATTAGTGATGAGTGAGTCAGTCAGTCAGTCAGTCAGTGAGGGCTTTGCCTTTTATTAGTATAGATTTCCGCAATACTCTTCATATATCCAATAAGGTTATAATATATAATTTACCACTAAAACAAATTTCTGAAATTACACTTTTACAGAAATGAAAGCTTACCAAAAACACACCTAACTTAAACACACCACACTGTTTTCTTTTGTAATTTCAAACTGTAGTCTGCATGAATTGATAAGAGCCATGCCTTTCTCCTTCTAGAATCATATCCTTACATAAACATTAGCAAGAAGCAAAATGTAAAATTGAAAGTATACTAGACCAAATAACATAACATTATCTTTAGAGTGCTAACTGAATTTGTTCTTTTTGCAGAAAATATTACTAGATATTCAGAATTACAACTGGTCAGGAACACCAGATACATTGTAAAAAGCAATTCAAGAGACCTCTAACCATCACTTAATCAAATGCATGCTATTAGGTTAAAAATTCAAGTTCAATGATTTTATTAAATATTTTAATTTGAAAACATTATTTAATGTGTTGACATTAAAGAATTATAGTATTACATACTTTAGCTTAGACTTGCAAGTAATCTAAACTCAAATTCCTTTTTTCATTTATTGAAAAACAAAATTTAAGTTCGTCTAACCTAATCTAACGCTATGGCTACTTAATTTCTCTGCTTCATGAGTGTGAAACTCCTCCCACTTAACATGCTGTGACAAGATCGTAACACCATACTGCAAGTGAAACAAACAACTACGGTGAGTGATAGAACGGATATTTTAGCGATAGAGGAGCAATTTCAAGCTAATAATTATTTACATTGCTCTAATATAGTAAATATCATTTACTTATTTTGCATAACAGGTTCAATAGCTCTAGTGAAATTTAGTGCTGTCCATCTTATCATATTTACTCAGCATTACTTTTTTTGTTCCAGCCGCTAATGATTTCTCACGTGCGTTTGTATGTTGGTTAAGGATTTTAGACACAATATTTCTTTACTGGATGTAAGCCTGATGGCATATTGAGAAGATACTTCTTTAATTGTGATAATCTGTCAGTTGTAAGGTTTAGAGTATACTCCGAAGCTGAAATGTAAAATGTTTTTGCATCTTGCAATAGAAGTCAGATTTGACATATTTGGCAATTGAAAATTACATTGAGGCCTATATTTTTGCTGCTGTAGTATGGCTATTTGTTAGACAAAGTTTTTGAAAGATGTTGAAAAATGTAAAAATGTAAGTAAAAAAAGTAAATTTTGCAACACTTTCATTCTTTAAGTGGCTGTAGTTTTAATAATTTAACAAGTAATTAAACATGATAACGCTTAAAATTATAGGCAGAAAACAGTAATTACACCAACTTCATTTTTTACATCATCACAACATTAAAATATATTAATAATTGAGTATTTAGAACTTAAAAGTGTCTTTAAAAATGTAACATAAATTAGTTGGGACAACTTAATTTTTATGTGCAATGAATTTAAAAAGTTGTGTGTATCCTATATTTTTTTTAAGTAGATGGTACTTAAAAGTAATTTAAGATCTGAAGAAAAAACCTTTTCCAGTTACTCAGTGTTGTGGGTTGGTTCTGCGTAATTTTAACCAGAAGTTTTAGTAACTCAAAAATCTTGATTCAGAGCATTGCGTTAATTTTTTTTGTTGGCCCAAAACAATTGTTTCTAGAGTGTACTAAAAGAATAGGCAAATTAAAGGACTGGTCATTTCCAACACTATATTACTTGCACTTTAACTTAATTTGTTTAAATAGAACAATCCTATCCCACCCTATACAATTCAAACATATATAAATGTACACTATCTTCAACTATCCATCCATCCATCCATTTTCCAACCCGCTGAATCCGAACACAGGGTCACGGGGGTCTGCTGGAGCCAATCCCAGCCAACACAGGGCACAAGGCAGGGAACAATCCTGGGCAGGGTGCCAACCCACCGCAAGGTTCACTTCCCAGGTCCTCCCTGCGTGGAGTTTGCATGTTCTCCCCGTGTCTGCGTGGGTTTCCTCCGGGCGCTCCGGTTTCCTCCCACAATCCAAAGACATGCAGGTTAGGTGGATTGGCAATTCTAAAATTGGCCCTAGTGTGTGCTTGGTGTGTGGGTGTGTTTGTGTGTATCTTCAACTAGTAAAAGAAAAACAAACAAAAACAATATTTCCTTAAGGTTTTTATAATTTGAGAAGTATAGACAGACAGACAGACAGACAGACAGACAGACAGACAGACAGACAGACAGACAGACAGACAGACAGATAGATAGATAGATAGATAGATAGATAGATAGATAGATAGATAGATAGATAGATAGATAGATAGATAGATAGATAGATAGATAGATAGAACTTTATTTGTGAGGCATTATGCAGATGTATTGCTGTTGGTATAAAGGAGCCCCAGTAGTAAATACACACAATTATTGGCATTATAATAAGGCATTAAAAGAAGCTTCAGAAAATAATTTATAGCTAAAGATAAAAAATTGATTAAAACTGAAAATATGGAAGAATTATGTAGATATACCTAGCTGCCTCCTTGTCACTGCTAAAAAAAGCAGTTTAATTGCTTTGGCATTGATACGTCTATTCCCCTTTCAAGCAAAGTTCCCCAAACCTGTCATTTAATAACATTCCATACACTAGATTGAAAGCATGGAGAAGCAGAAAGCCCTTCTAGTTTATGGGTTGTTGTCAGTGAGTATGATTTAAAAAGGCATACTAGTCTGATGTGAATTTCTACTTGATCAGGTATGAGTGAGTGTCTGATTGTGTGAGATTCCTTTGGGGCTGTCTCACACTGTTGGCTCCTGTGCCATCAGGAAAGAGGCATTTCTCAAAGATCCTGTAGTTTTCTGAAAATTATTAATCATACAACCAAACTGACAGGAAAGGCTGTTGCTCCAGAAAACATGTTTAATGGAAATAAAATTTGGAAAATTGATTAATGAGAAGATATTAAGACAAACTGTGATTAAAGGTGAAATACAGATGTATTATTTAAAACATGATTATTGTCCTTTTTCTCAAGGAAAAGTGAAAGTGGCTCTATAACAAAAGTTACTTAAGTGTAACTGTACTTTTGATAATTATTTTTATCTTTGAGATTTGTTTTAATTTCATTATCCTCATAGTGATATTTTCATTACTTTAAGTAGAAATAATAGATTAGCATGTGCAACCTTTTCCATAATCAAACTGACTGAAATTACAAGGCAGTTTAATACTGCTAATGAAAACTGGCTGTAAAGTTTAATGCAATGTACCGAAAGACATGCAGTCTTTAAAAATAAACTACAATATATATTTAAACTGAGCCCTTTACCATTTTGGAAGTATTTATTAAACATATAACCGTTAAAAAACATAACCATTAAAATCAATACAATTGCTATGTTCTTCTTAGTGTTATTCACAAAAAGTATTATTATTATAAATAAATAAATACTCCGTTACTGCCTTACCTGAATAGGCGTGTCAGCTAATTCGCTTATCGTTCCCTGCTCCGGATTCCTCTCCAAACTTGACACAATGAAGCCAGTTCCATTGGGCATTGACTGCCTCACCAGCATTTTTCCTTTTCTTGATTCCGCTAAAAGCACGCTGTGCCAGTAAGCGTCGCTTGAATATAAAGTCGAGTGTGCCGGCAGGTCGGAAATCATTGAATCCCTTTGGCTGTAGCAGCTAATTCGGTTGGCTGACTTTTCACTGTTTTTGGATGGATTTTGATTACATTTAAGTGCACAGCAGGTTACTATAACTAAAAGAAAGAGAAATGAAATCGTCGCCATTCCGATCATCAAATATATATTCAATGACGATAAATACTCCGTCTCTAGTTCATCATTTATTGTTAGAAGACCATCAACTTCTGAGTCAGATCTTGATATGAGGATTGTAACTGTGGATGACAGTGAAGGATTCCCATTGTCTCGGGCTTGAATCACAAGTCTTTGTTTCGAAGAGTCTCTGAGGCCAAAGCGTCTTCTTGTTCGAAGTTCCCCACTGTACTGGTTTAATGTAAATAATGTCTGATCAGTAACTTGAAGTAAATGGTATGTAATTCGTGAATTCTGTACAGAGTCGTCATCAATTGCTATAACTTTTGTCACTAAATATCCTTCTTCAGCCGAACTCGGAATTGTATCGCTAACTATTGATCCATGAGGGCGCCAGGGTGACACAATAACCGGTGTGTTATCGTTTTCATCAAGAACAGTTATCTTGATAGACACACTACTGCTTAGCTGAGGAGAGCCAGAGTCTTTAGCAACCACATCAAACGTATAAAATGTCTGTGTTTCATAGTCAAAAGACTGTAACGAGTAAATGTTTCCATTGTCCCGATTGATGGAAAAATATTTCGTGAATGTGTTATTGGAGTCATTTGTTTCTTTTATGGAGTATTTCATAGCGCCGTTCAGATTTGCATCAGGATCTTTTGCCGTGATGGACCACAGCAGTGTGCCAGGGATGTTATTTTCTGGAATGGGAATTTCGTATGAATCACGAGAAAACGACGGCGCGTTATCATTTACATCCAAAAGAATTAAAGAAATTGTTTTATTATTTGACAGAGGAGGCGTTCCTTCATCTTTCACTACGACAGTGATATTAAAGCTAGATTTTCTTTCTCGGTCCAAAGACTTTGCAGTCACCAGAGCATAAACGTTTTCCATAGTTTGCTGAAGTTCAAACTCATTATTTCCTGAGATGTGACAGTTTACCCTTCCATTATTTCCAGAGTCCAGATCTGTGACTCTAAACAGTGCGATAACTGTACCAATGGGTACATCTTCAGATACTGAACTCTGCGATGAGGCAACAATGATTTCTGGGTGATTATCATTGCAGTCAATGATTTTTATTATTACTTTGCAACGTCCACTCAAGGGATTTGGCCCATTATCTTTTGCTTGCACAAATAATTCAAATTGACGGGTCGCTTCGAAGTCCAGTTCTTCATTAACACTGAGCTCACCAGTTCTCGAATTCAAACGGAACTTCATTTGGGCCTTCTCAGAGGTGAGTGGATTAAATGAATATAATAATTCAGCGTTGGAGCCTTCATCAGCATCAGTCGCGTTTAGCGTAATAAACGTGGTTCCTATTAATGTATTTTCTGAAACATCTATTTGGTAAATCTGTCTTTCGAATTTTGGAGCATTGTCGTTTTCATCCAGTATGGTAACCGTGATATTGATCGAGCCAGACAATGCAGGTTTTCCACAATCCAGTGCCGTCAGAATTAAATTATGTACTGCTTGTTTCTCTCTGTCCAGTGTCTGCATAATTAATAAATCTGCAGATACTGAGCCATCTTTCCAAGTCTGCACATTGATATCGAAATATAAATTTTTGCTCAGTTTATAATCACATATTGTGTTATTACCAACATCAGGGTCCAGGGCCTTCACCAACAAAAAACTTTCATCTTTTACCTTGGATTCGGAAATGTTCATGAAACTTACACTGACAGGGAATCTCGGAGCATTGTCATTCACATCCAGGATTTCTACCTCAACGTTAAACATTTGTAGTGGGTTTTGAAGCAAGGCCTCCAGATTAACTATACATTCATCTTTGAATTCGCAAATATTGTCTCGGTCGATTTTTTTCTTAATAAATAAATTCCCGTTTATTTTATTAACATCCAGATAATTCTTCCCACTCCCCAACGCAACCTGCAGACTCCGTTTAAAAAGACTGCCAGTATCTAGACCGATATCAGAAGCCATATTTCCAACTATTGTTCCTTCTTGCATTTCCTCGGGAACAGAATACCGGATTTTCAGACAAAAAATATTTGCTATCTTACATAATATTAAAAGAGTATTCACTAACCTCAACATATCCAGGACCACGAAAAATATCTCAGTAAAAAATCAAGTGAAAATGCTCTTTCGGCCGAATATCCTTTTAGAGAAGCAATTTGGACAAAATATGAATATCTACTGTCTTCTTTGTTCTCCGCCTGCACTGTATGTATTCAAGCCTTATTTTCCCTGTTTCGTTAGTCAACAGCGACACTATGAGGCTGAATGCGATATTTCTTTGAGAAATTCACCTACTCTATAAGACAGTTAAAATTGATTCTACTTTGCCAAGTTATACATTGCTAAATTACACAATGACGTTTTAGCGGATTTTTATTCAAAAGGGTTCGGAGTGTGAACATATTCTAGCAATTGCAGTTTTAAAATATTGATCTTTTTCAGTTTTATTACTTAGGGCATAATGCAGGCATCTGTGAACAAATCGCAATGAAAAGTTTCAATCTGAATTCACACATTTTAACATTTTTATAAAATTAATAAATAAAATAACTACAATCAACATACTTGGCCCTCAGTTTAATTTATATGCCTCCATTTTCAATGTTTCCTTAAGCAAAATGAAAACTGACTTTATTAAATGTAATAAATTTCTCTTTGTTTATGATTTGAAGTTTCACACATTATCTTTGATAACTTTTTGTGCCATGGTTTGAAACCTTAGTAGATGTATTGTTATTTACCCTAAACAATCATTTCTTGATCTGTAGGCAAAACTGTGCTACAAAATTTACTTTATTACAAATGTAATGGTGGAGGGTACATAACTTTAATAAAAACTATCTAAAAAGCAACATATTTAATTTACATGTTTTTGTAGTACTTGAGCTGGATTATTTTAAGTGTAAACTATTTACTGGAAAGACTCCATTTTTGATATGTATATGCTCTTCCCTTCTTGCATTACTTCGGCAAAATTAACAGCAGGAAACTAACATTTGGAAGTTTAGGGTTAATTTTATCTGACTGATAAACTAAATTAATTTCTATCTCTAACAATTTAGAAATTTAATCATAATCCTTAAAAATATTTTAGGAACATGTACCAATAAATTAAAGCAAAATTAGATTTATACCTGTCCTTTTTCAATTCTATTCTGTTTACGCAAGGATTTCATGGACTGTTTAAATAACTAATACACTGCAGTAAGCTATTAATGCTTTGGGATCAGCAATAAACATCTCAGGATAATCATGTCTTCCATGAGGATCTTTATTCATTTTTTTAAACTGATTTATTTCATTACATGATTACAGGAATCCAGTACCTCACCTGGCCGCACAGAATACAAAGAAGGAAACGCCCCTAGAGGGTATACCACACAATCACAGGGTATGCTCTCATTAACGAGATCAGGTGTTACCTGACAATTTCTTAAATACTGTATGACTGAGTTTGTGGATGTTGGGAGTAAGAGAAACTGTGACAATTTCACATCAACATCAAGACAAGTTGTTTCTAACTGTGAGGAAGCTGTTTTAATCACAGTTTCAGCATGTCTCACTTTCAATTTTGTTCGTGATAAAAACTAAAGTGTGTCACACTGTCAACACATCCATAACTGGCTTCGGTCTTACACCTAATACAGAAGCAGGTTTAGAAAATAGATGGATCATACAATCCATCACATTCTGATTCCCTTAGATCTATTATGGTGCTCTCCACCAGAAACCAGGAAGCGATTTAATGAGGTTAATACTGGTCTCCATTTAGTTATATTTCCATAGATTTCTGAACTTAATTTTGCAACATCTCTGTATGGCTGACTCTTGCAGTATGTGGAACTTGTAGTGCTCTGATAACATCTAATTAAGGCTGTAGTGATGTTATGTTTATTGATTTGCTACAGTAGATGACCCTAACCTTTATTTCTTTGAGTAGCATTTTAATAATTCATATAATTGTTTCAATGCATTTCATTTTGGGATGAGAATGCATCTGGAGCATGTAGAAAGGGAAATCAAAAAGATTTGTACTATAAATAACTGATTTTACCACTAGCCTAATCAAAATGCACAATGGCCAAATAATGTTAGAAGATGTTATTGAAGAAAGACTTATTTAATCACGCTGTAGGAAAATTAAATAGAAATTGCAATCAGGACTGTTAAATTCACCTGAATGGTGCGTGTATATATATATATATATATATATATATATATATATATATGGTTGAAATAGTTTACTGTCAAATAATGCAAAGAGTATGCGACACGTGTTTTGCCCTAATTCTGGGCTCATCAGGCGTACACACTCTACTGCACTCCCTCTCGGGAATCGAATCTTGCTGACCAACCACAAGTGTTACCTGGTAGGTAACCACCCATACAATCAGATTGTGATTCAGACTACGAGTGCCGTGAATATATATATATATATATATATATATATATATATATATATATATATATATATATATATATATATCCATCCATCCATCCATTGTCCAACCCGCTGAATCCGAACACAGGGTCACGGGGGTCTGCTGGAGCCAATCCCAGCCAACACAGGGCACAAGGCAGGAACCAATCCCGGGCAGGGTGCCAACCCACCGCAGTATATATATATATGTCCCCTGCTCACTTCGCTTGCCCCCCCCCCCCCCCAACCCCCATTGTTCAGGGACAAATTGGCAACAGATGACTCGGCAAAAAGACAACTCACTGAAAGACAATTCGGCAAAAAGACAACTTGGCGACATCCTTTACCAGTTAGGTAATAGTTAGGTTCAAAGAGATTTTTTAATGATATTTAAATAACAAGGGCACCGGAAAATCCACAGAATCACTTGCTTTATGAGAGTCCCAGTACATTGAGAGTAAAGATATTCCTTAAGCCGTACTCACAGATCACCTTTTTTATTCTAAATAACGTTATCATACGATTACAATCAATACAATTTATATATAGGATTAGCAATTTTAATTGTAGAAAATAATGTAAGATAGAGTTTGTTCCATCTTCAGAATAAAGTTCGTTCATCAATAATATAAATTTATTATCAACATTTTAAATCACGTTGTCATTTAAATATAAGTAAAAAATCTCTTTGAACCTAACTATTACCTAACTGGTAAAGGATGTCGCCGAGTTGTATTTCGCCAAGCTGTTTCTTCACCGAATTGTCTTTCGCCGAGTTATCTTTTGCCATGTTGTCTTTTTGCTGGGTTGTCTTTCACCGAGTTGTCTTATCACCGACTTGACTGTCGCCCAGATGCCACTGAACCCCCTCCCCTCCCCCATTGGGCACGCTACGCTCCAGCCATTTCGCGTCTCTGCCGCTCGCGTTGGCAAGGGGTGGGGGTTTATGTGCTGAACGCATGCTGAGGAAATGCGGTCTGATCAGCTGCTGTGTTTCTGCTGCCGAGCTCCGTGTTCTGCTTGTCGTGCTGCACGTCAATCATTTAAAAGCCTGTACAGCAGCTGTCCTTTTATCTCACTGCCTTGTCTCGTGTGACATTAAAGTGTCTCTCGCATATATATATATATATATATATATATATATATATATATATATATATATATATACAGAGAGAGAGAGAGAGAGATCTTTTGTGTATTATTTGCAACGTGCTCATATTGATAATTTGTGCCATGCTCTTCTTATAGCCATTAAGGGCAGATTATATAATTTACCAGTAAAACAAACTGCTGAAAGTTCTTCTTTAAATTATTACATATTTACAGAGAGTAAATTTTCGCAAAAACACACAACACTGTTTATTTTTCTATTTTTCTAGTTTCAAACTGTGATCTGTATATACTAATAAGAGCCATGTCTTTGTACATTTAGAATCCTATCCTCCCATAAACATTTTTAAGATGCAGAATGTGAAATTGACAATACACTGGAACAATTAATATAACCTTATCTTTATAGTGATAACTGAATGGGTTCTGTTTGCACAATGTTTTACTAGACATTCAGAATTACACCTATGGTCGGTAACACCGGATGGTAGAAGATTAGGTAAGTTAAATTATTGGTCATTTCCAGCACTATATTACTTGCATTTTGACTTCATTTGCTTAAATAGAGCAATCCTATAAACCCTATAAAATTGAAAGGGATAGAAATGTATTATACTATTTTCAAAATAATTTACCAAGAATTTAGATAGATAGATAGATAGATAGATAGATAGATAGATAGATAGATAGATAGATAGATAGATAGATAGATAGATAGATAGATAGATAGATAGATAGATAGATAGATAGATAGATAGATAGATAGATAGATAGATGGGGAGGCCTATGTCTCTTTTCTTTTTTGATTTTTTATGTATGTAAGAATCAAATTTTCAATTAGTCTTTTATTGACCCAATACTCTAAACCTGGTCATGGTGGGACAGTAAGTGTTGATTATGGATTAACACATTTTAAAATGGTGCTTTGTTTGTACATTTTAATAAACAGTGTTTACATATTGTAAATTGACTTTTAAGCTGAATAAATGTTTAATACACATAATCTTTGGCAATAAATAATGCATTAAAAAAATCAGAAAATAAGTTATGGGGAAATGGCAAAAAAATAAATAAAACTGAAAATTTGAAAGAATGCTATAGCTATGCCCAGCTACCTCCTTATGACTGCTAAAGAGTAATGTATTGCTTTGGCATTGATATACCCATTTCCCTTTCAAGCAAAGTTCTCCAAACCTGTAATTAAATGATGTTCCATAAAGTTGATTAAAAGTATGGATAAGAAGAAAACTCTTCTATAGTTTATTGGTTGTTTGCAGTCAGACTGGTTTCAAAAGGCATACTACTCTGACCAAATATGAGTAAGGGTGAGATTGTGTGAGATCCCATTGGCTTCTGTCTCACACAGATGGTTCCTATGCTATATTTTTTGTCATCAGGTAAAGACAATTCCCAAAGATCCTGTACCGGTTTAGACTTTTCTGAAAATAATAAATCATAAGACCAAATTGACAGGAAAGGCTGTTGTTCAACAAAACAAACTAAAGACCATAAAGTTTGAGAAAATGATGAATGAGAAGATGTTAAGGTAAACTTTGATTAAAGGTCACAGTTGTATTATTTAATACGTAATTATTGTTGTTCTGTTCAAGGACATGTGAAGATGGCTCTGAAACCAAAGTCAAAGTGTAAGAGTACTTTTGGTTATTTTAATCTTAGAGGTATCTTTTTATTTTATCATTCTTTTGGGCAAAAATAATAGGTTAAAGTGTGCAACTTTTTCCATAACAAAACTAACTGAAATGTGCAATCCAATGCTGCGTTATACTACAAATGAAAATTGGCTGTGAAGTTTAATACAATGTGATAAAGAAGCAGACTTTAAAAATAAAATAAAATATATAGGAGTCATTTACCTTTTTAGAAGTCTTAATTAAAAATGGAACCATTAAGAACATTTCGATTACAATTTTCTTCTTAGTGACATTCACAAAAAACAATAATACTAAATAAATAAACCCCTCCACTATTGCCTTACCTGAATTGGTGTTTCAGCTAATTCACTTATCGTTCCCTGCTCCGAATTCCTCTCCAAACTTGACACAATGAAGCCAGTTCCATTGGGCATTGACTGCCTCACCAACATTTTTCCTTTTCGTGATTCTGCCAAAAGCACGCTGTGCCAGTAAGCGTCGCTCGAATATAAAGTCGAGTGTGCCGGCAGGTCAGAAATCATTGAATCCCTTTGGCTGTAGCAGCTAATCCGATGTGCTGATTTTTCACTTTCTTTAGATGGATTGTGATGACATTTGATTGCAGCACAGATCACTATAGTTAAAAGAAAGAGAAATGAAACCGACGCTAGGCCGATCAACAAATACAAGTTTAATGAAGATAAATACTCCGTCTCTAGGTCATCATTTAGTGTCAGAAGACCTTCAACTTCTGGGTTAGATCTTGATATCAGGATTGTAACTGTAGAGGACAGTGAAGGATTGCCATTGTCCCGGGCTTGAATCACGAGTCTTTGTTTGGAAGAATCTCTAAGGCTGAATCGTCTTCTGGTTCGAAGTTCCCCACTGTACTGGTTTAATGTAAATAATGTCTGGTCGGTTACTTGAAGCAAGTGATAAGTAATTCGTGAATTCTGAACCGAGTCGTCATCAATTGCTATAACTTTAGTCACTAAATATCCTTCTTCAGCAGAACTCGGAATTGTGTCGCTAACTATTGATCCATGAAGGCGCCACGGCGACACAATAACCGGTGTGTTATCGTTTTCATCAAGGACAGTTATCTTGATAGTCACGCTACTGCTTAGCTGAGGAGTGCCAGAATCTTTAGCAACCACATAAAAAGTATAAAATGTCTGTTCTTCATAGTCGAAAGACTGTAGCGAATAAATGTTTCCATTGTCCCGATTGATGGAAAAATATTTCATGAAGGTGTTATTGGACTCATTTGTTTCTTTTATGGAATATTTCATAGCGCCGTTCAGATTTGCATCAGGATCCATTGCCGTGATGGAACACACCAGAGTGCCAGGGATGTTGTTTTCTGGAATGGGAATTTCATATGAAGCACGCAAAAATGATGGCGCGTTATCATTTACATCCAAAAGATTTAAAGAAATTGTTTTATTGTTTGACAGAGGAGGTGATCCTTCATCCTTTACGACGACAATAATTTTAAAGCTAGATTGTCTTTCTCTATCCAAAAGCTTTGCAGTCACCAGAGCATAAACATTATCCGCAGTTTTCTGAAGTTCAAACGCATCATTGTCTGATATGTGGCAGTTTATCTTTCCATTGTTTCCAGAGTCCAGATCTGAAACACTAAAGAGTGCGATGACTGTGCCTATGGTTACATCTTCAGACACCGAACTCTGTAATGAGGCAACAATAATTTCTGGCTGGTTGTCATTGCTGTCAATGATTTTTATTATTACTTTGCAGCGTCCAGTCAAAGGATTTGGCCCGTTATCTTTTGCTTGCACAAATAATTCAAATTGATGAGACTTTTCGAAGTCTAGTAATTCACTAACACTGAGCTCACCAGTCCTCGAATTTAAACGGAATTTCATTTTTGCCTTTTCAGAGGTGGGGGGGCTAAATGAATATAATAACTCGGCGTTGGAGCCTTCGTCAGCATCTGTCGCGTTTAGTGTAATAAATGTCGTCCCTATTAATGTATTTTCTGGAACCTCTACTTCGTAAATCTGTCTTTCAAATGTTGGAGCATTGTCGTTGTCATCAAGTATATTAACCGTGATATTAATCGAGCCAGACAATGCAGGTTTTCCACAATCCAGTGCCGTTAGAATTAAATTGTGCACCGCTTGTTTCTCTCTGTCCAATGTCCGCATAATTAATAAATCTGCGGACACTGATCCATCTTTCCAAGTCTGCACGTTGATCTCAAAGTACAAATTTTCGCTCAGTTTATAATTACATACTGAGTTATTACCAACATCGGGGTCTACGGCCATCACCAGCAAAAAACTTTCACCTTTTACCTTGGCTTCGGTAATATTTATTAAATTTGCACTGACAGGGAATCTCGGAGCATTGTCATTCACGTCCAATATTTCTACCTCGACGGTAAACATTTGTAGTGGATTTTGAAGCAAGGCCTCTAGATTAAGTATGCATTCACCTTTGAATTCGCAGATAATTTCTCGGTCAATTTTTTCCTTAATAAATAAATGTCCGTTAATTTTACTAACATCCAGATAACGCTTCCCACTTCCCAAAGCAATCTGCGGCTCCCGTTTAAAAATATTGCCAGAATCTAGACCGATATCGGACGCCACATTTCCAATTACTGTTCCTTCCTGCATTTCCTCGGGAATAGAATAACGGATTTTCAGGCAAAAAATATGTGCTATATTACACAACATCAAAATGAGAGTCACTAACCTCATCATCTCCAGAAGCACAGTAAAATATATCTATAAAATATCACATATGGCTGATCTTTCACATGAATATCCTTTTAGAGAAGCAGTTTCGACAAAATATTAATACAGTATCTATGGCTGTCTTTGTTCTCCGCTTGCTTCTAATGAATTCAAACCTTATTTCCCCTCTATGATTAGTCAACAGCGACACTGTGAGGCTAAAAGGGGTACTTCCCTGAGAAATTCATTTGATAGAATTTGCAGTCTAATTTGATTGGATTTGGCTAAAATATGAAACAATGACTACTCCTTAAAATTGATTGGAGTGTAAATATACTCTAGTGTGAGAGTTATATCTGATTGTACAATGTTATGCCATATGACAGGCATCTGTTAACAAATTGCAATAACAATTTTAAATCTGCATTCTCGTATTTTCACAAAATTTTTAAAACATTATTGAACACATTTACTAAAATTAACGTAGTTTGGGCATTTACTTAGTTTATATTTTATGTTCCCATAAGAAAATTGACTATTATATTTAATACATTTCAATTTTTTTATGATTTGAAATTCTCACATTTTATCTTTGATTTGTTTTTTGTGTCATGTTTTCAGTCCTTAGAAGTTGAATTGTTATGTGCTTTTAACAATAATTCTAGAGGTTTGTGCAAAAATGTGTGACATGATTGCTTTTGTTGGGAATTAAAACTTGGAGTTTACTAAGGACAAACAGCAAAGTAAAACTTTTTCCATGCATATTCTGAGCTGAATTATTCAAATGTGAAGTAATTACCAAAAATCACACCAACTAATTTTGATTTTTATATGCTCTTCCCTTCATTCAATAAACACTTACATAACTTCAGCACAATTAACAACAGGAAACTAACAGTTGGGAGTTGAAAGCAGAATTCATTTGATTGATCAATTGAATTATTTTTTTCTCACCAACAGTTAGTAATTTATACTTCATACTAAACATCTTGCCTGAAGCAGGGGCCTGAGTTGCCTTGAAAGCTTGCATATTGTAATATTTTTAGTTAGCCAATAACAGGTGTCATTTTGCTTGATGTTTCACTACATTCATAATGGCTAACATGGTACAACACCCTAGTACTACTTTATACTAAATAATACTTAAAATATATTTTGAACAAGTAATATATAAAAGCAAAATTAGAATAACATGTTTCCCTTTTCTATTTCCTTTATTTGAGGTGTTCATTGACTGTATAAATAACTAAGAAACTTAACATTAATGTTAGGGAATCAGCAATGAACATCTCATGATAGTCAGGTCTTGCATACAAATCTTCCTATTAGAAATTCAGGAACTCAAAGCCTCTCCTGGCAGCACTGAGTGCAGGGTAGGAAACATTCCTAGATGGTATACCATACCATTTCCTGGCATATTTACTCTCAAAAACAAGAAAAGGTCTTTACTCATCAATAAACCATACATTGTACTTCTCAGAATTTGTCAATGCGGGAGATCACTAAAGCACCTGTCCATAGTGAAAATCTTCATGAAGCCAAGGGTAATGTGAAAATGTTCCACAAACATTCGTGTTGTTTTTAATTGTGAGAAAGCTATTATAACCAATGCTCTAGGATGTCGCATTTTCAGTGTTTTTCATGATAGAAAAATTTTTTGAAGTCACACTTCATCAACCCAGACTGTGAGTAGCATCAAAAAATTAACTGTACCTGCAACCTAAAGTGAGTAAAGGTTTATTCTTTGTCCACATATATTAGGTATCTTTTGAAAGTACAGTTTTTAAAAAATCATATGCAAAGAACCCATCTCATAATTAAACAGTTCTTTGTCAAGTAATGGTTGTACAAAAACAACAAAATCAAGTAAAGTATCATTCAAGAACCATTAGTTTTAAGAATATGCTTTTAATTAGCTTTTTACATTCATTGCAATATACTAATGAACTTAAAAGGAAGATGAATCCATCTCAATATCAACTTAGGAACTTTTTTTTTTTTCAATCCAAGTATTTGATTTTTTATTGACATATGTGATATTCATAATATGTGAGTATATGCATGTGCGTAGTGGGGTAGTGAGGTGAGGTAAGGTAAGGGGTGGCCTTTTGAACTTTGAAACCCTGGGCAGGTGGGTCTTACAATAATATGGCCTTGACTATGAGGATAGCACACTTTCCATGGATCAAATAACAGCCATGGGGATGGAACCATTATTTAGTAACCAACTTATTGTTTTGAGGGAACCAAAGGTCTAATAAATAAGAGTTGGCTAAACTTGAAAAGGAACTATACAGGAACAGCAAATATTGTAAGAGTATGCAATTTGTATATGGATAGCCACAAAAACAATAAGCAGAGCATCTAAAATTATGATATATACATGCATACACACAGAGTTTGCAAAGTCAAAGCTTAAAATTATACTAGATAGCCACCACAGTACAATATGCCATGTGAAGCATTAAAAAAGAGAGTCTAATCCTTTAATTATCAGCTTTCAGAAAGAGAGAGAGAAAAAGAGATGTGGTGTAAAATATTCTAAAAAAAATTTTGTGGCACCAAATTATTTTCCAAACATTAGATGTATTTAGTTGTTAAGGTAATTCAGGTTGAGTATCCCTAATACAAAATGCCTGGGACCAGAAGCATTTTGCATTTTGGATATTTTTGTATTTTCAAATATATGCATTCAGAGATATCTCTGGGATACCCTATAGGGGAATTCTGCCAATTAGCTAAATGATGACTCACATGTACAGAGGTTCTTATCCCTGAGCCATTGTTATGATGTTCATTGACATGACAAACATATTAAAGCTCAAAATGCTGAATATGATGTACAGACCTTTTTAAGAAGGCCAGTGCTGTGTATTTACACTTTAAAACGTTTTTGATTTTGTTTGTGAGTATATTTTGGACAGTCTAACTGTTGTCATTTATCAGAGAACTGATCAACAGGTTAGGAATATTTCATCCTATCCTGCCTGCTGCTCTGGAAGTCATTACCAACCTGATGAGTCAATACATTCAGTTTCTAAATGGTGTGGGTGTACACACATAAAGCACTAAGTTTTTGCCAACATTAAAGGCAACTTTCAACAGCATATGGATTTCCTAACGTTATAGGAGAACTTTACTGCATTCATATTGAAATAAGGTCACCTAACGAGAATGAAGCTGCTTTTGTTAACCATAAGCAGTGACATTCCATTAACACAAATGTCATCCTCAGTTTTAAAGATGTTGTGCACAACTTTTGACATTCTATGGAGCTATTATCTTATCACTTCATGGGGAAAAAGCTTCTTGACTGTGTTTCATTGCTTAGACATGCTTCACGGTTTGCCCAAACCATAGATAACCAATTGTTTATCATTTCCTTACAGCGCTTGATGCTATAGGACCACATCTGAACACATCCACTTTTTGGCATATGCATATTTTCACACTTGAATCCAAGTAAAGTTGTATAAAATATACCCTGGTGTGAAATATATGTCAGTGCACAACACATTTTGGATTTTAGAGCATTTTTGATTTTGGAATTGTGGATTAGGGATACTCAATTTATAATAATAAAAAATAATAATAATAATAAATAACTCAAATTAATTTAAAAAGCTAAAGTAAGAGCAAAAATACATCAGCAGGTTTAGTTTTTCCCCAGTTTGCAGACACTAGGTACTTTTAACCCATTACACTTGATATCTGTGAGAGCACAGCATCCATCCATCATCCAACCCGCTATATCATAACTACAGGGTCACACGGGTCTGCTGGAGCCAATCCCAGCCAATAGAGGGCGCAAGGCAGGAAACAAACCCCGGGTAGGGTGCCAGCCCACCACAGGACACACACACACACACACACACACACACACACACACACACACACACACACCACACTAGGGACAATTTAGGATCGCCAATGCACCTAACCTGCATGTCTTTGGTATGTGGGAGGAAACCGGAGCACCCGGAGGAAACCCATGCAGACACAGGGAGAACATACAAACTCCACACAGGGAGGACCCGGGAAGAGCATAGCATGCCAGGTCAAATATTCAAAACAGAGTCTAATCTATTGACTATGTGTTTAAGAAGAGAAAGAAAGAGAGGGAAGAAAAGATGCAGAGAACAATATTTTAAAACATTAATCTGCAAGGCTCCAAATTGTTTCTGCAGTATCAGGTATTTTCAGTTGTTAGGGTAAAAGTAAGAAAAAAGAAAACAAAAATAAAAGAAATACAAATGAAATTTAAAAGTTAAAGTGAAAATAAAACTACATCTGCATGTTTGGTTTTTCACCAGTTTGCAGACTCTGGTTACTTTTGACGAGTTACCAAATAAGTTTACCTGTTTTTCAATAGAGACACTGTCACCTTAGTACTTGAAGCACTTTCACTACATTGCCAAATCTTTTCAAAGCAAAAGTGATTTGTCATATACAACCTTCTCCTCAGGAGTAGGGGGAAAACAAGAAGTTGTGAGGGGGTTTGCAAGATTTTTTTTTAGTGTGTGTTTGTGTGTTTGTGCCAACTCTTCAGGCCATTTACAAAGGAAAATATTTATGGGCTCAAAACAGACATAGGGATAAAAACAGTGTGGGCTGCATGTATATAGTACATAGTATGTGAATTTCCCCTTGGGATTAATAAAGTATCTATCTATCTATCTATCTATCTATCTATCTATCTATCTATCTATCTATCTATCTATCTATCTAACAATGAAAACAACAATAATAATCCACAATCGGGCAAAACAAGTACTGAAAAAAAAGATGATCAATATGGCAACAGGACTGCAATTCTCTTTAAACACATTGCTAAAAGGCTGATTTAATTTAAAGCGTAACAATCTCTCAAATATAGGCATACAGTAAAACATACATTAAAATGTCACAAAATATCATCCTCCATTGTTTATAATATCACACATTGGTTGGATGGTGATACTGCATTTTTACCATATGTTGACTAGAATTGGCTAAACAAACCCAGGGAAATTGTAAAGAGAAAATCATTATAATATTACTTCATTGAATACTGAGATTATATTAGGACAGTCAGTTTACTTCAGCGACCTTAATCTAATTTATTTATTCACAATGTAAAGGGTTTCATTAGATTAGGATTATGCTATCACAATCGCCATAAATAACCTTATAAGATTTTGGGTAAATGTCAGAACCATTCATAGAGGATTTAAAACTTGGATTAATTTAATCTCCACCAAATTAAAATGGAGCATATTGTAGCTAGCTATAGGTTATGAAGGAGTTAAACAATTTAACGCTCACACATGTATTTTTAATGCATGGAAGGTCACTAATATCTACCAGTCCTTGGTCAAGAAAGTGAGAAGTGATTTGGTGGACACAGGGGGAAGGTCACTCCTATACGGACGGGTGGTAACTATGTTTTTGTTTTAAAAATACTGGTGTATGGGCAGAAAAACAATTATTTCTGATAAATCATGAGAAAATAGAGAAGGATAAACTTTAGGAATGAAGAATTTGTGTTTTTGAGTCATATGATGATGACAAATGTTCAAGTGCAAAAGACATACAGATAAAAATTGTAATAAAGATTCGCCCAAGTAAGGGCGCAGACTTCATTGAACTGAGGTGACTGCACGTTTGCAATAAAGTCTATTCTGCTTGCCAATCTCGAGACTCCACCTGTTTACTTTGAAGACATAGCGAGTCCATTCTCCACAACACGTTCAGTGTGCGTTTGCCTACACAGCTCTTAAATGGTAATCTTTCTTTTTTAGTCATGTGACAAACATAAGTGGTCTTAGTTGTGCGGTCCATTATGCAACGCAGACTCCGTAAATTCCCTATTTGTGCCCCTGCTCGTGAATATACAGAATCTATCAATATAGGGATAGGGAGGATTGCGTTTCAAAAATGTACATTTAATCATCGTGTAATATCTGTGTGTTTGGTTATATTTGATCTTAAAAAATCTTTATTGTTCAATACTTTTTCACTTTAATTGTCATTTTAGTTAAATAACTTACTAAAGTGCAGTATGACCAGTCCCGTAATGAAAGGGATGTGACTATACATAACATAAATTCTCCTTTATAAGGCGAATGAAATTTACCTGTGTTTTTAATGCAATTTTATATAAATAAGCAGTCTTTATAAAGAATTCAACATGCTCATTTAATTCTTTACTAAGTCTTCATTATGGAAATGAAAGCAACTACCACGAAACCATTTCCATAAGACATAACTGGTGAACAAGCTCGACACTGGCAAGTAAATAAATAAGTACATATATTAAAAAGAAATCCTCAATAAATATTCTGTTACACCCTTACCTGAATCGGTGTGTCGGCTAATTCACTTATCGTTCCCTGCTCCGGATTCCTCTCCAAACTGGACACAATAAAACCAGTTCCATTGGGCATTGACTGCCTCACCAACATTTTTCCTTTTCGTGATTCTGCTAAAAGCACGCTGTGCCAGTAAGCGTCGCTCGAATATAAAGTCGAGTGTGCCGGCAAGTCGGAAATCATTGAATCCCTTTGGCTGTAGCAACTAATCCGATGGCTCGATTTGGTGCTGTCCTCAGATGGATTACGATGACATTTAAGTGCAGTACAGATCACTATAGTTAAAAGGAACAGAAATGAAGCAGTTGCCAGACCGATCATCAAATAAATGTTTAAAGAAGATAAATACTCCGTCTCTACCTCATCATTTGGTGTCAGAAGACCTTCAACTTCTGGGATAGATCTTGATATGAGGATTGTAACTGTTGATGACAGTGAAGGATTACCATTGTCCCGGGCTTGAATCACAAGTCTTTGTTTCGAAGAGTCCCTAACACCTAGGCGTCTTCTAGTTCGAAGTTCTCCAGTGTACTGGTTTAACGAAAATAACGTCTGGTCAGTAACTTGAAGTAAATGGTAAGTAATTCGTGAATTTTGAACCGAGTCGTCATCAATTGCTATAACTTTAGTCACTAAATATCCTTCTTCAGCCGAACTCGGAATTGCATCGCTTACTATTGATCCATGAGGGCGCCAGGGTGACACAATAACCGGTGTGTTGTCGTTTTCATCAAGAACATTTATCTTCACAGTCACACTACTGCTTAGCTGAGGAATTCCAGAGTCTTTAGCTACCACATCAAACGTATAAAATGTCTGTATTTCGTAGTCGAAAGACTGCAGTGAGTAAATGTTTCCATTGTCCCGATTGATAGAAAAATATTTCGTGAATGTGTTATTGAAGTCGTTTGTTTCTTTGATGGAGTATTTCATAGCGCCGTTCAGATCTGCATCAGGATCCATTGCCGTGACGGAACAGAGCAGAGTGCCAGGGATGTTATTTTCTGGAACTGGAATTTCATATAAAGCACGTGAAAACGTTGGCGCGTTGTCATTTACGTCCAAAATATTTAAATAAATTGTTTTATTGTTTGTGAGGGGAGGAGTGCCTTTATCCTTGACGATGATAGTAATATTAAAGGTAGATTTTCTTTCTCTGTCCAAAAGCTCTGCAGTCACCAGAGCATAAACATTATCCATACTTTGCTGAAGTTTAAACTCATCATTGTCTGATATATGACAGTTTACCCTGCCATTGTTTCCAGAGTCCAGATCTGTGACACTAAACAGTGCGATTACTGTGCCTATTGGTACATCTTCAGATACTGAACTCTGCGATGATGCAACAATTATTTCTGGTTTGTTGTCATTGCTGTCAATTATTTTTATTATTACTTTGCAGTGACCTGTCATTGCATTAAATCCTTTATCTTTTGCTTGCACAAATAACTCATAAAGAGGTGATTGTTCGAAATCCAACAGTTCTTTTACGCCAAGTTCACCCGTCCTGGAATTCAAACTGAATTTCATTTGGGCCTTCTCAGAGGTGTGAGAAATAAATGAATATAACAGCTCGGCATTAGAGCCTTCATCAGCATCTGTCGCATTTAGTGTGATAAAAGTGGTTCCTATTAAGGTAGTTTCTGAAACCTCTACTTGATACATCTCTCTTTCAAATTTTGGAGCATTGTCATTTTCATCAATTATGGTAACTGTAATATTAATTGAGCCAGACAGTGCAGGTTTTCCACAATCCAGTGCAGTAAGAATTAAATTGTACACCGCTTGCTCTTCTCTGTCCAGTGCATCCTTAATTACTAAATCAGCATACACTGACCCATCTTTCCAAGTCTGTACAGCGATCTCAAAAATTACATTTTCGCTCAGTTTATAATTACATACTGTGTTATTTCCAACATCGATGTCCACGGCCTTCACCAACAAAAACCTTTCGCCTTTTAGTTTCGACTCTGAAATGTTTATTTGACTTACGGTGAAAGGAAATCTCGGAGCATTGTCATTCACATCCAAGATTTCAACCTCAACGCTAAACATCTGCAGTGGATTTTCAAGTAAGGCCTCAAGATTAAGTACGCATTCATCTTTAAATTCACAAATGCTTTCTCTGTCGATTTTTTTCTTAATAAATAAATGTCCGTTTATTTTGTTAACATCCAAATAATGCTTCCCACTCCCCAAAGCAATCCGTAGCCCTCGTTTTGAGAGATTGCTGGTATCTAGACCGATATCAGACGCTATGTTTCCAATTACTGTTCCTTCTTGCAATTCCTCCGGAACAGAATACCGTGTTTTTAAGCAAAAAATAATTCCGATTTTAGTGAATATTAAAAAAAGATTCACTAACCTCAGCATCTCCTGGACCACAATAACATACATCTATAAAATATCAAATATGGATGATCTTTCAGCTGAATATCCTTTCAGAGTAGCAATTTAGACAGAATACTAATATCTGTGCTTTTCTTTGTTCTCCGCCTGCTTCAGATAAATTCAAGCCTTGTTTTCCCTGTATGGTTAGTCAACAGCGACACTTTGAGGCTGAAAAGGATATTTCCCTGTTAAAGTCACATCGTACCTTGCAGTGTCATTTGATTTTATATGATTAAAATATAACACAAACAAGTTTTTAACCTATTTTTGCTTTAAAATGTTTTTGGATTGCGGACTTAATTCTAGTCACACCGGAAACATATCAGTTGTATATGATAGTATTAGTTAAGGTAACACGATAGACACTTACAAACAAATTAAAATGAAATGGTTAAATCTGAAATTACACATTTCACAATTTTGAAACAATTTTGAATACATTTATTAAGATCAAAATAGTTTTTGCCCTCTTCTCAGTTTATTTTGTTACTTTTTTAATGTGGCTTTAAGCAAAATGGAAATTAAGTGTATAACGTTTCATATACTTAACTTTATTTATGGTATAAATTTCTCACAACTTATCTTTGTTACGTTTTTCTGTCATGTCTTAACACCTTAGATGATGTATTGCCATAAATATTTTGTGAATGTAAAAAATTTGCTGGATATTTGTGTTTATTTCAAATTTAAAGCTGAGGACTAAATGCAGATGAACTTTAATAAGAAATAACAAGAAAGCAAGACGGCAATTTCCCATGTTTTGTACAGTTTGATCAGAATTATTTTGATTGTAAACTAATCGCTTCAAAGCAGACAACCTAATTTTGATCTTATGCTCTTCCTTTTATTCAATATACTGTACATTTGCTTTATTTCTACAAAATTTAAAAAAAAAATTACAGTAGGGAGCTGGAGGCAGAATGTATTTGTTTGATAAACTTTATTATTTTCTCTCCCTAAAAAGATAGCAATTTAATCATCATTGTGATATATTTGGAGCATGTAACAAAAAGTAAAGGCAAAGTGAGATAAAAGCAATGTCTTCTTTCTCTTTCTTTTTATTTGAGGCTTTCATGGATGGCATACATTACTCATCAGCAGTAAACATGTCATTAGGATCATCAAGTCTTGTGCAAGAATTTTTATTTCTTCATCCATTTTTTTTCAAACTACTTTTTTATTTCCAAGATTACAGGAATCCAAAGCCTCTCCACGAAGAACTGAGTGCAAGGAAGAAAATATTTCTAGATAGTACTGTACATCACACCGACAAGGACATACTAATTCTCAAAAACTATAGGCCAATCTTTATTCAATGATTACTCAATGCTGTATATCAGCGTTTGTTGATGTGTGTGATTGCTATATAACATTAGTGAAAATTCTTGTGGTGCCAGAAAAAATGTGAAGATTTACTAAAAAATATCTGATCAGAATCAGAATCAGAATCAGAATCAGCTTTATTGGCCAAGTATATGTACACATACAAGGAATTGGACTCCGGTTTTACCTAGTATTGTCCCTGATGCTGTGAGATTGACTTAAGTGTTCATGAGAGTGATGGCCTGAGGAAAGAAACTGTTCACATGTCTGGTAGTTTTGGCGTACAGTGCTCTGTAGCGCCTACCAGAGGGAAGAAGTTGAAAAAGGTTGTAACCAGGGTGTGATGGGTCTGCAATGATGTTTTCTGCCCGTTTCCTGACTCGAGATCTGTATAAGTCTTGAATGGAGGGCAGATCAACACCAATGATTTTTTCTGCAATCCTGACTGTCCGTTGAAGTCTGTTCCTGTCCTGTTTTGTGGCTGAGCCAAACCAGACTGTGATAGATGAACAGAGAACAGACTGGATTACTGCAGAGTAAAATTGGATGAGCAGCTCCTGAGGCAGGTTGTACTTCCTGAGCTGGTGCAGGAAGTACAACCTCTGCTGGGCCTTTTTAACAATTGTGTTTATGTTTAGTTCCCACTTTAGGTCCTGGGAAATTGTGGATCCCAGAAACCTGTTTGCTCAGTAAGCAAACTGTAGGGGGTCAAGCAGGGGGTCTGTAATGTCCTTCAGGTAGGTCAACACCAGTCTTTCAAAGGATTTCATGACCACAGACGTCAGGGCTACTGGCCTGTAGTCATTTAACCCTGCAATGGAGGTTTTCTTTGGAACCAGGATAATTGTGGAATGCTTAAGGCAGGGGGGAACTTCACATAGCTCCAGGGATCTGTTGAAGATCTGTGTAAATATGGGGGCCAGCTGATCAGCACAGACTTTAAGACAGGAGGGTGACACACCATCTGGACCTGGTGCCTTCCTGATCTTCTGTCTCCTGAAGAGCTGACTCACGTCCCCTTCACAGATCCTGAGTGCAGGTATGGTGTCAGTGGGGAGGGGCAGGGGCTTGGTAGTGAGTGCTGGGAGTGTATTTTGATTGGTGTGGGTGAGAGGTGTGAAAGAGGGATTATCAAACCTGCAGTAGAACAAATTCAGCTCGTTGGCCAGTTGATGGTTCTCTTCAGTATGGGGGGATGGTTTCCTGTAGTTGGTGATGTCTTTCAAACCTCTCCACACTGATGCAGGGTCATTGGCTGTAAACCTATTTTCTAGCTTTTCAGTGTAACACCTCTTTGCTACTCTGATCTCCTTTGTCAATGTGTTTCTGGCCTGATTATACAGGATTCTGTCCCCACTTCTGTAGGCCTTCTCCTTAGCCTGACAAAGCTGCCTGAGTTTTGTAGTAAACCAGGGTTTGTTGTTGTTGTATGTGCAAAAAGATTTCTTGGGCACACACATATCCTCACAAAAACTGACGTAGGATGTCACAGTGTCAGTAAGCTCATCCAGGTCTGTCGCTGCAGACTCAAAAACACTCCAATCAGTACAGTGAATAATGAATACAGCATTGAAAAGTTTTCTCACTGTGTTGTTGTGATTTTGCTTTGTATTTCTAAATAACAAATTTCCTGTCAGAGATATTCTACATTTTATCTGTTGGGATTTGAGTGTAATTGACATAGGTAGCCATGAAATACAAGCCACATGTCATCAACACTGACTCTGAGTAACATAACAAGATTAACAGTTACCTAAGGTGAAGACAAAACAGTGATGATTTTGAAAAATTACTGTCAAAAGATCTTCAGTGGATTAATTAAAATGGAAACTATGACTCAAATTTATAATATGTTACTATAAAATATAGAGGGAACCATGCTTTAATGGACTACCTGTGCTTATTCTTTGATGTGGATAAACTCCAGTTCCTACAGTTTCTGAGAATACTCCAAAAATATGAATATTAGATTAATCAGTAATTAATGCCCCAAGATGAGTGAATATCAGTGTGGACATTAGCCAAATTGGCACCACATCCATCACTGACTTTTTTGCCTTACACACAATACAGAAGCAGTTTCAGGAATAGATGGATGAAGGAAGTAATCATAATTTGGCTCCTGTAAATCTATTATGGTGTTCTCCACTAGCAATCAAAGAAGCCAAACAACGAGGTTAAGGCTTGTCTCATTTTGTTTATTTTTACTTTTTTCCATAGATTTGTTAAACTCATTGGGGCAATATCTCTGTTTGATTGACTCCTTCTGTATGCTGAACTTGCCCTGGCCTCATAATATCTAATTGAGAGTATAGTGATTGTTATAGCTGATGGCAGTCTTGAATGGGAACCTTTATTTTTCAGTATGGTATTTTTAAATGCTTCCTATTATACTTTTTAAATTTATTTAATTTTCAGGTGAAAAAAAAAACAAGGAAAATGTAGAAAGAGATAACAAAACTATTTTCAGAATAAATAATTAATACTGTCTCTTTAGCAAACTGGCCTAACCAAACTGCACAATGGCCTTAGTAAATGTGTAAGGATAATGATATTTAAAAAGACTTAATTAATCAGAAAACTAAAAAGAGATATACTAGAAACTGCAATCTGGACTATAAAATCTACCTGAAATGTTAAGAGAGAAAAACTGGACATTTTTCTAAAAAATTTACAAATGTAGGAAGAAAATCATTTTAAGGCTTCAAAGAGCAGAAAATAAATTATTGAAAAGAAAGAAAACAGGACAGAATGCCTTACATAGAAGCAAACCTGTGCTCCATTTTAACAACTGATTCAAGCACCAAGTGTGTTGAAGACCATCTATATGGAGATTCAAAAAAGTACCTTTTTTTGTTTTGACTTGCAACAGGTTCTGTTATTAGCTATTATTACATGATACACATTTATGAAATACCATTGATTGTAAAAGGAATTACCTGTGTACAATAATGCAGGCTAAGTTCAGGCTTTCTTAGTCTCTTGTTAGACTAAAAGTTAGCCATCTGTACATTAATGATTTCTGCATTGTTCACCTATTAGGACCTTTTCAAAGTCCAAAGGACGAATTTAATTTCCAAAGAACATTTTCAAGAAAAAAATGGTTCTTACAATAATTGTATAAGAAACCACACAATCCATCTATCTATTTATCTACCTACACCTGAACACCAGCAAAACCAAGGAGCTGGTGGTGGGTTTTAGGAGGCGCAGACCCCTCATGGACCCCGTGATCATCAGAGGTGACTGTGTGCAGAGAGTGCAGACCTATAAATACCTGGGAGTGCAGCTTAATGATAAATTGGACTGGACTGCCAATACTGATGCTCTGTGTAAGAAAGGACAGAGCTGACTATACTTCTTTAGAAGGCTGGCGTCCTACAACATCTGCAATAAGTTGCTGCAGATGTTCTATCAGACGGTTGTGGCGAGTGCCCTCTTCTACGCGGTGGTGTGCTGGGGAGGCAGCATAAAGAAGAAGGACGCCTCACGTCTGGACAAACTGGTGAGGAAAGCAGGCACTATTGTAGGCATGGAGCTGGACAGTTTGACATCCGTGGCAGAGCGACGGGCACTGAGCAGACTCCTGTCAATAATGGAGAATCCACTGCATCCACTGAACACTATCATCTCCAGACAGAGGAGCAGCTTCAGCGACAGACTGCTGTCAATGTCCTGCTCCACTGACAGACTGAGGAGATCGTTGAAAGTGTAGTTGACCTGATATCAACTTTGGGATTTATGTTTCTTCATTACCAATACCTGACTTCTTATTGACATATTTGATGTTCTTAAGATGTGAGTACATTCATGTGCCTAGTGGCATAGTGAGGTAAGGTGAGGGGCACTTTTGAACTTTGACACCCAGGGGCCAGTGGGGCTGTTTATCTGGCCTCAGCCACCAGGATAGGGGCAGTTCTCAATGATCATATACAAGTTACAAGGATGGATTTAGGGTGGGCAAGGCCCTCAGCTTTAACCATTGTTAAGGCCCCAACTAGCTGTTTTGAATGAACTACGGAAACTCTAGTAAGTAATGTTAAAGGACAGGAGTTGGCTAAACTGGAATAAATACTATTCAAGAAGAGCGTGTATCACAACAGCATACAATTAATGTTAGGTAGGATAGCTACAAAAAACATAAACAGCATCTACAATTATGAGCTAAATATATTATAATATAGGCTATATTTTCCAGAGGGAAATATGACTTTTACACAGAATTTTATAAAATAAATATATACATAAATAGATAAATAAATAAGTATACAAACACACTTTTGTCTGAACACACATTAGAATGAATATAAAGTGAGAAAATTAAAAGAAAGAAATGTTGTGACTTTACTGTCACAGTCACTGAGAAAAATATGCAATATATATAGTGACAGTAGGTACTTTTGACAAATTACATGTGATATCTATGAGAGCACAAAATGCCATGTCAAGTATTCAAAACAGAGAGTCTAATTCTTTTATTATGTACTTTAAGAGAGAAAGAAAGGGTGAGAAGAAGAGATTACTGCACCATCCTTAACAGTTAAAATGAAACTAAAAAAAAATACATCTTCAGGTTTAATTTTTCATCAGTTTGCAAACTCTGGGTACATTTGCCATGCTATCAATAAAGTTTACCTGATGTTCTTTATACATACTGTTAGCTTAGTAAGTCAACAAAAGGTACTTACTGCTTTGTTACCATTTTTTAAAAACCACAAGTAAACTGTCAACAACAACATTCTTCAACAAACAGTTTTGAAAGGGTTTTCAAGATTGTATGTGTGTGTGTGCGTGTGCGTGTGTGTGTGTGTGAGTATCCATTCTGCATGTAAAGCAAAGTATTCATAGGTGTCTAAAACAGACATGTGCACTGAGTCTTCATACATATGGGGGGGGGGGGGGGGGAGTATATCTTAAAGCAAATAATCCAACAATAAAACCATCAAAATTTTCAACAAAATGGTGTGCTAGTGCAGACGCTGAAAAATACACTTAAATGGTCAACAAATCAAAATGACTGCAACTCTCCTTAAATGCATTGCTAAAGGCTGATTTAATTTAAAATATATGCATCTCTTTAATGGTCCTACAGTAAATTTTGCATTATAACTGCACAGAATATTACCCTCCTTTCTTTATTCGCCATTCATGGCAACTGGTGGGATGGTGATATTGCATTATTTGAATATGGTGGTTAGGACAGGCAAACAAGAATTATGGTAAAATGTTACAAAATAATTATGAATTCATGGAATGTTGAGATTACAGCAGGATGGTCAGTTTACTTCAGAGACCCTAATCTAATTTATTTCTTCATGATGTAAAGGGTTACAAAAGGTTATGATTATGCTATCACCATCACCATAGGCTACCTTTCAGACTCTAACTGTAGGTAAATTTGAGAACCATCCAGTTTGTGTTTTTCTTCACAACTGATAAGTGTTTTTTTAATCATGTTACATAGATTTGATTCTTTTAGAGATGTGTGAATTGCAAAACATAACACTTAAAAGAACACCTGTTAATAGATGACAATTGTTACGTACTTTCTGAAATGTCACACTTCAGGCGTGTATTTTTCTTTTCTTGACTGAGTTTTGCGGTAGACAACTGCCTAAACCAACTGTGCCTCTCAACTTTCTCATATTGTCAAACCAATATTTTGTACTATTCTACATCTTGTTTACACCAGTTTACACCTCCTGCTTCATGTCCTCAGGTTTCTTTGTACAGATGTAACGATGAAGATATCACTTAAAGCATCTTTAAGCACTTGCAAAGCTGAAGAATTCACAGACATGCTATACTGGAAACAGTTTTAAGTCATATCTGATTCTCTAGGTCGATTCTGTAGGAGGAATTCATTTTTATTAACTTGCAGATTCATGATAGATATGGATACTTAATTATGCAGGATGTGAGTCACTTTCAAAATTAATATGAAAAGCCATAGAAAAATGTAGATATACTGTATGACACAAATCGGAACTGGGTGTCTTTTAACTACACCCTGAATAGAGAGTTAATAGGATGATGCAACACATAGAGTCAAAAGCAGTAGATATGGAGTTTCAACTCATGTTTATTCTCGCCACTTCATTACTCTAGGTTTGAGAAAGCAGTTGCCCCGTTACCTGCACATAGACATGATCCACATGTACGAACGTTTCTGGGACCCCCTAGTGGTCGGGACCACCTATGCAGCGCATACTTAGCATACCACCTACCAGTGCCCCAAAAAGACGAATTTATTTTCTAAAACGTACATTTAATCATTGTGTAATTTCTGTGTGTATAGTTATATTTAATCTTCAAGAATTCGTATACTGTTCTATGCTATTTTCACTTTGTCTTAATGATTTTGGACAAATAATGGACTGAAGTGTATGACCTATGCATTAAAGTGAGAACTAAATTGTCATTAAATATACAAATGAAAAGTGACTGAGCATTTTGATATTGATGCGAAATGCCGATAAATCTTCACTCTTAATAATGAACTTTAAATGCGTATTTAATACTTTGCTACACCATTCTAGAAGTATTCATTTCGAAAACGAACATCATTATTGCCATAAGACCATTTCCACATCACATGTATCTCTTTACTGGTGAACAGACTTAAGGGTATTGTCTGCAGAATAAATACATTATTACATTTATTTTAAAAAAGTAAAATCTTAAAAATTCTGTTACAACCTTACCTGAATTGGTGTGTCGGCTAATTCGCTTATCGTTCCCTGCTCCGGATTCCTCTCCAAACTGGACACAATAAAACCAGTTCCATTGGGCATTGACTGCCTCACCAACATTTTTCCTTTTCGTGATTCTGCTAAAAGCACGCTGTGCCAGTAAGCGTCGCTCGAATATAAAGTCGAGTGTGCCGGCAAGTCGGAAATCATTGAATCCCTTTGGCTATAGCAGCTAATCCGATGGCTCGATTTGGTGCTGTCCTCAGATGGATTACGATGACATTTAAGTGCAGTACAGATCACTATGGTTAAAAGGAACAGAAATGAAGCAGTTGCCAGACCGATCATCAAATAAATGTTTAAAGAAGATAAATACTCCGTCTCTACCTCATCATTTGGTGTCAGAAGACCTTCAACTTCTGGGATAGATCTTGATATGAGGATTGTAACTGTTGATGACAGTGAAGGATTGCCATTGTCCCGGGCTTGAATCACAAGTCTTTGTTTCGAAGAGTCCCTAACACCTAGGCGTCTTCTAGTTCGAAGTTCTCCAGTGTACTGGTTTAATGAAAATAACGTCTGGTCAGTAACTTGAAGTAAATGGTAAGTAATTCGTGAATTTTGAACCGAGTCGTCATCAATTGCTATAACTTTAGTCACTAAATATCCTTCTTCAGCCGAACTCGGAATTGCATCGCTTACTATTGATCCATGAGGGCGCCAGGGTGACACAATAACCGGTGTGTTGTCGTTTTCATCAAGAACATTTATCTTCACAGTCACACTACTGCTTAGCTGAGGAATTCCAGAGTCTTTAGCTACCACATCAAACGTATAAAATGTCTGTTTTTCGTAGTCGAAAGACTGCAGTGAGTAAATGTTTCCATTGTCCCGATTGATAGAAAAATATTTCGTGAATGTGTTATTGAAGTCGTTTGTTTCTTTGATGGAGTATTTCATAGCGCCGTTCAGATCTGCATCAGGATCCATTGCCGTGACGGAACAGAGCAGAGTGCCAGGGATGTTATTTTCTGGAACTGGAATTTCATATAAAGCACGCGAAAACGTTGGCGCGTTGTCATTTACATCCAAAATATTTAAATAAATTGTTTTATTGTTTGTGAGGGGAGGAGTGCCTTTATCCTTGACGATGATAGTAATATTAAAGGTAGATTTTCTTTCTCTATCCAAAAGCTCTGCAGTCACCAGAGCATAAACATTATCCATACTTTGCTGAAGTTTAAACTCATCATTGTCTGATATATGACAGTTTACTCTGCCATTGTTTCCAGAGTCCAGATCTGTGACACTAAACAGTGCGATTACTGTGCCTATTGGTACATCTTCAGATACTGAACTTTGCGATGACGCTACAATGATTTCTGGTTTGTTGTCATTGCTGTCAATTATTTTTATTATTACTTTGCAGTGACCTGTCATAGGATGAGACCCTTTATCTTTTGTTTGCACAAATAACTCATATAGAGGTGATTGTTCGAAATCCAACAGTTCTTTAACGCTAAGTTCACCTGTCCTCGAATTCAAACTGAATTTCATTTGGGCCTTCTCAGAGGTGTGAGGAATAAATGAATATAATAGCTCGGCATTAGAGCCTTCATCAGCATCTGTCGCATTTAGTGTGATAAAAGTGGTTCCTATTAAGGTAGTTTCTGAAACCTCTACTTGATACATCTCTCTTTCAAATTTTGGAGCATTGTCATTTTCATCAGTTATGGTAACCGTGATATTAATTGAGCCAGACAGTGCAGGTTTTCCACAATCCAGTGCAGTAAGAATTAAATTGTACACCGCTTGCTCTTCTCTGTCCAGTGCATCCTTAATTACTAAATCAGCATACACTGACCCATCTTTCCAAGTCTGTACAGCGATCTCAAAAATTACATTTTCGCTCAGTTTATAATTACATACTGTGTTATTTCCAACATCGATGTCCACGGCCTTCACCAACAAAAACCTTTCGCCTTTTAGTTTCGACTCTGAAATGTTTATTTGACTTACGGTGAAAGGAAATCTCGGAGCATTGTCATTCACATCCAAGATTTCAACCTCAACGCTAAACATCTGCAGTGGATTTTCAAGTAAGGCCTCAAGATTAAGTACGCATTCATCTTTAAATTCACAAATGCTTTCTCTGTCGATTTTTTTCTTAATAAATAAATGTCCGTTTATTTTGTTAACATCCAAATAATGCTTCCCACTCCCCAAAGCAATCCGTAGCCCTCGTTTTGAGAGATTGCTGGTATCTAGACCGATATCAGACGCTATGTTTCCAATTACTGTTCCTTCTTGCAATTCCTCCGGAACAGAATACCGTGTTTTTAAGCAAAAAATAATTCCGATTTTAGTGAATATTAAAAAAAGATTCACTGACCTCAGCATCTCCTGGACCACAATAACATACATCTATAAAATATCAAATATGGATGATCTTTCAGCTGAATATCCTTTCAGAGTAGCAATTTAGACAGAATACTAATATCTGTGCTTTTCTTTGTTCTCCGCCTGCTTCAGATAAATTCAAGCCTTGTTTTCCCTGTATGGTTAGTCAACAGCGACACTTTGAGGCTGAAAAGGATACTTCCCTGTTAAAGTCACATCGTACCTTGCAGTGTCATTTGATTTTATATGATTAAAATATAACACAAACAAGTTTTTAACCTATTTTTGCTTTAAAATGTTTTTGGATTGCGGACTTAATTCTAGTCACACTGGAAACATATCAACTGTATATGATAGTATGAGTTAAGGTAACACGATAGACACTTACAAACAAATTAAAATGAAATGGTTAAATCTGAAATTACACATTTCACAATTTTGAAACAATTTTGAATACATTTATTAAGATCAAAATAGTTTATTTTGTTACTTTTTTAATGTGGCTTTAAGCAAAATGGAAATTAAGTGTATAACGTTTCATATATTTAACTTTATTTATGGTATAAATTTCTCACAACTTATCTTTGTTACGTTTTTCTGTCATGTCTTAACACCTTAGAAGATGTATTGTTAAGTACGTAATGCCATAAATATTTTGTTAATGTAAAAAATATGCTGTATATTTGTGTTTATTTCAAATTTAAAGCTGAGGAATAAATGCGGATGAACTTTAATAAGGAATAACAAGAACGCAAGACAGCAATTTCCATGTTTTGTACAGTTTGATCAGAATTATTTTGACTGTAAACTAATCGCTTCAAAGCAGACAACTTAATTTTGATCTTATGCTCTTCCCTTTGTTCAATATACTGTGCATTTGCTTTATTTTGACAAAATTAAAAAAAAAATTACAGTAGGGAGCTGGAGGCAAAATGTGTTTGTTTTTGATAAACTTTATTATTTTCTCTCCCTAAAAAGATAGCAATTTAATCACCATTGTGATATATTTGGAGCATGTAACAAAAAGTAAAGGCAAACTGAGATAAAAGCAATGTCTTCTTTTTATTTCTTTTTATTTGAGGATTTCATGGATGGCATACATTACTCATCAGCAGTAAACATGTCATTAGGATCATCAAGTCTTGTGCAAGAATTTTTATTTCTTCATCCAGTTTTTTTCAAACTGCTTTTTAATTTCCAAGATTACAGAAATCTAAAGCCTCTCCAGGAAGAACTGAGTGCAAGGAAGAAAATATTCCTAGATAGTACTGTACATCAAACCGATACAGGACATACTAATTCTCAAAAACTATAGGCCAGTCTTTACTCAATGATTACTCAAGTGCTGTATATCAGCGTTTGTTGATATGTGTGATTGCTACATAATATTAGTGAAAATTCTTGTGATGCCAGAAATAATGTGCAGATTTACTAAAAAATATCTGATAACGGTGTTTTAGTTGAATATTGAATACATGATTGAAATGTTTTCTCACTGTGGTGTTGTGATTTTGCTTTGTATTTCTAAATAACAGATTTCCTGTCAGAAATATTCGACATTTTATCTCTTGCATGGGATTTGAGTGTAATTGACATACAGTGCATCCGGAAAGTATTCACAGCGCATCACTTTTTCCACATTTTGTTAAGTTACAGCCTTATTCCAAAATGGATTAAATTCATTTTTTTCCTCAGATTTCTACACACAACACCCCATAATGACAACGTGAAAAAAGTTTACTTGAGATTTTTGCAAATTTATTAAAAATAAAAACATTGAGAAAGCACATGTACATAAGTATTCACAGTCTTTGCCATGAAGATCGAAATTGAGCTCAGGTGCATCCTGTTTCCCCTGATCATCCTTGAGATGTTTCTGCAGCTTCATTGGAGTCCACCTGTGGTAAATTCAGTTGACTGGACATGATTTGGAAAGGCACACACCTGTCTATAGAAGGTCCCACAGTTGACAGTTCATGTCAGAGCACAAACCAAGCATGAAGTCAAAGGAATTGTCTGTAGACCTCCGAGACAGGATTGTCTCAAGGCACAAATCTGGGAAAGGTTACAAAAAAATTTCTGCTGCTTTGAAGGTCCCAATGAACAAAGTGGCCTCCATCATCCATAAGTGGAAGAAGTTCGAAACCACCAGGACTCTTCCTTTAGCTGGCCGGCCATCTAAACTGAGCAATCGTGGGAGAAGGGCCTTTGTCTGGGAGGTGACCAAGAACCCGATGGTCACTCTGTCAGAGCTCCAGAGGTCCTCTGTGGAGAGAGGAGAACCTTCCAGAAGGACAACCATCTCTGCAGCAATCCACCAATCAGGCCTGTATGGTAGAGTGGCCAGACGGAAGCCACTCCTTAGTACAAGGCACATGGCAGCCCACCTGGAGTTTGACAAAAGGCAACTGAAGGACTCTCAGACCATGAGAAAGAAAATTCTCTGGTCTGATGAGACAAAGATTGAACTCTTTGGTGTGAATGCCAGGCGTCACGTTTGGAGGAAACCAGCCACCGCTCATCACCAGGCCAATACCATCCCTACAGTGAAGCATGGTGGTGGCAGCATCATGCTGTGGGATGTTTTTCAGCAGCAGGAACTGGGAGACTAGTCAGGATAAAGGGAAAGATGACTGCAGCAATGTACAGAGACATCCTGGATGAAAACCTGCTCCAGAGCGCTCTTGACCTCAGACTGGGGCGACAGTTCATCTTTCAGCAGGACAACAACCCTAAGCACACAGCCAAGATATCAAAGGAGTGGCTTCAGGACAACTCTGTGAATGTCCTTGAGTGGCCCAGCCAGAGCCCAGACTTGAATCCGATTGAACATTCGAGGAAAAAATTCTGATGGAAAAAATGAATTTAATCCATTTTGGAATAAGGCTGTAACATAACAAAATGTGAAAAAAGTGATCCGCTGTGAATACTTTCCGGATACACTGTAGGTAGCCATGAAATACAAACCACATGTCATCAACACTGACTCTGAGTAACATAACAAGATTAACAGTTACCTAAGGTGAAGACAAAACAGTGATGATTTTGGAAAATTTCTGTCAAAAGATCTACAGTGGATTAATTAAAATGGAAACTATGACTCAAATTTATAATATGTTACTATAAAATATAGTGGGAACCATGCTTTAATGGACTACCTGTACACTACCTTATTCTTTGATGTGGATAAACTCCAGTTCCTACAGTTTCTGAGAATACTCCAAAAATATGAATATTAGATTAATCAGTAATTAATGCCCCAAGATGAGTGAATATCAGTGTGGACATTAGCCAGATTGGCACCACGTCCATCACTGACTTTTTTGCCTTACACACAATACAGAAGCAGTTTCAGGAATAGATGGATGAAGGAAGTAATCATAATTTGGCTCCTGTAACTCTATTATGGTGTTCTCCACTAGCAACCAAAGAAGCCAAACAACAAGGTTTAGGCTGGTCTCATTTTGTTTATTTTTACTTTTTTCCATAGATTTGTTAAACTCATTGGGGCAATATCTCTGTTTGATTGACTCCTTCTGTATGCTGAACTTGCCCTGGCCTCATAATATCTAATTGAGAGTGTAGTGATTGTTATAGCTGATGGCAGTCTTGAATGGGAACCTTTATTTTTCAGTATGGAATTTTTAAATGCTTCCTATTATACTTTTTAAATTTATTTAATTTTCAGGTGAAAAAAAACAAGGAAAATGTAGAAAGAGATAACAAAACTATTTTCAGAATAAATAATTGATACTGTCTCTTTACGAAACTGGCCTAACCAAACTGCACAATTGCCTTAGTAAATGTGTAAGGATAATGATATTTTAAAAGACTTAATTAATCAGAAAACTAAAAAGAGATATACTAGAAACTGCAATCTGGACTATAAAATCTACCTGAAATGTTAAGAGAGAAAAACTGGACATTTAAAAAAATTTTTTACAAATGTAGGAAGAAAATCATTTTAAGTCTTCAAAGAGCAGAAAATAAATTATTGAAAAGAAAAAAAACAGGACAGAATGCCTTACATAGAAGCAAACCTGTGCTCCATTTTAACAACTGATTCAAGCACCAAGTGTGTTGAAGACTATCTAACCCATAGGTCATGATGTAATTTTACTTGTAGTGCTGAAAAAAATGAAGGATTTTAAATTGATCCACTTTACGCAAGTGTCAAGATTTTGAAGATTCACCTGTCATTGACTAATGTTTCATTTGAGGTTGGTTTTTACATTTGTCCCAGGTCCTTCAGCATGACCAGGTGTACCATCAGGGTTACCATCAGGCCCTGCTTGGAAAGGGGGCTTAGTATATGCAAGCGATGAATGCATAATATCAGAAAAAGTCCAGCTTTTTTCAAGGATTTCAACCAGATCTAAATGTAAGTCTTCTTAAAGAAAATGTATCCTGTTTGGATGATATGGGTTGGGCACAATCAGAGCAGATGTCTGTTGGGTCACTTTTATGAGCTTATACATACTGCGCCGGACAAAAACAAACAGAATGTTATTTCTAAATGAGAACCCTGTTGTGTAGCAAAAGAAAATATTATTTAAAAAAGAAGCAAAACACTATGTCACTTTAACAAAATAAGCAAAATGATGAATTCCACAAACTATAAATACTGCTTTTAAGACTAATGAGAGAGATCTTACAGATCATTAGGAGGGCTCCACTACAGTTCTAGCATCACTGTACTGTCACAGAGGTGAACAATAATGTGGCAGGCGGGAAAAAACACTGTAAGAGATAAGATGCACCAAACAACTCCAAATCCAAGCAAAGGGTCCCCTTTCTGGTCTTTTATTTATTTCAAATATACAACTCAAAAAAATTAGTTATAAATCACCTTTTTGCCATATAGTGGCATAAAGGCTTTTTGAAAATGTTTAATAGATGTTCTTTATTTGCTCTATCAGAAGTTAGCAGATATCCCATAAATATGACATTGCACACATTTGAAAATAAAAGTGCCAAAGTGTTTCTTCAGAGCAATGCCCTAGGGGAATTGTGTTTGCTTCCCAAAACAACCATCTATATGGAGATTCAAAAAAGTACCTTTTTTTGTTTTGACTTGCAACAGGTTCTGTTATTAGCTATTATTACATGATACACATTTATGAAATACCATTGATTGTAAAAGGAATTACCTGCGTTCAATAATGCAGGCTAAGTTCAGGCTTTCTTGGTCTCTTGTTAGACTAAAAGTTAGCCATCTGTACATTAATGATTTCTGCATTGTTCACCTATTAGGATCTTTTCAAAGCCCAAAGAACATTTTCAAGAAAAAAATGGTTCTTACAATAATTGTATGAGAAACCACACAATCCATCATCTATCTATCTATATATCTACCTACACCTGAACACCAGCAAAACCAAAGAGCTAGTGGTGGGTTTTAGGAGGCGCAGGCCCCTCATGGACCCCGTGATCATCAGATGTGACTGTGTGCAGATGGTGCAGACCTATAAATACCTGGGAGTGCAGCTGGATGATAAATTGGACTGGACTGCCAATACTGATGCTCTGTGTAAGAAAGGACAGAGCTGACTATACTTCTTTAGAAGGCTGGCGTCCTACAACATCTGCAATAAGTTGCTGCAGATGTTCTATCAGACGGTTGTGGCGAGTGCCCTCTTCTACGCGGTGGTGTGCTGGGGAGGCAGCATAAAGAAGAAGGACGCCTCACGTCTGGACAAACTGGTGAGGAAAGCAGGCACTATTGTAGGCATGGAGCTGGACAGTTTGACATCCGTGGCAGAGCGACGGGCACTGAGCAGACTCCTGTCAATAATGGAGAATCCACTGCATCCACTGAACACTATCATCTCCAGACAGAGGAGCAGCTTCAGCGACAGACTGCTGTCAATGTCCTGCTCCACTGACAGACTGAGGAGATCGCTGAAAGTGTAGTTGACCTGATATCAACTTTGGGATTTATGTTTCTTCATTACCAATACCTGATTTCTTATTGACATATTTGATGTTCTTAAGATGTGAGTACATTCATGTGCCTAGTGGCATAGTGAGGTAAGGTGAGGGGCACTTTTGAACTTTGGCACCCAGGGGCCAGTGGGGCTGTTTATCTGGCCTCAGCCACCAGGATAGGGGCAGTTCTCAATGATCATATACAAGTTACAAGGATGGATTTAGGGTGGGCAAGGCCCTCAGGTTTAACCATTATTAAGGCCCCACCTAGCTGTTTTGAATGAACTACGGAAACTCTAGTAAGTAATGTTAAAGGATAGGAGTTGGCTAAACTGGAATAAATACTATTCAAGAAAAGCGTGTATCACAACAGTATGCAATTAATGTTAGGACAGCTACAAAAAACCTAAACAGCATCTACAATTATAAGCTAAATATATTGTAATGTAGGCTATATTTTCCAGAGGGAAATGTGACTTTTTACAGAATTTTATAAAATATAAATAGATAAATAAATAAGTATACAAACACACTTTTGTCTGAACAGACATTAGAATGAATATAAAGTGAGAAAATAAAAAGAAAGAAATGTTGTGACTTTGCTGTCACAGTCACTGTGAAAAATATGCAATATATATAGTGACAGTAGGTACTTTTGACAAATTACATGTGATATCTATGAGAGCACAAAATGCCATGTCGAGTATTCAAAACAGACAGTCTAATTCTTTGATTATGTACTTTAAGAGAGAAGGAAAGAGTGATAAGAAGAGATTACTGCACCATCCTTAACAGTTAAAATGAAACTAAAAAAAAATACATCTTCAGGTTTCATTTTTCATCAGTTTGCAAACTCTGGGTACATTTGTCATGCTATCAATAAAGTTTACCTGATGTTCATTATACATACTGTTAGCTTAGTAAGTCTACAAAAGGTACTTACTGCTTTGTTACCATTTTTAAAAAACCACAAGTAAACTGTCAACAACGACATTCTGCAACAAACAGTTTTGAAAGGGTTTTTAAGATTGTATATGTGTGCGTGTGTGCGTGTGTGTGTGCGTGTGTGTGTGTGTGTGTGTATCCATTCTACATGTAAAGCAAAATATTCATAGGTGTCTAAAACAGACATGTGCACTGAGTCTTCATACATATGGGGGGGGGGGGGGATATATTATAGCAAATAATCCAACAATAAAACCATCAATAATATTCAACAAAATGTAGACGCTGCATAATACACTTAAATGATCAACAAATCAAAATGACTGCAACTCTCCTTAAATGCATTGCTAAAGGCTGATTTAATTTAAAATATATGCATCTCTTTAATGGTCCTACAATACATTTTGCATTATAACTGCACACAATATTATCCTCCGTTCTTTATTCACCATTCATGGGCACTGGTGGTATGTTGATATTGCATTATTTGAATATGGTGGTTAGGACAGGCATACAAGAATTATGGTAAAATGTTACAAAATAATTATGAATTCATGGAATGTTGAGATTACAGCAGGATGGTCAGTTTACTTCAGAGACCCTAATCTAATTTATTTCTTCATGATGTAAAGGGTTACATAAGGTTATGATTATGCTATCACCATCACCATAGGCTACCTTTCAGACTCTAACTGTAGGTAAATTTGAGAACCATCCAGTTTGCGTTTTTCTTCACAACTGAAAAGTGTTTTTTTTTCAATCATGTTACATAGATTTGATTCTTTTAGAGATGTGTGAATTGCAAAACATAACACTTAAAAGAACACCTGTTAATAGATCACAATTGTTACATACTTTCTGAAATGTCACACTTCAGGCGTGTATTTTTCTTTTCTTGACTGAGTTTTGTGGTAGACAACTGCCTAAACCAACTGTGCCTCTCAACTTTCTCATATTGTCAAACCAATATTTTGTACTATTCTACATCTTGTTTACACCTCCTGCTTCATGTCCTCAGGTTTCTTTGTACAGATGTAACGAAGATGATATCACTTAAAGCATCTTTAAACATTTGCAAAGCTGAAGAATTCACAGACATGCTATACTGGAAACAGTTTTAAATCATACCTCATTCTCTAGGTCGATTCTGTAGGAGGAATTCATTTTTATTAACTTGCAGATTCATGATAGATATGGATACTTAATTATGCAGGATCTGAGTCACTTTCAAAATTAATATGAAAAGCCAAAGAAAAATGTGGATATATGACAAAAATCGGAACTGAGTGCCTTTTAACTACATCCTGAATAGAGCGTTAAAAGGATGATGCAACAAATACAGTCAAAGCAGTAGATATGGACTTTCAACTCATGTTTATTCTCACCACTTCATTACTCTAGGATTGAGAAAGCAGTTGCCCCGTTACCTGCCCATAGACATGATCCACATGTACGGACGTTTCTGGGGCCCCCTAGTGGTCAGGATACATAGCATACCACCTACCAGTGCCCCAAAAGACGAATTTATTTTCTAAAACGTACATTTAATCATTGTGTAATTTCTGTGTGTATAGTTATATTTAATCTTCAAGAATTCTTATACTGTTCTATGCTATTTTCACTTTGTCTTAATGATTTTGGATAAATAATGGACTGAAGTGTATGACCTAAGTGAGAACTAAATTGTCATTAAATATACAAATGAAAAGTGACTGAGCATTTTAAGGCGATATGCCGATAAATCTTCACTCTTAATAATGAACTTTAAATGCGTATTTAATACTTTGCTACACCATTCTAGAAGTATTCATTTCGAAAACAAACATCATTATTGCCATACAATCATTTCCACATCACATGTATCTCTTTACTGGTGAACAGACTTGAGGGTATTGTATGTAGAATGTAAATTATTACATTTATTTAAAAAAAGAAAAATCTTAAAAATTCTGTTACAACCTTACCTGAATCGGTGTGTCGGCTAATTCGCTTATCGTTCCCTGCTCCGGATTCCTCTCCAAACTGGACACAATAAAACCAGTTCCATTGGGCATTGACTGCCTCACCAACATTTTGCCTTTTCGTGATTCCGCTAAAAGCACGCTGTGCCAGTAAGCGTCGCTTGAATATAAAGTCGAGTGTGCCGGCAAGTCGGAAATCATTGAATCCCTTTGGCTGTAGCAGCTTATCCGATGTGCTGATTTTTCGTCTTCAGCTGGATTATGGTGACATTTGAGGGCAGCACAGATCACTATTGTTAAAAAAAGCAACAGTGAAGCTGACGCAAGACCTATCATCAAATACATGTTTAAAGATGATACATACTCTGTCTCTACCTCATCATTTATTGTCAGAAGACCTTCGACTTCTGGGTCAAATTTTGATATGAGAATTGTAACTGTCGATGACAGTGAAGGATTGCCATTGTCCCGGGCTTGAATCACAAGTCTTTGTTTGGAAGAATCTCTGAGGCTGAAGCGTCTTCTGGTTCGAAGTTCCCCACTATACTGGTTTAATGTAAATAATGTCTGGTCAGTAACTTGAAGCAAGTGATAAGTAATTCGTGAATTCTGAACAGAATCCTCATCTATTGCTATAACTTTTGTCACTAAATATCCTTCTTCAGCTGAACTCGAAATTGTATCGCTAACTATTGATCCATGAGGGCGCCAGGGTGAAACAATAACCGGGGAGTTATCATTTTCATCAAGAACAGTTATTTTGACAGTAACGCTACTGCTTAACTGAGGAGTGCCAGAGTCTTTAGCTACCACCTCAAACGTATAAAATGTCTGTTGTTCATAGTCGAAGGACTGCATTGAGTAAATGTTTCCATTTTCCGAATTAATGGAAAAATATTTCGTGAAGGTTTTATTCACGTCATTTTTTTCTACTATGGAATATTTTAAAGCGCCGTTAAGAGCTGCATCAGGATCATTTGCAGTAATGGAATACAGGAGACTTCCAGGTATATTATTTTCTGGAATGGGAATTTCGAACGAAGCACGCGAAAACGATGGCGCGTTATCATTAACATCCAAAAGATTTAAAGGAATTGTTCTATTGTTTGTGAGGGGAGGAGATCCTTCATCCTTCACGACGATAGTGACATTAAAGCTAGATCTTCTTTCTCGATCTAAAAGTGTTGCAGTCACCAGCGCATAGACATTATCCATAGTTTGCTGAAGTTTAAACTCATCATTGTTTGATATACGGCAGTTCACCCTACCATTTTTTCCAGAGTCCATATCTGTGACACTAAATAGTGCGATGACTGTTCCTATTGGCACATCTTCCAGTACTGAACTTTTTAATGAGGCAACAATAATTTCAGGCTGATTGTCGTTGCTGTCAAGTACTTTTATTATTACTTTACAGTGTCCAGTCATAGGATTTGGCCCGTTATCTTTTGCTTGCACAAATAATTCATATTGACGAGACTGTTCGAAATCGAGAAGTTCATTAACACTGAGTTCACCTGTCCTCGAATTCAAATGGAACTTCATCTGGGCCTTCTCAGAGGTGTGAGGATTAAACGAATACAATAATTCAGCATTTGAGCCTTCATCAGCATCAGTAGCGTTTAGTGTAATAAAAGTGGTTCCTATTAATGTATTTTCTGAAACTTCTACTTGGTAAATCTGTCTTTCAAATTTTGGAGCATTGTCGTTATCGTCAAGAATGATAACAGTGATATTAATTGAGCCAGACAATGCTGGTTTTCCACAATCCACTGCCGTCAGAATTAAATTGTGCACCGCTTGCTGTTCTCTATCCAGCGCCTCCTTTATTAATAAATCAGCGGACACTGAGCCGTCATTCCAAGTCTGAACGGCGATATTAAAATACACATTTTCGCTCAGTTTATAATTGCATACTGAGTTATTACCATCATCAGGGTCCAAGGCCTTCACCAACAAAAACCTTTCGTCTTTTAGCTTCGATTCTGAAATGTTTATGCGGCTGACGGTGAAAGGAAATCTCGGGGCATTGTCATTTACATCCAAGATTTCTACCTCAACGCTAAACATCTGCAGTGGATTTTCAATTAAAGCCTCCAGATTAAGGACACATTCATCTTTAAATTCGCAAATTTTTTCTCGATCGATTATTTTCTTAATAAATAAATGTCCGTTTATTTTGTTAACATCCAGATAATGCATTCCACTCCCCAAAGCAATCTGAAGCCCACGTTTCGAAAGATTGCTTGTATCTACATTAATATCGGAAGCTATATTTCCAAATACTGTTCCTTCCTTCATTTCCTCGGGAACAGAATAGCGGAGTTTCAAGCAAAAAATGATTCCCATTTTACAGAATATTAAACAAAGATTCACTAACCTCAGCATCTCAAACAAGCCCGTAAAATTTCAAGTACGACAGATCTTACAGCTGAATATCCTTCCAGAGAAGCAAAATAGACCGAATTTTAATACAGCTATCGTTGTTTTTGTTCTCTTGGTTTAAATAAATTCAAGCTTCATTTTCCCCGTATGATTAGTCAACAGCGACACTGTGAGGTTGAATGAGAACAGTACTAACTATAAAATTCACAAACACAGAACAATGTACCTGAATTTGGGATAGAATTTAGCTGGATTATAACACAAACACTTCTCATAGAAAATGTTCGGATTGTGAATTTAAACTGCAATCACAGTGGGTAAATATGTATTTCTTTAATATTATGATATACGACAAGCAGCTATTAAAAAATTCCAACGAAGACTTGAAATCTGAATTGATTAATTTTCACAATTTCAAAATATTTTGAATTCAACTTCTAAAACCAAGATACTTTTTGCCTTCTGTTCAGTTTCCAAAATAGGAAAATGAAAATGGACTGTATAAAATAAAACAAAGTTGTATTTACAGTATGGTTTTGAAATTCTCACAACTTATCATTATATGTGTCATGTTTTAAAACCTTTGAAAATGTACTTTTAGGCACCTACAGAAATATTTTTTGATGCAAAAATATGGCACATGATTGCATTTAGTTCATACTTAAAGCTAAGGATTAAATACAGATTAACTTTATAAGGATTAAGAACAAAGCAATATGTTTAATTTCCATGTTTTTATAGAAATTGAGCTGAAGTGTTTTAACTGTGAACGAATTGTTTGAAAGCAAACAAACTTATTTTGGCTTTTATATGTTCTTCCATTAGTTCAATATACATTTACATTACTTCGGCAAAATTAACAACAGGAAACAAACAGTTGAGAGTTTAAGGTAGAATTGTTTTGATTGGGAAATTGAATTAATTTCCCTCACCAGCATTTTAGTAATACCTTAGTAATATGTAACGGTAAATAAAAGCAACATTAGATGAAAATGTCTTTTTCTATTTTGTATTATTTGATACTTTAATGGACTACTGTACATAAATAATTAATAACTGCAGTAAGCTCTTAACGTTCAGGGCTCAGCAATAAACATCTCCTCAGGATAGTCAGGTCTTGTGTGAGAATCTAAATCTCTTCATCCATTTCTTCAAACTGTTTTTTTCATTTCCAGACTACAACAATCCACAGCCTTGCAAAGCTAGCACTGAATGCAAGTAAAGAAACATTCCTAGATGATAGACCACACCATCACAGAGCATACTTACTTTCACAAAGTCTTGATTCGTCTCTTACTCAAGTACTATCAGAGTTTATACATGTGGGAGAACATTGAAACCCCCAGTGACAATGCTCTTGGAACCAGGCATGATGTGTAAACTTCAAAGAAACTTCAAATCAGGGTGCTTTTAGCTGTGTGATAAAAACATGATCATTTATTATTATTATTATTTTGGTTTGATATTGATCTTTTTTGGTTAATGAGATTTGTTTTTATAGAATTGTAAATCAAATTTCTTAGGTCTTGAGTTTAATAGCCTTGAAAAACAAGCCACACTTCAATAGCAGGGACATTGAGTAACATCAAAAGAGTAACAGCTAAGGCCGGGGTCCTCAATCACGGTCCTGGAGGGCTGCAGTGGCTGCAGGTTTTTATTCCAACTAGTTTCCTAATTAGAAAGCATGCTGATAATGAAACTTGATATTGAACTATTTAGCTTGTTAAAGATTGCAGTCATCCAAGAGCAATTTTAATTGCACTGTAGAGTTTCCTTCTGTGAGAACATTATCCATGTGTTTTGTGGACCAGAACAGATGTAAACTTAATGGTCCTTCCAATTCCCCTCTCATTCATTTCTAAACATTTTTCATCACAGATACTTCATGGTAAGCACGTTAGCTCGAGAGCTGTTGGTTTATTGGTTATCTGCATCTCATTAGATAGATAGATAGATAGATAGATAGATAGATAGATAGATAGATAGATAGATAGATAGATAGATAGATAGATAGATAGATAGATAGATAGATAGATAGATAGATAGATAGATAGATGTGAAATGCACTACATGATAGATAGATAGATAGATAGATAGATAGATAGATAGATAGATAGATAGATAGATAGATAGATAGATAGATAGATGTGAAATGCACTATATGATAGATAGATAGATAGATAGATAGATAGATAGATAGATAGATAGATAGATAGATAGATAGATAGATGTGAAATGCACTATATGATAGATAGATAGATAGATAGATAGATAGATAGATAGATAGATAGATAGATAGATAGATAGATAGATAGATAGATACTTTATTAATCCCAATGATTAAAAAAACAGACAACAATTAAAAATTAAATGCAGCTGCTAAAATCTAAAATAAGCAATTAAGGCTTCTGAATGGTAACAGGCAAGAGAAGTAAAATTATGCCTAAAAAACGTATTGCTTTAGTAGTAAATAATTAAGAAATTGGTTTAAATGAAAACCTGCAGCCATAGCAGACCTCCAGGACTGTAACTGAGAACCCCGATCTACAAAGTAACTAAAATTTGTGAATGAAAGCACAAACAAGGCATAGTGTTAAACACCAACCTTAATTATCAGTAAGGATTGAGGTCTAATTAGGACACTGGCTGGAATAAAAAACCCTTAGCCACTGCGGCCCTCCGGGACCATGACTGAGGACCCCTGAGCTAAGATGAAGACCAGGAAGTGATGATTTTGGCCAAGTTATGTTAGAACATCACCTGTGGGTTCATCCAAATGGAAAATATTGGTCAAATATGTAATATGTTATGCATTCATTAGGACAGAACTGTTCCATAATGGTTACAGAAGCCAATCTGAATCTCCAGATTTTTTCTTATTCTTTGTCTTATTCTTTGGCAGGTGTTTCTTCAGGTCCTGTAATTTCTGACAACATCCCAAGACTTTGAATGTTGTGTTAATTAGTAATCATTAATTTCCCCAGCATGAGTCAATACAGGTGTGGGTATTAATGAGCCACACTGGCATCACATCAGTAATTGGCAGGTTCATGAAATAGATTGATCAAAGAAGAAATTGCACTCAGACTTTTGTAGATCTGTCTTTCAAATGCAACCAGGAAGCTACAGATTTAAAACAAGATAGTGTCTATATTTGTTTTCATTACTTTTTCTCCATAGTTGTGTGACACAATGTTTAAGGGTTTGGATTTCAAACTGTTTGGGTTCAAGTCTCTTTACCTGCCTGTGTTCCAACTGGAAAATGAATAGAAATATAACCAACTTTGTCTCAAATGTGGTTCCTTGGATAAAGGCATCGGCCAAATAACACAATATAAATGAAGATTTCAGAAACTAATAGTGAAATATCTTTGCATGGGTGACTCCTATTCCTTGTGAAACTCATTATGGCCTGATAATTGGTGTGATGTCATGGTTACTGATTTGTCACAGTAGATGACGAACTTGTGACCCAAGCCGTCATTTTCTTAAATGGTATTTTGTAAAGACTTCCTAGATTAGATTTAATTATGAGATGTGAAATAATCTGAAATATGTAAATAATCCATCCATCCATCCAATAACCAACCCGCTATATCCTGGTCATGGGGGTCTGCTGGAGCCAATCCCAGCCAACACAGGGTGCAAGGCAGGAAACAAACCCTGGGCAGGGTGCCAGCCCACTGCAGGGCACACACACATACACCAAGCACACACGAGGGACAATTTAGGATTGCCAATGCTCCTAACCTGCATGTCTTTGGACTGTGGGAGGAAACCGGAGCACCCGGAGAAAACTCACACAGACACAGGGAGAACATGCAAACTCCACACACGGAGGACCTGGGAATTGAACCCGGCTCTCCTAACTGCGAGACAGCAGCGCTACCCAGTGCCGCCCATATGCAGATAAGCATAACCAAATGATAAATAGCAAATTCTAGCCAAAGAAAAATACACAATTGCCAATAGTTGTTAAGAGATTATTAAAAAAAACAAAATACTAAAAATTAAAAAAAGACATTTTTAGTCATTCTGTAGGAAACATAAATAGAAAAATACCAAAACTTGCAATCAACACTGTAAAATTAAATTGAGCAGTAAATGAGAAAATCCAATAAAAGATAATTGAATCTAAGCCACGCAGGCAGAAAGATTCTTTACGTTACTACATTATTAAAATGCAGAAAAATAAACCACAAAAAAGACTCAGAGAGCAGAATGAATAGAAAGAAAGAAAAAATCATATAAAGTCTCACAAAGAAGAAAAAGTGATCTGCATGTTTCAAACCTGGTGCAATCTCCAAGTGTTTTAAAGACTAATTAAACCACATGCCATTATGTAGTTTTGCCAAAGGAGTGGAAAAATATGCATAAGTGTTAAGGTTTTGGGGATTCACCAGTTATCTGCAATTTGTCTCTACATTGGCCGCAATGCCACCTGGATACACACAGTCCTCAATAATCCTACAAGCTACAGGGCTGGGCTTGTTTGGTGGGGATACCTCAGATTGATTAGATTAGATTAGAATTATTAATTTCAAGAGGAAATTTAAATGCACTTAGATGCATACAGTAGTGGAAACATGAAAAACATACCAACTCAAAGGATAAATAAAATCAATCAAGCAACAAATTAATAAGTAATGAAAGTATATTGTGCAGAAATTGTAAAAAATAAACTTAAGAAATATCAGCATTTAGTCGTTTACATCAGGAGGATGCATTGAATTGCCTGATAGCAGCAGACAGAAAAGTCCTCCAGAGGTGCTACTAAGCCCATCACTGTGAAATGAACCTGTGGCTATAAGTGCTCTGATACATAGTCTCCTGGGGTAATGGGGGGATTTTTTTCTTAATTGCATTCAGTTTTGCCACCATCTTCTTTTCCACAACAGCTTCTAGTGTGTCCAGGGATACCCGTTAGAGCAGACTTCCTGATACATTTGCTCACCGATTATGTGTCTTTTGAATTTAAGCTGCTTCATCAAGAGACAACAGTGTAGAACAGTACACGGGTTGCTATGGACTGATAGAACATTTCCAGTGACTTGCTGCATATTATAGAAGGAACCAGAGTCTCCTTAGGATAGTACCGTCAGCTATGGTACAGTGCCACTCTGTTTACAGACAAGTCCAGTTTGCCTGTTTATGTGAACCCCCATTTAACTGAAGCTCTGCACCCACTTCCACAATCCTCCCCTAAATGGTGACTGGTCTCAGAGGCTCTTTGGGATGCTGGAATTACACCACAGCTCTTTTGTCTTGCTGATGTTGAGTTGCAGGTGGTTCTCCCTGAATCATAAGACAAAATCCAGAGGAGTCATTGGAATTTCCTGTAGGTGGTGAGTGCTGGTATTTGTACTGGATATACAGGAAGGGAGACAGGGACAATTTCCTGTGGAGCTCTAGTGTTAAACACACCAGTCCCAAAGCCTCACAAACTGCTGTCTGTGATCTAGGAGATTGTGGGGCATCGAGTTACATAGCAGTGAGGTTTTTCCACAGTTACTGAGGTAGAATGGTAATTAAGGCACTGGAAAAAATCAAAGAACATGATCCTGACTGTGATGCCAGCTTTGTCTAAGTGTGTGTAGCTCTGTGGAGCATTTAGATCAGAGCATTTTCCATACCTATGAGTCTGAGAGACAAACTGCAGAGGATCAAGATGTTTTAAAATAATGGATTATGACTGGACCTGCCTCCCGAAGGTCTTCATGATGTATAAAGTAAGAGCAAATGGTTGGAAGTCCTTTGGAACACTGGAATGCCCTTTCTTTGGCACTGGGACAACACATGATGTTTTCCACAGGTGGAAAACATTCTGTAGACTCAGGGGAAAGCAGGACAGGTGCTGAGGAACACTAAAGATGTGGCTGACACATGCTTTCAGAACCATGGAACTGACTCCATCCAGTCCAGCAGCCCCAGTTCATCAGAGAACCATTTTTGGGCCACACTTAGCTGATCTTATATATACAGTATACTAGACATGTTACCTGTCAGACACAGGTCAAAAAATAAATGTAAAATTATTTGATATCCCTTACCCTAGGACGGGTGTAACTGCTGCCCATTTCCTGTGTATTCTTGTGTGACTGAATCTCTCTTGACTGGCTTCTCGCTTTGTCAAGCACATTCCCCGGACATTTTTGCTCAGATTCCTATCATTTTGACCTGACTTGCTCATCTCCTATCTACTTTCATAGTCAGTATAGAAAGTGATTTTCAGTGTGGCTCCAATGCCTTTACTCCTTCGTCTGGGTCCTTACACTTGTACTTCCCCTTCTTATTTCAATTCTTCTTTCAATCATGTTACCAAAGCCAAACTGAAGACAGCTCAGAAGGACAGGACACACACACAGAACTTTATATATATATATATATATACACCCAACTGGGTTCTCATACGAGGACCACTGCCACCTAGCACATGGGGAATGGAACCATTGGCAAGTTCTGGCTTCCATTGGTTCATTAATTATTTTATACCGGTTGGGCACAAAGTTATCTTTTCATCCAACCGGTCAGTCCCTCTGTTGTTCCTCTTAGGCCTTCCATCCAGGTAAAAACCCCATGTTCCTCCCTCTCTGGATGCCTGTTTTCCTCCCTACTATACACACACACACACTCTGTAGAATCAGGGAATCAGAAAGTTATTCAAACCCCTTTCATTTCCTGGCAGGTATTGTACATAAAAGGTATCATTTTAATAAAATATGCCATTTTTGCCCCATCTATCAGCACTAAATTACCCTTTATGACAAAGAGAAATAAACGTTTTCATATACATTTGCAAATATATTAAAAATAAATGCTGGAATATCTCATTTATGTAAGGTGTTCAGACCCTTTGCTGTGACACTCAAAATGGTGTTTAGAAACATCCTGCTTGCTTATTCTTCAAATGTGTTAAAAACTTGATCAGAGTCCATTTGTGGGAAATTGAATTGATTGGATATTATTTAGAAAAGCACACAACTGTGCATGTAAGGTCCCACAATTCACACTGCATGTCAGGGCAAACACCAAATCTTGCAGTCCAATGAACTTTTTGATGATTGCCAAAATACAATAATGGTGAGACATAGCCAGTACAAGGTTTGCAAACGTATTAAAAACAAAAAGTGGAAATCTTTTATTTATTTTGGTATTCAGACCCATTGCTCTGGCACTCCAAATTATGGTCAGGTACATCCTGTTTGCTTAAATTCTCCTTGAGAAGTGTCTAGAAATTGATTGGAGTCCACCTGTCACAAACAGTACAACCGGACAGAGTTTAGAAAGGCACACAGCTGTATATTTTATATCCCAACAATTCACACTGCCTATCAGGAAAAAAATAAAAAAGAGGCATCAATCAGGGCAAGGTTATGATGCCTTTTCTATAGCTTTAAGTGTTCCTAGGTGGCCTCGGGAATTGTGAAATGGAAGAGATTTGGAATCATCAGGACTCTTACTAGAGTTGTCTGTTAGAAACCAGGCAAAAAGGGCCTTTTCAGAAGGGTCATTGTAACAGAGCTTCATAAATTCTTTGCTGAAATGGGAGAACCTGATGGAAGGATAATTATTTCTGCAGTACCTCCATCAATCAGGCATTTATGGTAAAGTGGTTAAGTCACACTTGGAGTTTGTAAAATGGAATTTGGAGGACTCTGAAAGTATGAGGAAAAAGATTATTTAGTCTAATGAGACAAAAATTGAACTCCTTGGGTAAAACCCTAAACACTATGTCTGGTAAAGACCCGGCACTGCTCATCAAATGCCTAATAGCATCCCTACAGTAAAACATGTTGATGGCAGCATCACGCTATTGGGTGCTTTTCAGGGGCACAAGCAGGGAAACTGGTCATAAATGTTGGAAGGAGGATTGAACCCAAATACAGGGAGATCCCTGAAAAAAAATCTTCTCCAAAGTACATGTGGCCAAAGACCGGAGTTATGGTCCACTCTCCAGTATGACAATGAACTAAAGCCTACAGCTAAGACAACTCAGGGGTGGTTTCAGGACAAGTCTCTGATTATCCTTAAGTGACCCAGTCAAAGAGCAGACATAAACCTCAATAGAACATGTGTGGATAATCATGAAGATGGCAGTTTAAAAACACTTTACATCCAATATAACAGAGCTTGTGAGGATCTGCCAGGGAAAAATGGGATAAATTGCTAAAGTCCAGGTGTGTGCAAACCTTTGATACTTACCCAAGAAGATTTTTAGCTGTGAGGGGCTTTTATTAAATTATACTGCATTACATTTCTGAATAGTGAAATGAATGAGATATTTCAGGTTTTGAATTTTAATATATTTGCAAATATTTCTGAAAACATGTTTTGACATAGGGCGGCACGGTGGCGCAGTGGGTAGCGCTGCTGCCTCGCAGTTGGGAGACCTGGGGACCCGGGTTCGCTTCCCGGGCCCTCCCTGCGTGGAGTTTGCATGTTCTCCCCGTGTCTGCGTGGGTTTCCTCCGGGCGCTCCGGTTTCCTCCCACAGTCCAAAAACATGCAGGTTAGGTGGATTGGCGAATCTAAATTGGCCCTAGTGTGTGCTTGGTGTGTGGGTGTGTTTGTGTGTGTCCTGCGGTGGGTTGGCACCCTGCCCGGGATTGTTTCCTGCCTTGTGCCCTGTGTTGGCTGGGATTGGCTCCAGCGGACCCCTGTGTTCGGATTCAGCGGGTTGGAAAATGGATGGATGGATGGATGTTTTGACATTATGTTGTATTCAGTGTAGTCTGATGGGCGAAAATGGCAAGTTTGTCCATTTGAAATTAAATCTAAAACACAAAATTTTCTGGAAATGAAGGGGTCTTAATACTTTCTGAATCCAGTTTAAAAACATTATTCCAGCACCAATAATTTGGAGCTGTTCAAGTATGAAAAAAAAATGAAAACACAAATAAAACAATTGTATAAAACATTTTAGCAGTTAAATAAAGTTAATTAAAAATTACATCAGCAGATTTATTTTTTCACCAGTTTCCACACTCTAGTTACTTTCACAAACTACGAATAACGTTTACCTATTTTTCAATATAGATGCCAGCAGTTCAGTAATTGCACGAGGTACTTAAAGCCGTATTGACAGAGGACCCTTTTAAACCAAATGTGTCAACAGCAAGATTCGCCTCAGGGATGAAAGGTGTACAGAATCTCATTTATCAATGTCCCAAAGGATGAGTTTATTCAAAGAATTTCCCACTACTGTCCGATAACATGTTACAAAATGCAAACACTCGTTAACTGAAATGTTTTTCACTCAGAATCTTGTCCTCATAGCACATTTAAAAAAAAAGATATTGTTGACCCATACGTTTCAACGTCAAGCTTTTGGATTGGAAACCTTGCAATTACTGCAAAGAAAGGAGAAAAGTATACTTGCAACTCATCAGGCTACATTTGAACCCTGTAATTTTATTCCGAAGTGTGCTGCTGGATCCGTTGCTTTGGGTGTTCATCGCATTTATAATTACATCTTGCATGCCGTCACTTATAAACCGGTTGAAACTGTGCAGGTCTTCATCTGTATTGAATACATTTGTGTTGTGCCCAGTAGATCTCTAAGCAGCTTCTTTGAAAGCTTCGTGCCACTGGGATACCATGTGTATTTAGATTCACATTCACGTTCGTCGTAGTTTAGCATTTCTTGTAAAAATCTTCACCTTGGTATGATTCATTGTTTCTAAAAGCAGAATCTATATTACTGTCACGTGCAATTTTTGAAGAGCTGTCATCATTATAAAACAATAAATTGATCTGTTTTTCTCACTATTTGCGCTACCTTTTTCCAGCTGTTGGCTTTCTGTAAACTCAGAGTCGAAAACGTGCTTGCGAATAAAAGTGGAAGAGTTATTTCATGAATAGTGAATAATGTGTTGAAGAGGATTGGCCTGTCTAGCCCAATTTAAATAGAACACACATACATAATCATTCCTTTCGGGACCAGTGCCTCACAATGAGCCAAGGTCAGCACGTGCATAAGTCCGGCCGTGATCAGCTAATTAAGGTCTTATGTTAATTCTGATGCCTGAGCGGAACAAAATGCTCCTGTTCTATGTAATTATAATGGACAAAAGAAGTCTGAAAAAATGGACGAAGAAACAGATTTCTTAGCAAATTAAGCTCAAATGTGAAACGCGGGCTGTACATTTTACTCTAGGACAAGTGAAGAAGTCCCTGTAAGCAAACACTGCAAATTTAATCTTTATTTAATTTTTGTGTATTAGTTTATATTTTATGTTGAAGAGTCTTTACTGTTTAATCATATACCAACCTTAAAAATCAAGCATTTTTGGAAAATGAGTTGACTTAAGTGAAATGCTTATCCCATACTCAAAGGAAGTAAATACTCCTAGAAATTAAAAGTGACCAATCGTATGAAAACCGACCTGCTGCAGTCATTATGATGAATTTAACATGCATATTTTAATATTTTAGTACACAATTCTTAGCTTCTGTTACAAAAAAGGGAAATACTTCCACAAAAACCTTTTGTACAAGACATTTTTCTTTACTGGTAAATAAATTCGATGCTATCGTCTATAACATAAATAAACAACAAATTTTCTGAGAGAATCTTACCTGAATCGGTGTGTCGGCTAATTCGCTTATCGTTCCCTGCTCTGGATTCCTCTCCAAACTGGACACAATAAAACCAGTTCCATTGGGCATTGACTGCCTCACCAGCATTTTTCCTTTACGTGATTCCGCTAAAAGCACGCTGTGCCAATAAGCGTCACTCGAATATAAAGTCGAGTGTGCAGGCAAGTCGGAAATCATTGAATCCCTTTGACTGTAGCAGCTTATCCGATGTGCAGATTTTTCACTGTCTTCTGGTGAATTACGGTGACATTTCAATGCAGCACACATCACTATGGTTAAAAGAAACAGGAATGAAGCAGATGCGAGACCGATCATCAAATATATGTTTAAAGATGACAAATGCTCCGTTTCTAGCTCATCATTTACTGCCAGAAGACTTTCAACTTCTGGGTCAGACCTTGATATGAGGATTGTGACTGTGGATGACAGTGAAGGATTGCCATTGTCCCGAGCCTGAATCACAAGTCTTTGTTTGGATGAGTCTCTAAAGCCAAATCGCCTTCTCGTTCGAAGTTCTCCACTGTGTTGGTTTAACGTAAACAATGTCTGGTCAGTAACTTGAAGTAAATGGTACGTAATTCGTGAATTCTGAACAGAATCGTCATCAATTGCTATAACTTTGGTCACTAAGTATCCTTCGTCGGCCGAACTTGGAATTGTATCGCTAACTATTGATCCATGAGGGCGCCAGGGTGAAACAATAACCGGGGTGTTATCGTTTTCATCAAGAACAGTTATATTGATAGTCACGCTGCTGCTAAGCTGAAGAGCCCCAGAATCTTTAGCTACAACATTAAAAGTATAAAATGTCTGTTGTTCATAGTCGAAGGACTGTAGTGAGTAGATGTTTCCATTATCCCGATTGATGGAAAAATAGTTCGTGAAGCTATTGGAGTCGTTTGTTTCCTTTATGGAATATTTCAGAGCTCCGTTTAGATCTGCATCAGGATCCTTTGCAGTAATGGAACACAGCAGAGATCCTGGGATGTTATTTTCTGCAATGGGAATTTCGTATAAGGCACGCGAAAAGAATGGTGCGTTGTCATTTACATCCAGCACGTTTAAAAAAATCGTTTTATTGTTTGTGAGAGGAGGGGTTCCTTCATCCTTAACGATAATAGTGATATTAAAGCTAGGTTTTCTTTCTCGATCCAAAAGCTTTGCAGTCACCAGAGCATAAACATTATCCATAGTTTGCTGAAGTTCAAATTCAACATTGTCTGATATATGACAGTTTACCCTGCCGTTGTTTCCAGAGTCTAGATCTGTGACACTAAAGAGTGCGAGGACTGTGCCTATGGGTACATCTTCAGATACTGAACCCTGCGATGACGCAACAATGATTTCTGGCCGATTGTCGTTGCTGTCAACTACTTTTATTATTACTTTGCAGTGTCCAGTCAAAGGATTCGGCCCAAAATCTTTTGCTTGAACAAATAACTCATATAATGGAAATTGTTCGAAATCCAGTAATTCATTAACACTGAGTTCACCTGTTCTCGAATTCAAACGGAATTTCATTTGGGCTTTTTCAGAGGTGTGAGGATTAAAGGAATATAATAACTCGGCGTTTAGACCTTCATCAGCATCAGTCGCGTTTAGTGTAACAAAAGTAGCTCCTATTATTGTATTTTCTGAAACTTCTACTTCATAAATCTGTTTTTCAAATTTCGGAGCATTGTCGTTTTCATCAAGTATGGTAACTGTGATATTAATCGAGCCAGATAATGCAGGTATTCCACAATCCAGTGCCGTCAGAATTAAATTGTGCACCGCTTGTTTCTCTCTGTCTAGTGCCTCCTTAATTAATAAATCAGCGGACACGGAGCCATCTTTCCAAGTCTGCACGTTGATCTCAAAATACAAATTTTCACTCAGTTTATAATTACATACTGAGTTATTACCGTAATCAGGATCCAAGGCCTTCACCAACAGAAACCTTTCGTCTTTAAGCTTCGACTCTGAAATGTTTATACGACTTACTGAGTAAGGAAATCTCGGAGCATTGTCATTTACATCCAAGATTTCTACCTCAACGCTAAACATCTGCAGTGGATTTTCAAGTAAAGCCTCCAGATTAAGTATGCATTCAGTTTTAAATTCGCAAATGCTTTCTCTGTCGATTTTTTTCTTTATAAATAAATTTCCGTTAATTTTGTTAACATCCAAATAATGTTTCCCACTGCCCAAAGCAATCCGTAGCCCACGTTTAGAAAGACTGCCAGTATCTAAATCGATATCGGACGCTATGTTTCCAATTACTGTTCCTTCCTGCATTTCCTCGGGAACAGAATATCTGTACCGTATTTTCAAACAAAAAATAATTTCAAATTTACAGAATATTAAACACAGATTCACTAACCTCATCGTCTCCAGTAGCACAATAAAATATATAAAATCTCAAGTATGATAGATCTTTCAGCTGAATATCCTTTCAGAGAAGCAAATTCGACAAAGTATTAATGTCTATGCTTGTCTTTGTTGTCCGCCTTCTTCAAATGCTGACTTCAAGCCTTATTTTTCCTATATGATTAGTCAACAGCGACACTATGAGGCAGAAAGAGATATATCCCTTCAAATTCAATTGATTTTCATAGTTGTCTAATTTAGTTGTATTATAAGATGAATTCGGCTTAAAATGTTTAAAATACGACTTAAAAATTGCAATAATACTGTAACAATGTAATGCATATTTGATTGTGTAATCTTAGGACACACAATAGGCACTAATGAACAAATTTCAATGAAAATATTAAGTCTAATTTTCCCAGTTTTAAAACATTTTGAGTACAATTAAGACAGTTTATTTTATTTTGTTCAGTTTTGTTTTTTACGTGCTTCATTGTTTCCATATGCTGACTGTATACAATTTTACATATTTATTATCATTTATGATGTGAAATTATCACACGTTATCTTTGTGTCATATTTTAAAACCTTTTAAGAAGCATTTCTAGCTATCTACAGCAATATATTGTTTATCTATGTAGAAATGTGCGTCATGATTGCCTTTATTACAAATTTAAAGATGGGGATTACTTGCAGATTAATAATAAGGAGTAACAATAAGGCAACACATTTAATTTCCCCTTTTAACAGAATCCACGCTGATCTAAACTAATCACTTTAAAGTGGAATGACTGATTTTGATCTTTATGTGCTCTTCCTCTGCTCTCTTAAAAATAATGATGCCAAAATGGTTCTTCAGAGTGTAATGGTTTCCCAAAAGAATCATCCACATTAAGGCTGCAGAGAGAACCATTACTTATTTAGATGTATAAGAAGCTGCATAAAAAATCATGACTTGATGATAACAGATTTCTGAAATGCAGTGAAGTTCCTGATTTGAAAAGAACTCTTGCTAAACACAATAACAGAGGATGAGTTCAGATTGTCTTGATTCTGAGTATTTATGGTATGCAAGGTACCCTATAAGACTTTAAAGACTTCTGAATTTTCCATTATATTAGAAACGTGTTTAAAGTACATACAAAGAATTTAATATGCAACTATCCCTTCACAGAATTACATTCTTGGTTAACCAAGGTGTCATTGAGGAGCCAAACAACACAGTAAAATGCTATTAAAGAGCTGTTATTTTCAAGAGCATAGCTAAATATACATTTGCATTACATCAGCAAAACTAATTTCAGGAAAATAATTGCTTGGACTTTAAGGCATAATTTATTTGATTGATAGATTGAATGCATTTCTCTCACCACCAATATAGAAATTTAGTCATAATAATTACCTAAATATAGGAAACTAAAACATTAAATACTTGCAAAATTAGATTAAAAAGTGTCCTTTTTCCATTTCATTTCACTTTAGGTTGTTATCAAGCACATAAAAATAAATAAGCTGTAGTGGGTTATAGGTTCCCATCAATAAACATCTCATTAAGATAGTAAGGTCTTGTATGAAACTCTTCATTCCTATATTTAAACTGCATTTCTTCATTGCAAGATTACAGGAATCAAGATCTTCTCCTAGCAAAACTGAAACCAATAAGGGAAACTTTTATTGATGGTTAGTGCAAAATTCAATCTAACATTTATTCATGTTTTCATTTGATTCTGCTCCATTTTGATTATGGATAGATGTTCTGGTGGGAAGCCTTGGGTTATGGCATTCATGTGGATGTTACATTGACATGTAGATAGATAGATAGATAGATAGATAGATAGATAGATAGATAGATAGATAGATAGATAGATAGATAGATAGATAGATAGATAGATAGATAGATAGATAGATAGATAGATAGATACTTTATTAATCCCAATGGGAAATTCACATTGTAAATGTAAATTCACATTTACATTCACATGTACCACCTGCCTAAAGTTTGTTGCAGACTACGTACACCCCTTCTTGGCAACAGTATTCACTGATCACAGTAGCCTCTTTCAGCAGGACAATGTGCCCAGCCACACTGCAAAAATTGCTCAGAAATGGTTTGAGGAACGTAACATAAGAGTTCATGGTGTTGACTTTACCTTCAAATTCCATAAAACTCAATCCAATAAAGTACTGGTGGAATGTGCTGCAAAAACAAGCCCATCCATAGAGGCCTCACCTCCAGCTTACAGGACTTAAACGGGGTTTGTTGCTAATGTCTTGGCGCCTGATATCACAGGGCACTTTATAGATATATACACACACATTATACATAATAAAGAGTGAAGAGATTAAAATTGTGCTTTAGAGCCAAGCCATCAGAATACAATAGACTGTTAAATAATAAAAACAAAGACTGCATTATACTTTGACTATCTGTTTTAAGAGAGAAAGAAGGAGAGATGGTGGGAAACATTTTTGGAAACATTATTCTTGCACAAAATTATTATCAGCTGTTTAAGCGAAAAAAATTAAATGCAATGAAAAAAATAACAGAACAGTTAAATAAATAAGAAATAAAAATTGTTCAGCAGGTTTATGTTTTCACCATTTTCCAGACTCTAGCTATTTTAACAAGTTACAAATAAACTTCACTTTTTGTTCAACAGAGATGCTGCCAGCTTAGTATTTGTACATGGAACCGCCTTATTGCCAAACAATCTTTTTTGAAACCATAAGTGATATGTCAACAACACAATTCTGTTCAGTTATATAAAGTCTACAGAATTTCTTTATTGTTAGCCCAAATGACAGGTTTGTTTTCAAAAAGAATTTTCTACTACTGTTGAAAAAAAGTCAGAGAGGCGAGATTGCGTTGGTTTGGACATGTGGAGAGGAGAGATGCTGAGTATATTGGGACAAGGATGCTAAGGATAGAGCTGATAGGGAAGAGGAGAAAAGGAAGGCCTAAGAGGAGGTTTATGGATGTGGTGAGAGAGGACATGCAGGTGATGGGTGTGACAGAACAAGATGCAGAGGACAGAAAGATATGGAAGAAGATGATCCGCTGTGGCAACCCCTAATGGGAGCAGCCAAAAGAAGAAGAAGAAGCAAACACTTGTGAGATAAGCTGAAACATTCTACACTCGTGATCTTATGTCCAGAAGTCATTTCAAATTAAGGTTTTGTTAACCAATACATTTCGACTTCATGCTTTTCAACTAAGACCTTATTTTCAATTTCTGCATAGGAAGTGAGTTCATTGTAACTGATATCAGACCACATGTGAACCCTGTAATTTGATTTCAAAGTGTGTTGATGGATTTGTTGCTTTGTGTGTTTGGTGCTGTCACTTATGATCAGGATGAAATGGTATAAGTTGTGATCAGTATTAGTAAAAAGTCGTATGTATTGCTCACAGGAGATTAGTGAACCGCTTCTTTTGAAAGCTGTGTAGCACTCTTGGATATCGTGCCAGATTCATAATTTAACATTTGTGCAACACCATCACTCTCGTATGCTTCACTATTATTAAAAGTAGATCTGTAAACTGGACATTTATGAAGAACTTTCACAATTATAACATGACAAATTGCTTTCTATTTCCAGCTATTTACCATTATTATTACCCTTTCTACCACAGAAGCTATTCCAACTGACACCAGAGACAAGGGCGTATGTGCAGCGGGTGGAAGTGTTACATATCACAGGGATAATGGCATCACTAAAAAAAGAATCATATACAGGATATATGGAAAACATTAAGGCAAAATGTTCCTAACTCTTTTTAGGTAAATTCACACGAGGAATTGCTGTTTAAAGTAAACTAGAAAAAAAAAGTTAACTTGAATACATTTTGTAACACTAACTCAAAAAATAAAAAATAAAAAGCTAGGACTAATTAATTCAAAATATTTTTGAACTGAATTAACACAACACTTTTAGTATACTTAGTCATCTCAGTTAATTTAATGAAGATAAACCAACTTGCAAAATTAGTTGCAAGTTCATGTAATGGTTCATATGCTGTTGTGCAAGAAAAACATGCTGAATGTGCCTTGACTATACTTTATTTTTCATAGCAGGATACATTCCATCAAATTTGAAAAAAAAAAAATCACAGCTTTCTAAATGTTTTTAACTTTCTTTCCAGCTATTCATGGGTGTGAGTCTCATTTTGAAAAGATGAGAACATGTGAACAAAAAGGGTAGTTTTTAAGCTAAATATGATAACACTGTACGTTAGGTCCTGCAAAAATGAATCTACTACTTATTTACTATATTAGGCCTTAACAAACTTTGGGACTTCATAACACTTACAAAGCATTAGTAAAGTGTTAATTCATTTCTGAATTGCAACACTCATCATAAGGATGCCCGAGTGGTTCTTGAGAGCATGCCATAAGGGAACCATTTTTGCATCCCAAAAGACCATCCAAATGAAGGTTCCAGAAAGAACCATTTATTTATTTGATCCAGGCTCCATACAGTGAATGACCACACATAGATGGTAACAGATTTGTGAAATATCAATGTCTCATGATATTAAAAACATTTTTCCTGCATGCAATACCCCAGGCTAAGTTCAGGTTTTCTTAATCTGTTAGTGTCCTGCAGCCTACCATACATGAAAGGTTTAGGTTTTAGCTTATGTTTTCATTTTCTTTTATTTTATTTTTTCCTATATTTTGGTACGTTTTTCAAAGCACAAAGAACCAATGTCATATGCAAAGAACCCTTCCCAGGGTAAAATGGTGCTTAGTCAAGCAATGACTCTATAAGGAATCGCACCACCCAGTAATGAACCATATAGAGTAAATAAAGAACCAGGATTTTTAAGAGTGTACAGAACAATTTCATGGACAAAAAGGGTTTGGATAATGGATGAGTAAGATGATTTTATGGCAGTTTGTCACAAACTATGATACGCCCATTTTACTAAAGGAAATCGAAGATGTTGCCTGCAAGGAGAGCTTGTACATTTAATCTTGTTATGTTATTTATCTTTTTATTTGCATTTTTCATTTTTTTTAATTTATTTTGTTGAAGTGTCTACTGATTCATCCTGTACTCCATTGTCTTATCTTTTTGGATAAATAATGAACTGAACTGTATGTCCTGTTCCTTAAGTAATGTACATCCATCCATCCATTTTCCAACCCGCTGAAACCGAACACAGGGTCACGGGAGCCAATCCCAGCCAACACAGGGCACAAGGCAGGAACCAATCCCGGGCAGGGTACCAACCCACCGCAGGACACACACAAACTAGGGCCAATTGAGAATCGCCAATCCACCTAACCAGCATGTCTTTGGACTGTGGGAGGAAACCCATGCACAAATGGGGAGAACATGCAAACTCCACGCAGGGAGGACCCGGGAAGCGAACCCTGGTCTCCTAACTATGAGGCAGCAGCGCTACCCACTGCGCCACCGTGCCACCCCAGTAATGTACATGTAAAATTTAAATGCTCATTTATAAAAAGAAAAATGAATGTGTATTTTAATGCAATACAGCAACAAAAACGCGGTATGAATTAACTTAAAAATTATATTGTAATAATTTGTTACACCATTCTAAAAGTCTTTATTGCCAACTTGGAAATTCCAACAGTACAACAAAATACTTCACACAAAACATTTTCTCTTTACTGGTATATAAATTCGTTAGTATTGTCTACAATATCAATGAAAAAAATGAATAAATAAAAAAATCCTTGATAAATGTTCTGTTAGGGTCTTACCTGAATCGGTGTGTCTGCTATTTCGCTTATCGTTCCCTGCTCCGAATTCCTCTCCAAACTTGACACAATGAAGCCAGTTCCATTGGGCATTGACTGCCTCACCAGCATTTTTCCTTTTCTTGATTCCGCTAAAAGCACGCTGTGCCAGTAAGCGTCGCTCGAATATAAAGTTGAATGTGCGGGCAGGTCAGAAATCATTGAATCCCTTTGGCTGTAACAGCTAATCCGATGTGCTGCTTTTTGACTGTCTTCGGATGGATTTTGTTGACATTTAAGCGCAGCACATATCACTATTGTTAAAATAAGCAGAAATGAAGCCGAAGCGAGACCGATCATCAAATATATGTTTAAAGCTGATACGTACTCCGTCTCTTCCTCATCATTTATTGTCAGAAGAACATCAACTTCCGGGTCAGATCTTGATATGAGGATTGTAACTGTGGATGATAGTGAAGGATTGCCATTGTCCCGGGCTTGAATCACAAGTCTTTGTTTCGAAGAGTCTCGAACGCCAAAGCGCCTTCTGGTTCGAAGCTCCCCACTGTACTGGTTTAACGTAAATAATGTTTGGTCAGTCACTTGAAGTAAATGGTAAGTAATTCGTGAATTTTGAACCGAGTCGTCATCAATTGCTATAACTTTGGTCACTAAATACCCTTCTTCAGCCGACCTCGGAATTATATCGCTAACTATTGATCCATGAGGGCGCCAGGGTGACACAATAACCGGGATGTTATCGTTTTCATCAAGAACAGTTATCTTGACAGTCACGCTGTTGCTTAGCTGAGGAGTGCCAGAGTCTTTAGCTATCACATTAAAAGTAAAAAATGTCTGTTTTTCATAGTCGAAGGACTGCAGTGAGTAAATGTTTCCGTTGTCACGATTAATGGAAAAAAAATTCATGAAGGTGTTATTGGAGTAATTTTTTTCTTCTATGTAATATTTCAAAACGCCGTTCAGGTTCGCATCAGGATCCACTGCAGTAATGGAACAGAGCAGAGTACCAGGGATGTTGTTTTCAGGAACTGGAATTTCATATGAAGCACGCGAAAACGATGGCGCGTTGTCATTTACATCCAACACATTTAAACAAATTGTTTTGTTGTTTGCTAGGGGAGGAGTTCCTTCATCCTTCACGACAATAGTGATATTGAAGCTAGATTTTCTTTCTCGATCCAAAAGCTCTGCAGTCACCAGAGCATAAACATTATCCATAGTTTGCTGAAGTTCAAATTCATTATTGCTTGATATATGACAGTTTACCCTGCCATTGTTTCCAGAGTCCAGATCTGTGACACTAAAGAGTGCGATGACTGTGCCTATGGGTACATCTTCAGATACTGAACTCTGCGATGAGGCAACTATGATTTCTGGCTGGTTGTCGTTGCTGTCGACTACTTTTATTATTACTTTGCAGTGTCCAGTCATAGGATTTGGCCCGTTATCGCTTGCTTGCACAAATAACTCGTATAAAGGAGCTTCTTCGAAATCTAGTGGTTCATTAACAATGAGGTCACCTGTCCTCGAATTCAAACGAAATTTCATTTGGGCCTCCTCAGAGGTGTGAGGATTAAATGAATAGAATAACTCAGCGTTGGAGCCTTCATCAGCATCCGTCGCGTTTAGCGTGATAAACGTGGTACCTGTTAATGTCTTTTCTGAAACCTCTACATGATATACCTCTCTTTCAAATATTGGAGCATTGTCGTTGTCGTCAAGTATGGCCACTGTGATATTAATTGTGCCAGACAATGCTGGTTTTCCACAATCCAATGCCGTCAGAATTAAATTGTGTTCGGCTAGCTGTTCTCTGTCCAGTGCCTCCTTAATTAATAAATCTGCTGACACTGAGCCATCTTTCCAAGTCTTGACGGCGATCTCAAAATACAAATTTTCGCTCAGTTTATAATTACATACTGAGTTGTTCCCTATATCGGGGTCCACGGCCTTCACTAACAAAAATCTGTCGCCTTTGAGCTTTGCTTCTGAAATGTTTATGCGACGTACGGTGAAAGGGAATCTCGGGGCATTGTCATTCACATCCAAAATTTCTACCTCAACGCTAAACATCTGCAGTGGATTTTCAAGTAAAGTTTCAAGATTAAGTATGCATTCATCTTTGAATGCGCAAATATTTTCTCGGTCGATTTTTCTCTTAATGAAAATTTGTCCGTTTATTTTGTTAACATCCAGATAATGCTTTCCACTCCCCAAAGCAATTCGTAGCCCTCGTTTATAAAGGGTGCTAGTGTCCAGACTGATATCGGAAGCTATATTTCCAATTACTGCTTCCTCCTGCATTTCCTCGGGAACAGAATAACGAACTTTCAGGCAAAATATACTCGCCATCTTACATAATATTAAAATAAATTTTACTGACCTGTGCATCTTCCGAGGCACAATAGAAATGTCTGTAAAATATCCAGTATGGCCGATCTTTCAGCTGAATATCCTTTCAGAGAAGAAATTTCGAAAATATATCCGTGCTTGTCTTTGTTCTCCGCCTGCTTCAAAACGCATCTAAGCTTTGTTTTCTCTGTATGATTAGTCAACAGCGACACTGTGAGGCCGAGGAAGATACTGTCCCATTGAATTAAAACTGTACCTATGGCAAATTAATGTTATGGTATTTGGCTGGATTGTAACATTTTTGGCCCATTTGTGATTAAAAACGTTAGGATTGTGTTCTTAACTCATTAGCGATTGAATACAAATATGAATTGTATTTGATTGTATCATTGTTGGCACCTCAGAGTCATCTTTAAAAATAATAGCAACATTGTCAAAGATGTATCAACACTCTCCCAAAACATACAGACAATCTTGAGTACAATTCACACAATACATTTGGTCTGCTGTTCACTTTATTTTTCTCCTTTCTGTTCATAATGATCCCACAAACAAAATGAAAAATTACTTTATAAGGGTTTCATGTCCTGATTCAAAATCTTAGGTTGTTATGGTATATTGTTATGTACCTAAAACAATATTTTTTATTTCTGTATGCACAAATGTGCTGTATCTTAACCTTTATTATGAATGTAAAGCTATTGATTGCATGCAGATGTAAGAACTAAAAATAAAACACGTTTATTTCCATGTATTATGAGGATTGGGGGCAAAATTATTTCAATGTAAAACACACTTTCATTCTGCTTTTTAAAACAGTCCAACTAATTATGGTCTCAGTATGTTCTTGCTGGGATGTAAAGGCCTAATTAACATGACTAAATGTTGCTGCTATATTTTAGATAATTTATCATTTACCTATATATAACTGAGTATGTAACAATAACTTAAAGTAACTTACATTAGAGGAAAGCAAATGCATTTTCATTTATTTTTGCTGTCATATTTAATAGTTTCTGTCATATCTACTAAATACTTAATATATTACACTAAACTATTAATATTCGGGTCTCCTCAGTAAATATTCCATTAAGATTTCAGTTTTTGTTTGAAATTTTTCATTTTTCTCATTGACCCAAACCTGTTTTCTAATTGCATGAATCTCAGGTAGACGGATTCCCATCTGGCAGAACTAGACAGAGGAAAGAAAACATTCATAGAAAAGATACAACATCATAGAAAAGATAAAACACCAAATAGTTAAATACATTTAAGTTTGTATATGTGGGAGATCTTTGGAATACCTTGAAAAAATATTCATGGAGCCAGAAAGAATTTGCAAACTTCACATACAGTAAAAATGAAATAGAAGTCTAGTTATAAAACTACTGTGATAATCACTGCATCACATGACACACTTTTTTGTTGTTTATTACTTAGTCTTAGACTTGCATTTAGTTCCTCCAGCACCCAGAAGTGCACTGGGCACCAACATCGACTGTCCATTGGTCTCAGTCCATTGCCATGATTTTTGCTTCATCCCTGCTCAAGCCCGTCTCCATCATATCACTTATTACTGTCCTTTTCCATGTTGTTATTGGTTATCCTCTTCCCATTTTAATGCAGCCCTGGGGTGTCTTCCTTCTGGAATACTCAAGGTGTGACCCAGCCTCCTTTTTTGTTTTCTTTTACCATTTCATTTACAAACTATTGTTCTCTCCTTTACAATGCTGACTCTCACTTGCCAGGTAACCCCCATCAACCTAAGTAAGCATGTCATTTAGAACAAATCTAGCTTTTGAGCAATGACTCTTGTCATCCACCAGGTCTCATTAGGATAAATGCAGCCCTGGGGAATACCTGTGACAATGTTGAAAAGATTGGTATTTCCTGTTCCTGTTCTTATACAACCCTTTCTAGTTCAGATACAGAATTCATAAGATGTTCCAGGAACTCCGTACAACCTTGCAATTTCCCAGACTGCCTCATGATGCACGCCCTTGAATGCTTTTCTGAAATCAGTAAAGTTGATGTACAGGCCTTCTTGTTTAATTCATAGCTCTGTTTAAATTATGTTCCATAGTTCAAGGATATGTTCACTGCCTGACCAGCCCAATCCGAAGATGGCTTTTTTCCTCTTGGAGCCTGGCATCTACTTTGACCTTGACTCTGTTTAGTAGAACAAATGAGAATATGTTCCCAGTTACCAACATCAGTGTTATATATCCCCAGTTAATGCAGATGCCAAGCTCATCCTTTTTGGGAGTTTTATAAGCATATCCTTTCTCCAGTCATGAGGCACAAACTCTGTTCCACAAATCAGGTTGAACAATTGTGTAAACATTCTAGTAGTCCTCTACCTTCCATGCTTCAACAGTTCTGGTGCAATCCAGCTGATTTGCTATTCTTGAGTGTCTTTACAACTTTTTTGTTTTTTTGTTTCTCCATGTCACCCATATTCATATCAAGTATATGCAATTGCAACCTCCACATTGAAATCAACAAAAGTTGTTACATCTGATTGTTAGGGGGAATCTTTGAAGTGCTCCACCCACCTTGCATTTTGCTCTTCTTCTGACACCAGGACCTTGCCATTCTTGTCCTTGATGAATACTGTACCCACACCATCAGCATCAGCATCAGCACTGAGATCTCTTCCCAGTCTAGACAAAGAATTAACTTCACCGTTGCCTGGTCCCAAGCCCAGGAAGAGGAGTGTGGGTGGGGGATGAAAAATGGGCCAGCGCTCCAGCCTCGTAAAGAAAAACAAAAAAAGATCATTGCTACAGAATCAGCAACAAGAGTATTTACATTTTTTGTTGTTCATGGTAAAAAAATATAATTTGTTTAATTCTGTATATTTTAGTTTTATATTTTCACAATAAATTTTCTGTTACAGATGTTGTAATCCTCATTAATAAAATCCCTGTGTGCGTCCAGGTGTCTCGTGTGTGTGTGTGTGTGTCTTCTGGTGAAGTGAGCATGCGCGGGGCACGGTGCGATGCGCGATATTACTGGCAGAGAAAGTTACAGGCGTTTTACGGAAATACAAACCAGTATTACTACAAGAGGAAATTAAAGGTGCACAATACAGTGACTCATATTACAGCCACATACAAGCCAGTATTACTGTCAGAGGAGATTAAAGGCATATTACCGACGCGCACGCCTGTATTACCGCCAGAGAAAATTAAAGGTATATTACGGACATTCAAGCCAGCAGACGAACAAGACAGTATTACTGTCACAGAAAATTAAAGACACACAATACACGGCGGCAGCCCACGAAGAACGGTCAGCTCAGCAAGTAAACATCAACAAAAGAAAGGCTGAAAGAAAGAAAAATAAGACCAACAAAAAGAATGAGGTCAAAGTCCCTTGCCATTTAATATAGACTGTTCCTATTAATGTTTATGCTCTACTGTTCTAGCGCCCGTTATTGTAACGGGCTTAATGACTAGTTAAATATAATAGGCATGAGTAGTTCTGAAATATAAAATATCTTCATTCACACAGATAATATGAAAATATTAACTGTCACATTAAGTTAAGAACAGGCAGTGATAATTTTGGGCAGCTATGATTAAGTGATCAATTGTGGATTCATTTGAGAAAATATTTAGAATACACTGGTTTATAATTCCAGTAATGAGAGGACCCAATGCTTTTATCATTCTGGGATATAAAGTGCTGATTAATATGTAGAATTTAAAAGATTTTAGCATTAGCCTGCAACGTGGAATAAATGTGAAAAAAGTGAACAAGTCTGAATACTTTCTGAATCCAGTAACTAAAGTTGTTATAATTAAATTCTTTTAATTAGATTTTTAAAAACAGCTGTTGTAAAAACATGTTAGAAGATTTCAGTACTCACAGAGATGTTCAGTGCATGAATGGTACACCATGACCTCATCACAATGTTAAATACTTGTGTGTTATCTTATTCTATCTTTACATAAATATCAGCCCTTTTTATAATTTCTATTGCCGTGTCAACAACTATAAGTATTTTTTCTTTAGGTTTTCCCTGTCGTTTATGTTTGTAACCATTGCTTAACTTTGTTTCCATTACTATTAATTTAAAGTAAGTTGAAAGTTAAAAAAAGAGGAATGGTCACCTCCTTGCAGTAACACCTCAATACTCTAGAGATTACTATAGTGCGGCTACATGTAAAGTAAAAAGGGGCAAGTCACCCTTTAACTTTATTTAAAAAGGTTGTTTAATCTTGTACAGAATGATTTTTTCTGAATGGTTTGGTTTAATCTTGTGGAGATTGTAATCTTGTATCATTTATTTTTAAAACAGTAAAAGAGAAAAGTCAGTCTTCTTGACAGTCCTTCTTCAGGGCACCACACTTCCCACATTACAATCACTCCCCGTTAGATTACTACAAAAATGTGAAAATCAATAACCTGTTATTTAGTCACATGCTGTTACCTGTTGTGCTAATGAGCCGAAACGCTGCACACTTTAATGACTGTAACAGAAGATGGAAACTTTAATACCGATTGAATATGTGGCTCGTGAATGTTAGACAAATCTATGACCTCAGCTCAGCGTTTCTCAACCTTTAAGTATCTGCGACCCGAGTTTTCATAACAGTTTTAATCGCGCCCTCCTAAGGTTTTTTTTTAAAGGAACCCACTAATACCAATTTGTTCTTTTTTAATTAATGATATATCATAGATGCATATTTTATTATACCTACTTAACTTTTATTGACATTTATCTAACTCTATATTTATTTTTCTAGTATCAGAATGTAGTTTAAGTTAATTTGTTTTGGTTTCAATAGATGTATTTTCATATTTTCGATTCTTGTTTTCTTTTTTTCACATCTTCACATCACATCAGAAAGCGAACACACACACACACACACTTTTTATTACTTCGCGCCCCCCAAGGGGGGACCGCCCCACAGATTGAGAACCACTGCCTTAGCTGATCCTCCGATATTTGACGGCTAGCGGTGATGTCTTAACTTGCCACTAGAGCATCACCAACATTTAGTGCAGACATCAGACTCTGTTACGTCTTGTACTCTATTTGTTTCCTTTCTCTGATATAATCTAAAACAGTTGTTTTATATTGCCCACCTTCCTCTCCAAGAAGATATATACATGGAAATAATATATTTTTGCCTGTCTTTGCATAATATTTGTATATTCCTTTGCATCAAATGAAATTAAAGAAAACTGCTGATTGGCTCTTTTCTTAGTTTGCTCCTGTGGAGGTTACATTGGTTTTTCCGCTGAAATCGTACTCTTGAGGACCACGAAACACTTTATCAAAATGCACATGTATAAGTCAGAAGTCAACGAAACAGTGTTTGGGTGAAATCCTTTATAGCAAGAGGTAACGTTATTACTTTTATTCTGAGCACAATTTTAACAGTCGAAAACCGCAATATGCTTATTTATCCACTATTTGAATTTGGAAAATGATTTTACTATTCAATCATTGATTAATTTAGTATACAATTAATTAACAATATTTTCATAATGACTAAGACCGTCGGCTTCTCGATAATAAACAGCGAGAGTCTCATTTGTGCGCTTCTCTATAGACTCTCATCAATCTCTTTCGTTCATTTTTCGGAGGTTTGCGAACAGACCCCTCACCTCAAAAAAATCCCTTTAAGAGTCGTGGTTGTCTAAAGTTTTGGTAAAAAATAGAGGTCTGATAAGAAACAGTAAAAAATGACGAATTTGGGGAGATTACAGTAAATGAAGTACGCATGAAATGTACAAAGAACTTAAGATCCCGTCTGTAAATGCAAACCTTTACAGCGCAAAACTAAAAAGAACGCTGCATGTGATTAATTTGTTGACAGCGACGGTGGGCAAAGATGGAATACAGTAGTTCTGTAACATAATTTCAGATAATGTTATTCCATACAAATAAATCAAGTTTTACAAAAATAGGTTCAAAACAAATCAACCCCCACCCCTATCAGAAATTGATTTAATATCAATGCGTTTGTCGTGAAGCTGACTTATTATGTTATATTTGAAACCCCATCAATTGTACACAGTAAAATTGCTAATGTTAGATTTAAGCCTTGCAGTATTAAAATGACCGTTTAAGAGTTGATCCATATTTACACAAAAAATAAATTACGCTGCTTCACCGTGCACTAAAACTTTCTTTAACGGAGGACCATGCAGCATTGTAAAAAAGAGTTGCATTTGTTTGACACAGGTTAGAGGCAGAGGAAACGGCCCTGAGCAGGTCCTCTCAGCAGTTTATTATTCCCGCCGCACGTTCAACTTGCAGCCCTAAAAAGCTCTCGCTTTCATTTTCCGTCTCCTGTATTCTACCGCGACCCTCACCAGCTTATCACAATAACAGAAGCGCCAATGTTAACTTAAATTTAGCTGCAACCTTAAAACACACCGAACATTCAAATATTAAACTTGCTAATGATCACTAAACACTGATGTTAATCTGTAAATTATGATCCTATATATGTCACTTCGGTTAGCATGCAGGGAATTGCAAACTCTGGTAACTGAGCGGTTTCGTGAGTAAGTAGTCATCCCCAGCGTATCTCATAATGTTGTTAAAAAAAATAGGGCACTGCCGTCTGCTTTATATTTTTACAGAAGGTCAGAATGTAACTGTCTTTTTTTAAAGTTATATTATTTCATTCTCACTTACTTTGTAAATATGTTTTAAATACTTCTTTTTCTTTCTTTCACTTCTGTGGTGTGTTTTTGTCTCTGCTGAAAGAATTTTGATGTCTACGTAGACGGTGAGAAAAAGCGACAGATTTCCACTTGCCTAAGTGAACTGTACAGATTCAACCTTGTATAGACGTCTCCTGCACCTGCTGATCCGGCGACGCCACACAACGATTCTAACAAACATTACCGAGTGTCACTGATTTCCAAGAGAGAGCCTCGCACGTTCTTCTCACCAGTGTAAATCCCCTAAGAATGCCAGGGTCTATCTATCTAAACTTGTTGTTAGCCTTTCTCTTTCATAAAATATGATATAAATGACGTTGTTGGAAAAAAAAACGGGGTGGTACTAATACTACAGAATATTAAGCATTCTTCATCATTACACTACAAACAATTTAATTCAAGCTCACTGACTTCCTAGTTTATGGACGTATACGGTTCTATGTGTTCTGAAGGAAATTACTTCAGATGTATGCTGCAGGCGTTTCAGAACCATTTCAGCACCACAGCGCTGTCCACCGGAAATTAAGTTAATAGGCTATTTCAACAACGCAAGAACAGAGTTTAAAATTGCATTGATTTGTTTTCTTAAAATTTTAGAATCTACAATATATTCACCCCGTGTCTATTGCAACATTTTCAGTTTGGATACTCTCCATTTACAAATTCAGCACCATAATTTTAATGTGTATGCCACAAGCAATACAACAGTCATTTAATCATTTTAGACCTCTTGTATAACACGCATTTGGGGATGTATCTGTTATCTCATAAAAGTTTGCAAATACAGTAATTATTTCAATGTATTTCCATAACATATTTTAATATTTCAAATTACAAAACTATTTCACCTAAGAAAGCTAGTCAGAATGATGAATGATGTTCAGAATAAGCAAAAAATATATACATGCAGCAATGTTATATCTTGGCTTCACCAATTTTTGTTCAAAAAAGAAAATATTTGAAGTCTGTGCTTTAAAAGCCTCAGACTCACTAAACTCTTTACATTACAAAATCGCAGACTTTGTTGAGTGTCAATGGAACAATAATGTTTATGATGTCTGTGTAGCAGGGGGAGAGTCCTCTTTAGAAATGTGTTCTTTAGTAACTGCAGACACACTACAACCAATATATACCTCCCCAGTAATAACAACAGAAACTTTAAGACAAAAAATATGTTACTAAAGAAAAGATATTTATATTTTACTTATGTTTAAATGCTTTCACTGCCATATGTAAAAACAGCTTCATGACACTGCATGCCTGTATGAATGCCCTTGACACTGATCAAGCAGAGGCTTTACTGAAGTTGTAAAGCTGTGATGCAGAAACTGACTTCAAGTGGCTTGCATTTTTGTTAATCATTTTAATAGTCTGTGTTACCTGTAAACCTAAACCTAAACTAAACCTGCTGTATATAACGTTGCTAAGTACAGGCATTTTTAGACATTAAAAATCATCTTGACAATCACAAATTAATGTTGTTTCACTGCATAGAGGTGCAGTGGTAGAGCTGCTGCCTTACAGTAAGGAGACTTGTGTTCGTTTCCCGGGTCCTCCCTGTGTGGAGTTTGTGTGTTCTCCCCGTGCCTGTGGGGATTTCCTCCGTTTGCTCTGGTTTCTTCCCATAGTTCAAAGACATGCAGGTTAGGTGCCTTGGCGATCCTAAATTGTCCCTAGTGTGTGCTTGGTGTGTGTGTGTCCTGCAGTGGGCTGGCACCCTGCCTGGAGTTTGTTCCTGCCTTGCGCCCTATGTTGGCTGGGATTGGCTCCAGCAGACCCCCGTGACCCTGTGTTAGGATATAGCGGGTTGAATAATGGATGGATGGATGCTTTCTAAACTTCATTTTCATGTCTTCACCCATGATACCTGTCTTGTATTTAAACGTAAATAGAATGGAACATAATCAAGTTTATAGGTTCATTATTCTGATCTGTACAGTACAGAATGCAGTAAGATTCTTACTTGCATGTGCTACTCAACATGAAACATATGATTAGTGAGTATGTTTGTAACATGGTAATTTTTCCTTTTCTCAGATGATTACCTTTCAGCCATGTGGCAGGATATTTATAATAAGAGTTAACTTATTCAGAGCTTTATACTACAACTGCTCTATAGACACCAGTCCATCAGAGGTCATTCTTTTTCAACAGAATAATTTAAATTTACCAAGCATCTGTGTACAGAAATAGAGATCAGCCGGTGAAACACATATGCAAAAATGCTTAAAATACAGATAAAAACAGTAACTATTATTCCCCAACAATCCCCAAGAAACCAGTTTAACAAAAACACTTCTGAAAATCTTCTGCATGAACCATATTGTGGGTAAATATACTTTTATGGAATCTGGAAGTGCACTCTTGATTGACCAAAGTCATTCACAAGTGGAACGAGGGTGGACAGAAGGTGTGCAAAGTGTAACAGGTCAGAAATGATCTGAATCCCTTTACATTTCAGTCTGGAAAGGCAGACTTAATTTACAAATAGGATTTATCCACCACTGATTTTAGAAGAGTGATCATACGTTGCATGCATACTCTACTATGAACTATACTCTCCGTTCAAATGCCTCCGTACAAAAGCACTGCAAGGAGACTCTCAAAGATGAAACACCATTAGTGCAATAATAGAGAATGTTCATATAGCTACTCCAAATCTAAAACCAGAAGACTAGAGCATCCTGCAGCTGTTTACAGTTATAATTGAAACTCAAAACGGCATGTGTTAATATACTCAATGTACAGACACTGATAAGTTAAACTCAATCAGTCTAATTGCACAAACGTAGAAAGACAATTAAATTAAACATTAAAGTTTTGCAAAAATGCTGCACTCATATATACTCTAATTAATTAACCAGACGTTTGAGAACTTCCTTTGCAAGTGCCCATTAACGATTGTGTTTTTCAACCTGCGTTTTAAAGATGGTTTCAGACTTTACACCACTGAGAACGCCTACCGATTTCAGAGAGTGTTGCTGTCTAAAATAACGAGTGTGAGGTGAACACATGTGGAAGAATGACTTTATGGTGTCTGCAAGAAAAGGATTTCATATAGTTAGCAATATTTTACCTATAGCCATAACTACCTATTTCCTTAGCCTATAATTTACATTTCCTCTGGAAATAAAATGTACTTTTTCATCATAGCTGTCTTTCATTTATCAAGAACACTCCAGTAACCAATACACATTAATCTAATATGTGAAACTGATTTTTTTATAATAATCAGTATTTCGGATAAATTATTAACTAACAAAAATGTTTTAACTACTCATAGAAAGCTGATTCTTTTCGTTTTACAATGTAATTGACTTATTTTTTTTACAAAGGTTACTTATTCAGTCGGAGGCAAAGCTTGAAAATAAATTAGTTGTTCATTTTCCAACGCACCCTTTCCCTATACGTGTATATGAGCCCATTTCAGGAATATTCTCGTACAACCAACCCTTGACGGAAGCTGCAAAAATATTCCACCTGAGTATAGTAGTGTGTTTGTGTCAAATAGCTGTATCCAATCAACCTAAATAAGCAATTCTTTAGGATGAGCAACTTGTACACATGGAGGAACAACCCACGACAGACGGAGAACGTCCAAATTTAACTCCCATCCAGGTTTATGGAGGTGAACAGAGCTAGCAAACGTGCAGCCGTGGCCTTCCGAAATTAAACCGAAATTGAACTGGTATTGCATCTGCTTCGTTTATCGCTTTCTGTTCCGTATTTCTCTCTAGATTTGAAACAATGAAACTTGATCAGTCGGGCAAGGTTTGGTTCACACACATCTTTCCTTTTCTTGAGTCCGCTAAAAGGACGCTGTGCCAATAAGCGTCACTCGATATCAGTGTCGAGTTTTCTGGTAGCTCTGAAATCATTGAATCTGTTTGGCTGTAGCTGCAAATCTGATGTGCTGATTTTGTTTTGTCTTCACGCTCTATAATGATGACATTTATATGTAAGACAGACTATTATAGTGATGATCAACAAAAAATGAAGCAAGCAAGCCCGATCAACAAATATATGTTTAAGGATAAGAATTTCTCTGCTTCTAGTTGCTCATTTAGACTTTCGATTCTGAATCCAACCCTGACACGGGGATAGTAACTGTAGAAGAAAGTGACGGATTTACATTGTCCCGAGCTTGAGTCACAAATCTTTGTTTGGAAGAGTCTCGGATACCAAAGCTCCTTCTGATTAGGAGCTTCCCATTGTATTGAATTAAGGAAAATAATGTTTTATCCGGGCGGCACGGTGGCGCAGTGGGTAGCGCTGCTACCTCGCATTTGGGAGACCTGGGGACCCGGGTTCGCTTCCCTGGGCCTCCCTGCGTGGAGTTTGCATGTTCTCCCCGTGTCTGCGTGGGTTTCCTCCGGGTGCTCCGGTTTCCTCGCACAGTCCAAAGACATGCTGGTTAGGTATGATTGGCAGTGTGTTTGTGTGTGTCCTGCGGTGGGTTGGCACCCTGCCCGGGATTGGTTCCTGCCTTGTGCGCTGGGATTGGCTCCCGTGACCCTGTGTTCGGATTCAGCGGTTGGAAAAGGGATGGATGTTTTGTCCGTAACTTGAAGCAAGTGATAAGTAATTCTCGAGTTCTGCACAGAATCTTCATCAACTGCTATCACCTTTGTTACAAAGTTTCCTTTTGCGAAGCTAGAAATCGTGTCACTGACTAGACGCCAGGGTGAAACAATAAGCGGGTGTTATCGTTTTCATGAAGAACTTTTATTGTCACATGTCAGAGTCTCTGGCCACAATATTGAAAGTATAAAATGTCCTTTTTTCACAATCGAAGGACTGGAGTGTGTATATTTCCATTGTCCTGGCTAACAGAAAAATATTTGGTTGTGGTAGTATTAGTCATTACTGAAGTAATAATGTTGTATTGAATACTTCAGAGCGCCATTCAGGGGGGTATTTTTCGCACGTGGATTACTCGCTTAGCCGGATGTAATTGTTGACGATTTGGCCTGATCCTGGATCTGTCGGTTTTTTGAAACTCTTGCTGGAAGTGTGGTCATAGCAACACATCCAAATCCGCAAACCTGCTCGGAGCAGGTTTGTTCTACGTAAACAAGGATTAGTTTACGCACGTGATCAGTGACGGTGCGTGGAAGTCATCCAGTCAGGGCTTCGCCGTTCATGAATGAGCAACCAATTGATATCGGTGCGCAAATTATACGAAGAGAATTTCATATAGAGAGGGTTTTGCGCGATCGGCAAGATCCTTTATTGCCCCCGGAGGAAATTCTGTACGAAAGATACCGCTTTAGCCGAGGGGGAATATTGTACCTCAAAGATTTATTAGCTCCGTATATTCGAAGTCAAACTCAGTGAAGTCGAGCTCTCACAACCACACAGACAGTATGCATTGCTTTGAGGTTTTTTACAAGCGGCACTTTTTTATATACTGTAGGCGATGCGGAACATCTATCGAAAAGTGCAGTTTGCCAGGCAATTCGTAAAGTCTGTTTGGCTCTGAAACATTTCCTGCAGGTTTTCATTGTGTTTCCTGGACACCTGCATGTGCAGACGATAAAAGAGGCGTTTCATGCCATTGCAGGTAGGTATTACACAGGCTAAAACACCCACAGTGCCATGAAGAATCTCACAATCAGCCTAACATTCTCATTACCAGGATTTCCAAATGTGATTGGGGCACATGGAACTGATCAGAGTGGAGTTTGATCAAACATTATTTGGAAAATGTACCTCTCCTCCTGATGAATAATCAGACACAGTGTCTTCATCAAATATTTGACCTTCGTTAATATCTCGTTGGTCAGACACAGGTTCAAGGGATATGACATTCCCTGCAACTGACCCAACAAAAAAAGAGGGCTATATGGAACATACCTATAGCACACATGGAGGACAAATATGCAATGACCATCCTTTACCTGAAATGAAGTGACCACTGCTTCCTGCCACTGGTTCTGAGGAGGAGCTTCCCCCTGGAATGCCCTCAGAAACAGGGCGATGGGCATTTTGCTGGAGAGCCAACTCTTCTGCAGGGGTTAGGTCTGGACCGCGTGGACCTCCACCTGTTTTTTGCTTGTCTGCCTCCTTATTAGCTTTAAAATTAATGTTTTTTTATATTACCGTATATATGATTCTTTATGTCAACAATTCTTTGAATAGTTATATACCAATATTTACCAGTTTGAAGTATATTCTTGTACTTCACTTTAACCTGTTCCCATGTTCTCCTTGTGCTCACGTTTGATCTGGAATTATGACATATTAAATAATAATTAATCTGACACATAGGAAATGAAATGCTGCATTCAGTAAGTACAATGTACACTACTTAGCGTTTAATTTTTTCGGCCACTTTTTGCCAGCCGTCTTTTCTGGTCTGGGCTGCTTTTGCAGTGTTACCCCTTGTGCATATTAAATCTTGAAATTCTTCGTGTCCTTCGAATAAAAGGTCTTGCGCCGCGTGTGTGAAAAAAAATGCGCCCGTTATTTCGTCATTTTGTTGCAGCCTATGAAAGACTTGCTGATCATGTTTTCTAGACTCAATATATATGGGCTTTTCACTCAGCGCGGGCGCGCGCATTCATCTCGTATGATTAGATCCAGCTCGACTAATCTAATACACAGCTGCGTTTGAAAAACCGACTTATCTGGATGAGTTTCACTGGCATTAACTCATTCAAGATGAGGCACCTGATCTCGGATGGTTTAAGCGACGTACGAAAAATACCCCCCTGATCTGCGTCGATATCACTGGTAGTTAAGGACGGTAGTCTGGTTCCAGGGATGTTCTTTTCTGAAATGCGTATTACAAATGAGTATAGAAACTCGTGTAAACGAAGGCGGATTACCATTTACATCCACAAGGTTTAAAGAAAGAATTTTTTATTTGAGAGAGGAAGTATTTATCTTTGACACTAATAGTGATATTGAAACTTGAACATGTTACTCTGTGGTCAGCAGCACATAGTAATTTTACACAGTTTCCCGAAATTCAAAATGAACACTGTCTGATTTATAGCAGTCAATCATGCCATTGTCTTCAGAGTCCAAATACGCGACACTAAAAAGTGCGATTGCTAATGCCAGTGGGCACGTCTTCCAATACTGAACTCTTCATCGAGGTGACAGTTATTTCAGAATAACTGTCATTACTGTCGATTATTTTTACCATTACTTTGCAGTGGCCAGTCATTGAATTCGGTTTGTTATCTTTCGCTTGCACAAATAACTAAATTGATTAGTACGCTAGAAATCCAGATTATCATTAACTCTAATATCTCCAGATCTGCAGTCTAAACTGGACCCTTTCAAGACTTCTTCAGAGGCAAGAGGATAACAGCTCTGTGATAGAACTCTCATCAGTGCATGTCGCGTTTGCCTTTAAAATAGCGGTCTCTAATAAGTGTGCTTTCAGGTATATTTACTTCATAAACATCCCTGCTAAAATCTAGAGCATTGTCGTTTCCATCAAGTATGGTAACTGTGACATTAATCGAACAAGACTATGCAGGAATTCCACACTGCCGTTAGAACTAAATTGTGCACCGCTTTGTGCACCACTTGCTTTTCAAGCTTAATCCCTCCAAGTCTGCATGTCAATTTAGAAATAACAGAATTTCGTTTATATAACTGCATACTGAAATATTACCGACATCATGATCTATGGCCTTCAACAGCAAACATTTTTCAGCTCTCAATTTCGATTCTGAAATATTTATGCGACTTACACTAAAAGGGAATCTCGAGGCGTTGTCCTTTAAATTTAAGATTTCAATCTCAACGCTAAATTTATGAAGCGGATTTTCAAATACGGCTTCCAGATTAAGTAAGCAATCGTCTTTAAACGCACACATATTTTCTTTTTCAATTTTTTATCTAGTAAACAAATTTCCATTTTCTTTGTTTACTAGATAGTGTGTGCCACGACCCAAAGCAATTTGTAGCCCTCGTTTAGAAATATTGATGGTGCTGAGCGCAAGAGCCCGACATCTACAACTACTTTTCCAATTATTGGTCCTTCCTGCATTTCCTCGGGAACAGAATAGCGTATCTTCAAGTAAAATAAATCTGATATCTTAAAAAGTATTATAAATAGATTCACTAACCTGTTCATCTCCAGAAAAAAGAAAATAACATACAGTATATCTTTGAAATGAAAACAAAATAAGGCGTATGCCTTAAAGGCGAATGTTTTACGAGAAATGATGCCAGTAAAAGAAAAAAATCCGCCTGTCTATGTTGGCAGCTTGAATGTAATCCTACAGAAATTTCTCAGTAGGCCTATTACTAGTCAACAGCGACACTGTGAGGTTGAGAAAAGATGTCATCCCTACGGATTATTTCTCTCTTTTTGTTTCTTTAAAAATTACAGGAAGTTGGGTCAATTCATGTTAAAGAACGTTTGCTCCGAATTCTCATTGTATAGGTATAATACAATATGTGCAATATTTACTTTAGTATACTATATGTTATATACAAGGTAGTCGTGCCCGTCAAGGACGGGCTGCAGGCGACTTTTATCAGTGTTGCAGGGTAAAAGTCATTAAGTGCAAAATTATTTGTACCATGATTAAATTTAGTAATAAAATGTTTTTTGTTATTTGTGTTCAAATCTCGCAGCAGAGACAAAATGAACGCCAACGAGTTGCAGCTTACAGAAACAACCGCACGGAAGAACAAACACAATTGGTTCACGAAATTGAGCGTCTGCGATTGCAACACGAGGATCAAGATGGTCTTTACATCAATAATGTAGTGTAACGTCGCTGTTTATTCCACAGTTTTTGTTCTTCAGTAAAAATTCTTTTTGGTTTCTTCGTTTTTGGCAATTGTTGAGGTGTAGTTTGAGCACTTGAAATATCCAAAATCTTATTTCTTTTTGCATTTTCGTCTTCTTCAGTCGAGTGACTTCCTTCAGCTTTTCTTTTAATCCGATTGGTCACTCGCTTCCCAGTGCTTCGTTCAGCCAATCAAAACACTGACGTAAACGTACCAACCAACAGACAGACATGCTGAAATATATATATAGATTTTTTCTTTTTTTATTATATTTTATAATTTTAAATGCACAAGCACAGTATATTTAAAATGCACCATAAAAAGTTTAACTTTCAGAACTAATTTTATATATTTAAAAAAATAATAAATTTGCTTTTGTGTTAAAAGCAAAATTAAGTAAGTACAATATATTCAGTAATCATACAAATATATTTTCTATAAGTATTTTGTACTGCATATGTATTTTATGACTTACAATGTATCGAGAGGCTTTAGAAAATAGAAGATTGGATGTATGAACTTTCATGATGTGTGCCATTTACAGGCATTTACACTCTAATATGTGATCTTCATTTTCATACAGTTTGAGCTGCAGTTCTCTTCTAAGTTCTTCGCCTTAGTCAAAGTATGTGCCAGAGTCCCAGTTTAACAGTTCGACTTAATATGTTGCTAAATCTGTTCCTTGCCATCAACATGGTTAACCACCAGTCCTAACTCTTGGGCAGATCCAATTGTGGGTCCTGGCATGGCGAGAGGTCAAAAGAGCATCATACAAGCATGGGGATACACCAAGGATTAGTGCTGGGGCCACGCTTCTTTATGCACTGCTACACTAGGCTGATTGAGTCCCATAGTTTTTGTTATCAGTGCTATGCTAATGATACATAGCTGCCTGTCATTCTTTCTGGAGAACAAAGTAGTATCATCTGGAATCTGTGCATGTCTCACTGAAATTGCAACCTGGATGAAGGAATACCATCTCTACCTCAACCTCTCAAAGACAGACCTCCTTTTCATCCCAGAACCCTGTCTCTGTTCAGCTTGGCTCATTGTCATGCTTCTGTCAAGTTGGTATGTAACCTTGGGGCAATGATTGATGTCCAGCTGTCCATCAGAGAACATGCTGTTCTCTCTATTTGCAGATTCAGTCTATATAATGTCAAATAAGATCAGACCATATCTAAAAGAGTATAGAAAGTATGCAGCACAACTTCCTGGTTCAGGCTTAGATCTTCTCATGTTTGGACTGCTGCAACCCTCTGCTGGCAGGTGTGACAGCATGTGTCACTAAGTCACTGTAGATGATTTAAAATGCAGCAGCACATCTTGTGTAAAAACCAGCTGAGGCAAGCACTCCTCACTTTGGCTTCTTGTAATGGCATGTATTAAGTTAAGATCCTTGATGATTGTGTACAGAGTAGTCAATGGATCAGCACCTATAAATATGGTGATATTCTCAAGGTCCTGTGCACCTTCCTGACCACTTAGGTCTGTTGATAGTGATGCCACCAAATATTAGTCCAGACTCCTTTCATGTGAAGTTCCTAGCTGGAGGAACAAGCTGCCAACCTCCATTCACACTTCTAAATCTCTCAATTTGATTAAGAAGCACTTGAGTAATTATGTGTTTGGTGAATTTCTGTCTATCTGATATTAACTGTTAATTGGATTAATTTGTAACTGGCTTTTATTTTGTTCTGAGATCTTTACTTGTGATGATCAATTTTGTCACCATCTCCTGTAATGTTTAATTGATTATGTTCACCTCATTGTAAGTTACTTTGGATTCACAAGGTGTATTGTCACCTTGACAAAGCAGGCAGAACTATGAGGGTTATGTCTTTTGATTTCTCCAGTGCCTTCAATACAATCTAGCCATCTCCATTAAGTGATAAGCTCAGAGATTTGCAGGTGGATGAACCTGTGGTGTCCTGAATAATGGACTATCTATCTGGCACTTTGCAGTTTGTGATACTCATTAACTGTATTAGCAACAGTGGAACACCACAAGGAACTGCCTTGTCTCCTTTTCTCTTCACTCTGTACACCTCCGACTATAAATACAACATGAGTCATGTCACTTGCAGAAATTTTCTGATGACTTTGTACTTATGGGATGTATTGATAAATGAGGTGAGACAGAAAAGACAAGTCAGGTAGAGAACATCATGTCTTGGTGCACAAAGAGTTGTCTGAAACAAAAAATACAAACAATAGTGTACCATTTATCATTTTGGATCTTTGTTTATGTTTTTCAACCAGTTAAAAAATCAATTAAATTTTGTTTGAGTGGTACTGGGTTGCAATGCTTGGACTTTGCTAAGAGTTTCAGCTATACTCTTACATCTTAAGGTACCAAAGTGGTTCTTCAGAGAAATGCCATTTGGAAACCACTTTTGGTTCTCAAAGGAGCCACCAACAGCATATGAAGGCTCCAGAAATAACTTTTTTATTTAGATATGCAACAGGTTTCATAAAGAGATAATAAGTGAAATCCCGATAGCTTCTTGATGTTAAAGGGACTTTCAGTGCTTACAGTATCTCAGGCTAACTTTGGGGTTTCTCGATAAGGTGCTTACTATACATTAATGATTTCTATTTTGCCCACATATCAGGAACTATTACAGCACTGCCAGGATAAACATAATCCTGAATTAGAATTGGAGGATTCAGAAAATATATGCATTTATGGGTTGACAAAGTACTGTGCAATCTTTAAATATCTTTTCATAAGACATACTCAAACAGATAACAATATATTACAATTGAACAATTATGACAGTTTTACAACTGAAGCAAGTTACATTATGTAATCTGCTTAGAGTCACTTAATACGTCAGCACTGGGGACTATACGGTGCATCCGGAAAGTATTCACAGCACATCACTTTTCCCACATTTTGTTATGTTACAGCCTTATTCCAAAATGGATTAAATTCATTTTTTTCCTCAGAATTCTACACACAACACCCCATAATGACAACGTGAAAAAAGTTTACTTGAGGTTTTTGCAAATTTATTAAACCCGGAAGAGTGGTGTCTCTTCATTGAGACATGCAGCACACATGAAAGAAATGTATGAGAATATGGAGCTGTTGCTGAAGCACGTCCAGTATAGCAGGTACAACTGGAATATCTGTGGAGATCTTCAAGTCGTTGCTCTGTTACTAGGACTGCAGCTCGGCTATACAAAGTACTGTTGTTTCATCTGTGAATGGGACAGCTGTGCCAAAGAGTCACACTATTCTCAACAGAACTGGCCACTCCGTAAAAAGTTAGTTCCAGGACAGAAAAATGTGGCACATGAATCGCTTGTTGACTCGGCAAAGATATTTTTTCCTCCTCTTCACATAAAACTGGGACTCATGGAGAATTTAGTGAAATTACTGAACAAGGAAGGCGAAGGTTTTCGTTATTTAAGAGAGATATTCCCAAGAATAACTGACACCAAGATCAACAAGGGCATTTTTGTTGGCCCCCAGATCAGACATGTTATGAATGACAAGCACTTTGAAGATCTGTTAGTTGGGCAGGAAAAAATTGCCTGGAAAGCCTTCAAAGACATTGTTGACCATTTTCTGGGCAATTACAGAGCCCAAAACTACATTCAGCTGGTAGAGAAACTTCTCAAAGCATACAAGACAATGAAGTGCAACATGTCACTCAAGATTAATTTCCTCCACTCACACTTGGACTCCTTCCCCGTAAATCTTGGTGCTGTCAGTGACGAACACAGTGAAAGGTTTCACAACGACATTGCTACAATGGAGAAACGATACCAGGGCAACTGGAATCTGTCAATGCTTGCTGACTACTGTTGGACACTGCAACGTGATGCACCAGACATTGAATACAAATGAAAATCAGGAGCAAAACACTTTTTATTCTGTTGAATTTAATAGCTTATGAAAAACATAAACGTGACTAAATACATTATTGTCAGTAAACATAAAAAAATTTCTATTTCTCAGAGTTCCTACGTGATGCAGTAAAACCAAAACTATATTTGTGCATACCCAGTAGGTACCTGTCACAATCAGCAAAAACCTTTCAGGAAGCAAGACATTTCAAAAAAATTGTTGTGCAGTGTTATTAGACAGAAAATGTGTTCCTTTATCCTTGATCATGATACTTGTGTTAAAACTAGGAGTTGTTTCTCTATCCAAAAGATCTGCTGTCACCAAGGTATAGTAATTTTCCATTGAACGCTTGAGTTCAAAATCAGCATTACCTGTGATATAGCAGTCTGCTTCAACATTGGCACCCGAGTCCACATCCCTGACAGTAAAGAGCGCGATTATTATGCCAATTGGTTCATTCTGTAATACAGATGTTTTTTACTGAGGCAACAGTACAGAAGCATTGTCATTGATATCAATTATTTTTATTATTACTTTGCAGTTCCTTGCTACTGGCCTTGGTGCATTGTCCTTGACTTAAACAAACAATTCATACTGATGAGACTGTTCGAAGTCTTTCCTTTTCTAGGATCTATGAATTTCATTCGCCCCTCTCCTGTACTGTGAGGATTAAATAAATACAACAACTATGCGCTGGAACCTTCATAAGCGTCTTTGAATTTTCTGGCACATTTGTTTCATGAACCTTTCTATTAAATTTTGGTGCACTATCGTTTGCATCAGTTATGTTGACCGTGATATTAATCGAGCCATATCTCTTAATCAAGAAATATTTATTTCAGTTGCGTTGAACGGGAAATTCGGAGCATTGTCATTAACATCCAAGATTTCCTCAACACTAAATATCTGAAGGGAGTTTTCAAGAACAATTTCAAGATTATGTAAACCACTGTTCTTAAAGGCGCAGACGTTTTTCCTGTCGATTTTTTATTTAACAAATAAACTTCCATTTGTATTGTTTACATTGGTACCGCTTCCCTTGGCCTGAAGCAATCTGTACTCCTTGGTTAGAAAAATTGTGAATATTAATCCCAGTATCTGCAGCTATGTTTTCGATTACAGCTTCTTTTTCCAATTCTTCGGGAACAGAATAACGAATTTTTAAACAAGGTACGAAATAGATTCTATAAAACAATATTATAAAAATTTTACTAACCTCATCATCACTAAGAAATCAAGCCAATGCAGATAATGTTGCTAACTTAAATATTGAAAATGCTAATGGAAAAGGACACCCACAATTGGATATAAAATATGACCCTCTTACCGTTTTTTCCCGTTACTTTAACGCAAGTAATTTTTCCAGTTTTTCTTAGTCAACAGCGACACTCCAAGGTGAAACTGAAATGTTTCTGTCGGTTTGTTTAAATGTAGCATGAATAAGGGAATGTGTTAGTTTTTAAACTGTAATCATTTCGTGTTTAGACACATTTCTGTTTCAAATATTAATTTTTGATTATTATTATTTAAATGTCACATAAGGACGTTTGGAGACATTTTCCTAAACTAACTGTCTTTTATAATTTCTTAACATGAATGACTTTATTATGTGTGTGTTTAAGCTTAGCGTGCTGTCACCAGAACCTTTACTAGGAAAAGAGGAATGCAAATGAAATGATCCATTCATTTAGTAACGGCGCTTATTTATGAAGAGCACGTATCTTATACCTGTTAGAATCAGGTAAGGCAAAAAATTAGCCCTTAAATAGATACTTTATTAATCCCAAGGGGAAATTCACAAATATATACATATTACATTATGGCATGTGAAATTAATGTATAGGGTTGATCCATTTGTACACCAAACTCAACTGAGTTACGCTGGACCAGGAATTAAATGTATGCTGTCTAATTTTATTAACATCACAGGTTTTTGTGGTATTATTTGCTGTTGCAAAAATGTTTGATATATTTTCTCAGGAGAAAAAAAAACATTTTGGTTACTTCGTAGGATTTTGGAAAGCTGTTACTTACAAAAGCTGCAAATGAACAAACCTCTTCAATATAAAATTGTTACCTAACTGAACTGCACCACTATGAAAGAAATATCTCTCTATTATATAAAAAAAAATCTTGGGACGGACTCTTTTCCGGCGACGAGACGTGATCTTTTGAAGAATGACAGAGAGACACTTTAGAAGAGAGATCTTTTGAAGAGAGACATTTTCACATCCCGCAAAACAGGCAGTCACGTCATACTTACAACCTTTGTAAGAAATTCCTGTGATATGCAGAGCAGGTTAGAGATAATGGACGTAGGAAAATTCGAAAGTCTCAAAAAATTAGTGAAAATATCACATTAGCACAAACAAACGGAATATATTACTCTGTGACATAACGGAATTGGTATACGAGCAAAGTTCAGATCACACGGCTTGGCAGTGCGTATCGGTGGCAAGAGGAGGGAAGGGGTAGGCAAGCGAAGTGCAGATCAAGTGGCAAAACAGCAGCAGCAAGCCAACAGCTGATCGATCAAAGAGGAGTTAAAAAAATTATTTGTGTCCCATTGTATCACCGTTTAAGCATGGTTTCGAAGGAACAGAGGTGTCTCCTTGGGGTGCTTCAGCCCCCCTCTTCACAACAGCACGCAGCACAGGCGAGAGGAAGGGGTTGGCGAGTGAAGCCCCCTATATATATATAAATAAATAATTTTCCATTCCTTTAAATGAATGTTATATCTGTAAGACATTGAAAAGTTTTAACTTATACAAATCTGAGAGAGCTTCAATAAAGGAAGGGAGACTGTCATTACTGAGGACACATACTGTATGTCTTCAAAAATTAAATTGCTCATCAGTTTTGTGAAAATAAACAGAGATTCAACTGTAACAGGAGATATCTTTTTGCTTGTGTAATACAACATAGAAATCCAGTAGTGGTCGAAAATTACCCTTCAAAAATATTCCTTTTAAATATACTGCACATTTATTTGTGACATGTACTGTGAATGATTGTAAGATATAGCATTGTGAAATACACATTTTAATAAATATACTTTATTTTTGCTTAGAACAGCTAATCCCTAAACACACCACTAATAAGTGACAGCCCCCTCTGTCTGCTTGTTTGATATTCTATTATAGAACAGGGCAGGTTGAATGAGATATGGCAGAAAATCAATAATGCACCTTAGGTAAGGACACACATATGCACATGGTTTAGAATTGGTCAGGAATATTTATAAGCAAGAATGATGACCACACAATTTTAAATGGGTGATTATAATAACCTTGAAAATATTCTACAGTCTTAGCATTTTACATCTTCTTTGGTAACCATTACAGTATGACAACAAAAATACAATACTTCTTAGTAGTAAATGCATGAAGTAAACAGAGTGATGAGTACTAACAATCAAATCAACTGATTGTAGCTCATACACACTCTTAAGGCAAAAAATTAGGAATTGAGTTAAAATCAAACTGTACTTCACCATACAATAAAATATTTGTTGTTACTCACAATGCAGTGTGTGGCACAATGAGCTACTCCACATAGAATTAATCACTTTATGAAAACAATTAATACTAATAATTGGTCAACAGTATCAGTCAGTCATTTTCCAATCTGCTATATCCTAACACAGGGTCACGGGGGTCTGCTGGAGTCAATCCCAGCCAACACAGGGCACAAGGCAGGAACAAACCCTGGGCAGGATGCCAGCCCACCGCAGGGCACACACATACCAGGGACAATTTAGGATCGCCAATGTACCTAACCTGCATGTCTTTGGACTGCGGGAGGAAACCCACGCAGACATGGGGAGAACATGCAAACTCCATGCAGGGAGGACCCAGGCAGCAAACTCAGGTCTCCTTACTGTGAAGCAGCAGTGCTACCACTGTGCCACCATTCTGCCCTTTAATAATCCAGCAAACACACAAATACCAGGTATTGACATTTACTACATATCAGAGAGAAGAACCAACAATCCAACAGTAGTTGTAATTGAGCAAAGGACAGTCAGTAAGTATAATCTGGTATTGAAAAATGTGGTTTGCATAAGGAAATCTGGGTCACATGTCAAAGCAGATGATTATGCTGTATGTGACTATTCAGTGTTCCATGGATAACTTTCAAAAGTCTGCTTCTCGATCACCAGAGGTCCAAACAGCTTTTTCATGTAATGTGTTGGGACTAAAAACATAAAAAGCATTTCCTTTAGCCATTTCCTTTTGTGAATTTCCCTTTATGAAGATGTACTATACTTTGCTCCAGTGATAACCTGGGAGATTTCAAACACCCAGTGGAGAGTCTCTCAAATTGTCATAATGCAGATGTCAAACCGGAATGTGATCAGCTGGGAGCAGATTGACATTCTCCAGCCTTCTCAAAAAATGAAGGTACTCTTAAGCCTGGTAGGGTTGAGGAACCATGACAAACCTGCAGTGATATAGACTCTTAAGAACTTAAAGTTACTTGTTCTTTCACGCCTAATCTCAATAATGTTAAAAGGTGCAAGTCCCTTGAAATCAACAATGAACTCCTTTGTCTTACTAGCATTGGGATAAAAATGATTATTTTTATAACCTTCTCCCTACAGCCCATACCACTGTTGCCCAATACCTCCGCTCATATGATTTTAATTGAACATTTACTTCTGTTCTGTTTTCTTAGGTGGCATTAGGCATAAGCACAACTTTAGACTAAAATTCATTGATGGTTATATAGACAGTCCAGAACTAATACTGAGAATGCGTCTTTGTATGCAATTTTTTCATTAGCTGTACTTTGCTTTTATATTCTGCTATTGTTGAACATACCCCTTATTCTTTAACTGTGAATACAGCATGTTAAGCATTAATTAAACCAGCTTTGTTCCATTTTGTTAGATCTTTTAACAAAATTGTTATTTTTGTTCGTAATGTTTTCATCATCATTTCAGCAACATCATCACGTCACCATTTGTTGTGTACATTTTTTCATGGGCAATACAATTTAATGCGTCTGGATCTCATGGGTGATACCATTTTGTGTTCCAGGTTGCTATGATGCCACATGGTCGTTAGACCTTATATCTTGTAGCATCATAGTGTTCATGATATGTAACACCGCCACTCACATTACACAAGATTCAAACTTTGATAAATCTTAAGAAGACCAGTGTCAAGAAAACCTTAACCTTTCTTATTTCTATTTGTCTGTTTTATTTCATTCTGTCTGTTACCTGTTATTAGATGCAACTGAGAAGGCAAATTTCATGTTTTCCTGTGTAAACATGACTAAATAAAGAAACCTAAACCTAAACCTAAACCTAAAATGAAGAAAAATATTTAGTCCAGGTCTTTTGATCAAGACCTGAATGACATTAATAGTAAAAAGTTAACCTTAATATTATTTTGTTTTACTGTTATAAGTGGTTGTAAGAGAGTACAAAAAAGATCAAATTAAACATTATCAATAAAATTCCACCCTGAAAGGAAGTCCAAAACAATATTTAGATATTCAACTAGCAAACACATTCTATTCATACTTTTCTAATCTCACTAAGCCAGTGGAAGTTTTAAAAAGTTTCAAAGCCTTATTCCTGTATTCCTGCAAAAAGTATGCCTGTAGTAGTGGGGTGTTGTACCATGCTAGCCATTATGGATCCAGTGAGAAGTCAAGCAAAATGACACCTTTTATTGGCTAACTGAACTGATTATACAATTAGCAAGCTTTCAAGGCAACTGAGGCTCCTTCTTCGGACAACAACCTGCCAGAAAAAGGGGCCTCAGTTACCTTGAAAGCTTCCATGTTGTAATTGGTTCAGTTAGCCAATAAAAGGTGTAATTCTCACTTCAAAAAGTATTCAAAAAGTGTCAGCAAAATTATTGTTAATGTCAGATTTTCTGAATTATTCCATACTTTCACAGTAATGTTGGTCAGATCTTGTTTTTGGATGTTGCAGCTGATTGAAGAGGTTCTGAAAAAGTGCCATCAAAACGTGGTCTTGTGTTTCACGTGCAAGGATTTCAAGCATGCAGTAGTCAAGGCTGAAAAGTAATTGGCCTCCTAGTCAACTAAACCTAAGTAAAAGGTTAAGTAATGCAAAGAAATGCAGAAATGATATAAAGGTCAGCTGAGCCTTTCAGTTTGGCTGAAAAGAGACTTGTGTATGGTGGTCCTGAAGTTCAATGCACAAAAACAAACTGATAACACAAAAATAAATTAGACAAAAACAAATGCAGGGTCACCATACTTGTTTTCAGCACAGTAAGTAAGTTAGTAAATAACCACGATTGCAGTGGCTGATAGTAAAAAGTAAGGGTGTTTCTATACAGGAAATGGATTCCGGTGTAAAAAGGATTACTAGATAAAGCAGTACATACAGTAGCTTTCATATCGGGAAGTGTTACATTTACATCATTTAGGAGACGCTCTTCTCCAGAGCGACTTACAACAGTGTTTGTTAGTTTTTTCGCATACCCCTTGGGGTCAGAGCACAGGGTCAGCCATTGTACAGCGCCCCCTGGAGCAATTACAGGTTAAGGGCCTTGCTCAAGGGCCCAGCAGAGTAGGATCTCTTTTGGCACTGACGGGGATTTGAACCGGCAACCTTCGGGATACCAGCGCAGATCCTTAGCCTCCGAGCCACCACTCCGCCTTAGTGTTAGTGTTAGCACTGATAGGGAAGTGAATGCATAATTATTCATTGATAAGAAAGAAGATATTAATTTTAAGTGCAGTATAGGCAGCAGCCCAGTAGCAAAACAAGGGTTTAGTGATAAGAAAACAGACAGATAGGGAAGCAAGAAAGAGAACAAGAAATTTAGTTCCTACAAAGAAACACAGCAGGCAGTTAAAGGGTGAGTGAATTATAGGAGCCTAAGAAGCCAGCAGGTTTTTAATAACTGTCATAGTTCTATAAAGGTACATTCAATTTCTTCCATCCATCCATCCATTATCCAACCCGCCATATCCTAACTACAGGGTCACAGGGGTCTGCTGGAGCCAATCCCAGCCAACACAGGGCGCAAGGCAGGTAACAAACTCTGGACAGGGCGCCAGCCCACCACAGATTCAATTTCTTAATTTAAACAATTTATCTTACAAATGTTTAATAATGATGTCAGGACTAAAAATAACAAGCAGGTTAAAATTGCAGAGGATGTGGAATAGCAGGAATTTAGATTCAAGCAAAGCAATACAGAGGGACTTAGACAGAATACAAGCTTGGGAAAAGTTGTGGTAGATAATATAAGCAAATGTGAATATAAGGTATTTTATGTAGAAAGTTAAAACTTTAGATTTAAATGCACAGTGGGAGTTCTAAAACTTTGAAGGTATCTTATGAGAAGTACTTACAAGTCTAGACACTGCCTACATAAACACAATGTACAGAAGACATTAAGAAGGTTAACATAGCATGATGTGTAGAGTACAAGTTAAAATAGGATTTGCTTAAGCTAACGCACTAGTGAGGACACATCTGATGTAGTGTCTGCAGTTTTGGTCAAGACATATCAAGGCAAGAACAAGTAAAAAGAACAGTCACTAGGTTGATTCCTGGACTTTAAGGTAAATTATGAGGAAAGAGTGAAGGAGCAGAACCTTTTCAGTTTTAGCAAAGGGAGATTACAAGGTACCATGATTGAGTTTTGTTTTTGTTTTTTCTCAAAAAATGCATTAGTAGAGTGGGTCCCAGCTATTACTTTAAAATATGCTCTTGAACAAAAATGCCAAGACACAGGTAGATAGTGCAGTTAAATTTTTCACAAACGTTACACTTGTTTTTCTTCACATAGAAATAAATCCATGTAATAAATTACAGAGTAGTGTGTAAAGAGTACATTAAGGACCACAAAAACTCCACTTGATATTTTTTGGAGAAATTCCAAGGGTAGGATTGGCAAGCTGTGTTGGGCCTGTTTTGTTAAAACGAATGCTCTTATTTTATAAGCAGAATTGACCCTTTACACTTATTCTGTCTCTTTCACCCCACTGACTAAGGTGATAATCCTTGAGTGTTTCAGGTTCGTTATACAGTGATGTGAGTTATGGCAAAGCTATTCCTTGAACTCCAGAAATACAAATAAATGGTCTTCTTTAAACTGTAGAAATTAAACTTTAATTTTAGTTTGACTTCACTTTGGATATATTTTATATATATGTCAGAAAACTTTGGAGTACTTTCTATAGTGAACATACAGTTTAGTTATGTGCCCTGATAAAACATGTTTCGTTCATATACTGTCAAAAGCCTTTATGACGATGAGTTAAAGTTAACTGACTGAAACAACTGGTCCTTTCATGTTGGGCTTTTAAAAACTGATCATTTTTATTAGTCTTATCATTAATAGCAAATACATCAGCTATCTTAGAGGATGTGTGTGTGTGTGTGTGTGTGTGTGTGTGTGTGTGTGTGTGTGTGTGTGTGTGTGTGTGTGTGTGTGTGTGTGTTCCTATTTTTGGCATGTAGGGAGTCTAAACATACAGGATTAATTTGCCATGCGTGACATTATTCTGGAAAGTCACATAAAGTTTAGACATCCTTTACCTAATTTAAATGAATGTCTGACTTTCAAATTACTTTCAACATCATATTTATACATGTATAGTTTGCAACTGATTGTTGACCTATCCAGAACTGCTTCGCGCTGTCAGAAAAATCTCTAGACACCCGCCACTTTGATTTATATTAAGTGAGTATGAGAATGTCATTTACAGCACCTGGGTCCCTGAAATAATCACCACAATAATAACTATTAATTTAGCATAGTTAACATTTAGTTGTTTTTATGCTGTTTTATGTGTAGTAAGTTTTAATCAAACAAAATCAATATTCTCTTGAAAACTTACCTGAACTGGTGTTTCTGCTACTTCATTGATTGATGTCTGCTCTGGGTTCTTTCCTAAACTTGAGACAATGAATCCAGATCCATTGGGCACTGGGTGCTGCACGATCATCTTTCCTTTTCTTGATTCTGCTAAAAGTACGCTGTGCCAGTAAGCATCACTTGAAATCAACGTAGAGTTTGGGGGCAGATCAGAGATCATTGAATCTCTTTGGCTGTAGCAGCTAATCCTGTGCGACGACGTTTTGTTGTTTTCTGCTGGATTACGATGACATGTTGCTACACAAATCACTATGGTTAAAAGAAACGAAAATGAAACAGATACCAGGCCAATCATCAAATACATGTTAAAAGGTATTAAATATTCGGTCTCTAGGTCATCATTTAATGTCAGACGTCCTTCATCTTCTGGGTCGGATCTTGATATGAGGATTGTAACGGTCGATGACAGTGAAGGACTGCCATTATCCCGAGCTTGAATCACAAGTCTTTGTTTGGAAGCATCCCTGAAGACAAAACGTCTTCTGGTTCGAAGCTCTCCGGTGTATTGATTGAGGGTGAATAAGGTCTGGTCAGTAACATGAAGCAGATGGTAAGTTATTCGTGAATTTTGCATAGAGTCGTCATCAATCGCTATCACTTTTACTACTAAATATCCTTCTTCTGGGGAATTCGGAATTGTGTCACTAACTATCGAACCATGCGAGCGCCAGGGAGAAACAATAACTGGGGTGTTATCATTTTCATCAAGAATTCTTACTGTGACAGATGCGCTGCTGCTCAGCTGAGGACTGCCAGAATCTCTGGCCAGAACAGTAAAAGTATAAAATATCTCTTTTTCAAAGTCGAAAGACTGTAGTGCATAAATATTTCCACTGTCTTGATTAATGGAAAATAATTTCGTTACGGTATTATTGAAGTTATTCAGTTCTTGTATTGAATACTTTACAACTCCGTTTTGGTCTTTGTCAGGATCATTAGCAGTAATGGAACAAATGCGAGTACCGGGTAAATTGTTCTCCGAAACAGGGATTTCGTAGGAAACGTGTGAAAAAGATGGTGCGTTATCATTTACATCCAACAGTGTTAAATAAACGCTTTCATTATTTGAGAGAGAAGGTATTCCTTTGTCCTTGACGATGATTGTAATGTTAAAACCTGGGATTAATTCTCGATCTAAAAGCTCCGCTGTTACCAGCGCGTAATAATTTTCTACTGTTTGCTGAAGTGTAAAATGAGTATTATCTGAAATACCGCAGTTAACCATGCCATTGTCTCCAAAGTCCAAATCCGTGACACTGAAAAGGGCGATTACTGTGCCAATTGGTACATCCTCCAATACCGAGCTCTTTAATGAAGTGACGGTAATTTCAGGTTGATTGTCATTGCAGTCGTTGATTTTTACCACCACTTTGCATTGCCCGGTCATTTGTTTGTATCCATTATCTTTTGCTTGAACAAACAATTCATACTGACGAGACAGTTCGAAATCTAAAAGGTCAATAACCTTAATCTCTCCTGTTCTTTGATCCACACTGAATCTTTTCCGTGCCTCCTCCGAAGTGTGAAGAGTAAATGAATACAGTAACTCGGCATTGGAGCCTTCATCGGCGTCTGTTGCGTTGAGTTTAATACATGTAGTTCCTAATAATGCATTTTCTGGTACATTCACCTCATAATTGTGTTTATCAAACTTGGGTGCGTTGTCATTTGCATCAAGGACAGTAACAGTGATATTGATCGTGCCAGAAAGTGCAGGGGTTCCACAGTCCACTGCTCTTAGAATTAAATTGTGCACCGCCAACGTTTCTCTATCTAAAGGTTGATTAATTAATAAATCGGCGTACATTGTACCATCTTTCCAGGTCTGTACATCTATTTTAAAATATTTACTTTCGCTTAGTTTGTAATTACATACTGAATTATTGCCGACATCTGGATCTTCGGCTTTAACCAGTAAAAATCTTTCTGACTGTAATTCGGATTCTGAAATGTTTATCCGAGACACGAGAAATGGAAAATATGGAGCATTGTCATTCACATCTGCGATTTGTACTTCAACACTGAAAACCTGAAGAGGATTTTCAAGTACGGCCTCCAGATTAATTAAACAATCCTCTTTAAACGCGCATATCTTTTCTCTGTCAAGTCTTTCTCGAACAAATAAAACTCCACTGTTCTTGCTTAACCCCAGATACTGTTTCCCAGGATTCGACGCAATTTGAAGGCCTCGTTTAGAAAGATTGTAGTTGTTAACCCCAATATCTGCAGCGATGTTTCCAACCACTGCTCCTGTCTCCATTTCTTCGGGAACAGAATAACGTATTTTTAAACCTGACACATCCCAAACAATATAAGACAATATTGCAAGTAGATTCACTAACCTCATCGTATCTGTGTAAAAACACCAATACGTCTTTGAATCTTGCAGATTTCTGTTGACTTGTAAAGTGACTTATTTTTAATTAAAAACAGCCTTCACAATGGCCTCCTACTTGCTTAAATGCGCAAGAATATCACCAGTTTTGTTGTTGAACAGCGACACTATGTGGCAGAAACATACATTTTTTCCTAGACTCCAGTTTATAAAATGCAACGACTGCTCACATAACCTGGATTTTATATATGCATTTCTATTAAAATATTGGATTGTTATTAACAAAATAAAATAGATGTTTTTAAGCCATTTATGAGCTAACAAATAAACGTAATCATCAATTTCAGTCTCATTTCTGTGTCTCTGTACTTATACATAGAATTAACAATCCAAACATCAATTTTCAGAATTCCTTTAAATCATATAGCATGTTTTTAAAAGTTCTTTTACAAACGTTTGCTTATAATTTGCTCACTTAAAAATTGCTTTTTCATGTTACTAGCTCTGCATTAATTTGTAGTTGATGTATATAGAGAAAAGCCCAGCAAAATGACACCTTTTATTGGCTAACTAAAAAGATTACAATTTGCAAGCTTTCGAGGCAACTCAGGCCCCTTCTTCAGGCAAGATGTAATCTTTTCTCTACATTCATAATGGCTAACACGGTACAACACCCTAGTTGATGTATAAAAATGCACTGTACAATATGACCATTTTATATTGCTTTTTCTTCTAGCTCATTTTATGTATCATATGAAATTGTTAAGACGAGAAAGAATCATTAAGCTCGCTGGGCATCACATTTAAGAATTAATTATTTCAAACAAAAAGTTTGTATTCGTTGAAAATCAGAAGTGTTCAAAAGGCATTTATTTAATTTGAAAATTCTTTGCATAGTTTTTATTCAATCTATCTGTGGACAGAAACGGATTCTTTTTTACATATTACAGCTTTAAACAAGTGAATAGAGAGGCAGTAAAGTATTCACCTCATCTTTATTAGCGACCTCGCGCCTCTTCAGTCCTAGGTTCAAATTTCAGTTTGATCCTTGTCAGTGTGTGAGTTTTACAAGCTTCCTCTAACAGTTCAAAAATGTTTGATTGGCAGCTAAAATTTTTCATCGTGAAAGCAAATGTAGATGTTTACATTAGACAGAACTTTATTTATTGCCTGGTAGAAATTCAGCTTTTTATAGAAACTCATTTGATTGCTTGCTTGATTGATTGATTGTTTGATACACACACACTATAGTCATAACACACACAAAAGGAAGAAAATTAAAAGGAAAGATATGTACATGGGCGGCACGGTGGCGCAGTGGGTAGCGCTGCTGCCTCGCAGTTGGGACACCTGGGGACCTGGGTTCGATTCCCGGGTCCTCCCTGCGTGGAGTTTGCATGTTCTCCCCGTGTCTGCGTGGGTTTCCTCCGGGCACTCCGGTTTCCTCCCACAGTCCAAAGACATGCAGGTTAGGTGGATTGGCGATTCTACATTGGCCCTAGTGTGTGCTTGGTGTGTGGGTGTGTTTGTGTGTGTCCTGCGGTGGGTTGGCACCCTGCCCAGGATTGGTTCCCTGCCTTGTGCCCTGTGTTGGCTGGGATTGGCTCCAGCAGACCCCCGTGACCCTGTGTTCGGATTCAGCGGGTTGGAAAATGGATGGATGGATATGTACATACTTGTGGAATGGAATGATATTCCACCAAAAATTTATTTCTGTCTGGCACAGGATACTGCTGGGAGAAGCTTCTTCAATCTTGTACTGGAGTAAAACAGGCTAGGATTTTCTTTTTTATTATTGTTATTATTATCGCTAGTTTTTCAGACAGAGCTCTTCCCTTGGCTAGGGTTATGTTTATTATCATGCCTGTTTTGTTCAAGTTTGATTGCTTTGTTTTTGTTAATATTGTTGGTCATTTTGTTTCTATGTATCACTTTATCATTTTGGATGTACCCCCAAGAGGCAGCGCCACCTGCCTATCAGCACCAAGGGGCAGCCCTCAGCCCTATTAAGGCTGGGAAAAATCAACTTTCAGTTGATTCTGAATGCACTTGTGGTGTGGTGTGATGACTTTATCTAGTGATTATCTGTGTTGTGCTTTTTGTGAATTTCTAGAATTTTGTTTTACCTGTGTGCTCTGTATTTCGACTACTCTTTGGATTTGTGATTAGAATATTGGATTGTCTTTGACTTTTCAGGTATTTTATGTTGTGCATTTTGTGTTCTTTGGAGCGCCATACTATAACAGAGACATTTTTGATCAATAAATATTTTTTTTATTTAAAAAGATTCTTTAAATAAAATGTATTATTATTATTATTATTATTATTATTATTATTATTTATTTATTTATTTATTTATGCTCTTTGTGTGACTAGCTAGGTTTGTGATATAATTTCCCATTCTAGTGGGTATTTTGTGCATTGTTGGGACTTTTATGCTTGGGCCTTCTCCAGATCACAACTATGATATTTTCTTATATTATGTACTGACATTAATAGCCCTCTATTTTCATTACATTTTGGTAAATTGATGCAGGACTACTTTAATCAACAAATGTATTACATATATCCTATATGAAAAAATGTTACTTTACATCTATGGTGGAAATTAATTGAAACTTAAGAATCTTGGAGAGAAATAAAATTCTCTGCAGTTAACAGTGTAAATAAGTCATTGAAATGGAAGGTACATTGTTTGGTTTCCAACATTAAAATCAAGTCCACTTATTTTATTTATTTATGTATTTTTTATTTAAAAGTCATCCCAACTAAGCAAAAAAGGGGACCGCAAGTTAATTGTGGTACCAGCTGTAACTTTAGTTCTTTCAGTTTAATTGTAAAGTGAGGCCCGCTAGGAGTTACAGGACTTTCTGTTTTATATTTGCATTTTCAAAAAAATAAATATTTAAGGCAGAAAATATAATTTAAGGCAGAAACCACAAATGTAACAGAAACAAATCAAATCGAATCAAATCAAACCATAAGGACTGGTATGTGCCTAAGACTTTTTTCTGTCATGTGCCCACAACAGAGTAGGCTCTATTCTCCATAACTTTGATATGTATTAATTGTGTTTGAGAATTTTATTATAATAACTATAATTTATTATCAAACCTGCTTAATCTAGTCCAGTACAGTGGTGTCATGTTGGGTCTGTGGGTTTCCCGGGGTTTTAGTCCCTGATTTCTTATATAGACTAGCCAAGGTTTCTCACATTTACTGTTTTGAAAATGTCTGCTGAAAAAATGAAAATTCCAAGGGGGATTGTTGTCAAGGAGCTGCGGCTAAGACCCCTATAAGTACATTGATTAGAAATGCCCTTGGTATAGGTAATAATGATAAAAAGAAGAATAAAATTGTAGCGGGGCTACATAGTAATAGTGTTTTCAATGCGTGGGCTGAGTGCGTTATGTTTCCATCGTCCCGTTTGCTGTTTATAATGTGTGCGTCAGTGAATGTTGTCCCTGTAAATACAGAGAGAGACCACAGCCTCAAGATGGAAAGCACCTGTTCACAATCAATTACAACAGGTTTTCTAACAAAACATCCTACCCATCGAAATGATCTACTCACTGATACTGCGCATGCGCAGACCAAAATTACGCAACTTTTCTCGAAGGTATTTACTGTCAACATTTTATAAGTTGTATATTTTGCATGTGTGACTTTTAATCTTGTACAGGCCATTGTATCCATGCACGAGTAATGACCATCTTGTGAAATCTTTGCATCAGGCTGTGTCTCTTTCGGGCATTAAATGATGCATATAGAATAAATTGAGAAATGTTAACATTTCCATAAATTTGATAGACGACTTCTAAATACAACATGTTAAATGATGACATGGTTTAACGTTATAAGTTTAATGTTACGACTTACAATAAACGGATGGGTGTAACATATACGGTAGGATACTTCGACAAAGTAGGACAAGTCGTCAGAACACCGGCTCTTTACTATTTAAACGATCAGGAGGGAAAAGAGAGGAGGAAGGAGAAAGATGGAGATTTCAATTAACAACAACAAACCACCATTACCAGCTATTTTTCACATCGCGCTTTATATCCAGTTTGTTTTTCATTCCGCCGGATTTACTTCAGTTCAAGCATCACTAGAGACCTCAGGGTTGGACTTCATTATCCACCACACGCCGAGGAAACACGGTGAGATTCAAACCCATCCATTCTTTGTTTACCAATCATCTGTGTTCAGGAAAGTAATATACCCGGACTCAAGTTCACGATCATTGTCATTTCCGTATTCATCCATTATTGTTATTTGTGTTGTGTGTGTTATACGTTACAGGGGCAAGGGAGGGTTTGTTATTGTATATATGGTGTTTTCACGTTGTTGCTTTGGTGGAGGGATATACATATCTATCTATCTATCTATCTATCTATCTATCTATCTATCTATCTATCTATCTATCTATCTATCTATCTATCTATCTATCTAGTATAATTTTTTTTTTTGACATGGGGAATGTGCAGTATTGTTTTGTTGTGTTTCATTTAATATATTTATTCACTTATTTGACATACCTGCTTTTGTGTGCTCGTGATTCACCGTCGATTGTGGGGAAAATATTATTTGTCAGAGGTACAGCTTGGTATATGTAGGTTAGCCTCAGTAATTTATCCAGGCCACAGGTCTTGGTAGTGTAGCTGCTAGCTGGGTAAGGGGTCGGCCGTTACAAAATAATGATTGAGAAGACAGGCACAAGACCATCAAGCTCCAGACTATGCATGGACTTTAATATCCAAAAGCAGACAATTAAGTAACTGCATATCAAGAGAGAGAATGGTGGCTGTGAATTCATGTCTACATGCAACTTGAGTGATCAGGTTTGACAGAAATAAACTAACCTGGCTTGTGAAGATTCATGAGGATGACAGAGCAACATATCCCCCCATAGCATAGGCAAAGGAAATCAATTACTTGCAAGCACAGCCTGGTAACCCATCTGCAATGCTGAACAAAATATCAAGTGTGGCATGACTGAATAGCCAAAGGCTCAAGGGACAGACAGCCTATCATTGCTGCTCAGGTCCAGGCACTCACACCAGGTACCACCAGCCAAACATCTTGAAGCAACAGTTTGACCACAAGTACAAAATATGCACAATCAATCTATCATTTCTAGGCTTGCAATCTGCAGCATGTACCATAGGCTGTCGTCAGCACTGGAGACACTACCGTCATATGGGACATGGCAATGTAAATCAATCGTACCATTTCAGCTAGCTCTTCTGATATGGGGGTCTATCACAAGAAGGAGAATCATTGTCTGCTAACTGATGTATCAGACCAAGATGAAAACAATATCCTGCTCAAAGAAGGTGTAAAGCAGAGCAAATTGGAAAGTAGAGATCAGTAGGATGAGGCACAACTGTCTTAGAGTTTTGTCTGTGGTGGTTAGGGCTCTTGGTACCATCAAGAAAAATTTCAACAAAAATCTACAGAAGCTTCCAGGACTCTACACAGCCCAAGAAGATCACCCTGATGGGACCCACTCAAAATTTCTGTAAAGGACTAGGTTTGGACACACTTCAGCAGCCACCAGAAAATAAATAAATTTTAGTAATAATAAAAATCTCTATTATATAAAAAATGCTGGGACGAGACGTGACTTTTTCAGAGAGATAATTTCATGTCCTGCGAGACGAGACTTTGAGCCAAGAGATTTAACCACACCCAGGGCTGAAAATAAAAGACAAAGAGTAGATGACAAAGTAAAACATCATAAAGAGGTTCAAAAACGTTGGCACGATACATGTGCAGAGCAGGTTAGAAATAATGAAAGTACTTAAATTCGAAAGTCGAAACTGATAGTAAAAATTGCATTAGTGCAAACAAATGGAAATTATTACTCAGTGAAATAACAGAACAATGAAAAGAGATCGAATATATGGACATAGGTGATATGATAGAAGTATGTAGCTATTGTTTAGATTTAAACTTTAAATCAGAGACTTGTAGATTATCTAATTTGTGTTGCCATCAGGGAAAAGTAGTGTTTCTTCCCAATGAAGAGGCATATCTGCTAGAATTAAAAGATTTGTTGTTTGGTGAAAGTGAAATCCACACATGCGAGCGACAGAAATGCAAAGTGAATCGCGCGTAGCACAGGCTGGGGGGTTGGCAAGTGATGTGAGCAGGGGGCAAAGCCCCCTAGTAGTAGTAGTAGTAGTAGTAATAATAATAATAATAATAACAGATGTCAGTGTGGGCCTGTTAGATTCATTATATTATGTTATTGTTCTTGTTGTATTAGACCTAAGTGTAGCATAGCCAATGGTTAGGAAACTCTGGCACGGTCTTATAGTTATATTTAACAGGTTGAAAATTCTTTGATAGTTGTGGTGAACGTAGGTCAGGGATAATAAATAATAATAATAATTCTTTGCATTTATATAGCGCTTTGCTCACTACTCAAAGCGCTCAGCAATTGTAGGTTAAGGACCTTGCTGAAGGGCCCAACAGAGCAGAGTCCCTATTGGCATTTACGGGATTCGAACCGGCAACCTTCCGATTGCCAGTGCAGATCCCTAGCCTCAGAGCCACCACTCCGCCTCCGCCGATATTGTATATAGCATACCACAAGGATCTATTCTGGGCCCAACTGCTTTATCCAATGTACATACACCCATTAGGCCAGTTTATCTCAAAACCCAAGGTGAACAACCTTAGCTATGCAGGCAGCATGCAGCCTTATTTATCTATATCACCAGATGACCTTGACACTCTGGACTCAATGATCCAATGTCTGTCTTGTATTTTGGAAAGGATGAGTAGTAATTTCCATCCATCCATCCATTTTCCAACCCGCTGAATCTGAACACAGGGTCACGGGGGTCTGCTGGAGCCAATCCCAGCCAACACAGGGCACAAGGCAGGAACCAATCCCGGGCAGGGTGCCAACCCACCGCAGGACACACACAAACACACCCACACACCAAACACACACTAGGGACAATTTAGAATCGTCAATCCACCTAACCAGCATGTCTTTGGACTGTGGGAGGAAACCGGAGCGCCCCTAAAGCTAAATAAGGATAAAACTGAAATCTTAGGTAAATGGAAAGAGTGAACATTTTAGAAATAAACTTAATCTCTTACTATTGAAATTCAAGGCAGAAGTAAAGAATTTGGGCATTTTCTTGGACTCTGACCTAAACTTTAAATCACATATTGACTATATTACTAGGACTGCTTTTTTTTTTTTTATTTAAAAAATATTGCAAAAGTTAGACCTCACTACAAGATCATGAGGCATTAATTCACACTTTTTGTTTTTAGTCGACTAGATTACTGTAAGTTATTTCTAACTGGTCTACCTAAGAAAAGACATCAATCGGTTGAAGTTAGTTCAGAATACAGGGCAAGAATCTTAAACAGAAAAAGAAACTCTGAGCACATCTCACCAGTTTTAGCATCATCATATTGGTTACCCATGTCTTTTAGAATTGACTTTAAAATACTGCTAATGATGTATAAAGCTTCAAATAATCTTTCTCCTTTCTATATCTCGGAGTGCCTGTCCCCCTACATTCCAATTCATAACCTTAGGTCTTCTAAAAGTGGTTTGGTTGTAATTCCAAGAGCCAAGTTTAAAAGAACTGATAAGGTGGCCTTTTGCTTTTATGCAACCAAAATCTGGAGTACTTTACCAATTGAGATATGCCAGGCTAATATGTGGAACATTTTAAGAAACTCCTAAAAACACTTTTTGAATTGTGCTTTTATGTAGATTCAGTTTAGTTCTATTCTTAATAACCTATGTACACATGCACATAATTATTGTCTTCAGTGAATCTGCAATCATTTTTAATCTTTACTTTTCTGCACCACCATCACTGGATCAAGGTCCTGTGCAGCAACCTGTGATGTCTAAATGACTGCAGATACCCCAACTTATCAAGACCCACTAAGTTAAATACTCCAAGACAAAAAAATTAAAATACTGCTTAAGAACATTAATATAAGGTATATAATGTCCAATATTGGCTGGGCAGTCTTTGTCCCCTGCAAACTGTAATTCTCTTATTTGTATATCTTTCTTGTCTATGTGTGCATTATGTATTTATCTTTTGTATACTATATATTTATTTTATCTTCTTTTTTTTGTATAAAACTACTTCTTTGTTGCAAACAACTTTTGTCTAGAAACCTGAGACTATTAAGAAGTGAGCTGACATTTTAAAAGTTGCATTCATGTCATAGAAGATTGTGTATATAGCTGCTAATCAAAAAGAAAACCATTTGAAGCAAATTGATTAATAGGAAAACAATTTAATATAGGACTAGATGGGCATCTGTCAGAGGAAATATTATAGCTGCTCCTATGCAACAGTTATTAATGAAAGTAAGTCATTAACTTACTAAACACGTTTACATATACAAAATCACCAAAGCAATTGTCTGCAATGGTTAAGACATTAAACTTAGCAGAAATATTGGTTAATTTATCACTCACTGCGATTTATTTTATTTTCTATACATATTTTCCAGAAACAAATTAACAATTTTAAATGAAACATAAAATTTCTTTAAATTTACATCTAAGATCTAGTGAAGTTAAGCAAAAGTCATTTTGCCTTAAGAAGGGGCCTGAGTTGCCTCGAAAGCTTGCATTATTGTAATCTTTTTAGTTTGCCAATAAAAAGTGTCATTTTGCTTGACTTCTCACTGCATTTATATTGGTGAACACGGTACAACTCCCTACGTCTAAGATCTACAAAGTTTCAAACTATTTGGTTAACCACATGCACATTTTTCTTCGTTGTCATATACTTTCTTCACAGAACACAGATCTGAACACATCTCCTTAAACCTCTTGAAATCTCCAGCATAGGTAGCTACTTGAGGTTTAGAGGTCAACGTACTTCTAAATGATCCACATTTTGAGACAAAGTTAACTTCACAAAATACAGTACATGCCTGCGATTGTATTTAATGTTATGGGCACATTTTACACAAAACAAAATATTAAGAGAAAACAAACTTTTACCTTCGATCAAGTCTACCCTGTTGTCCACACTTAACGGGAACAATTAAAATTAAACTTTTCTTTTAAAAATATATAAATCCCCCCTTACCTGTACCGGTGTTGGTATGTTGTCATTTGTTTCACTGTGTTCAATGTTCTTCGGCAAACCTGCCACAACAAATCCAGAACCTATTGGTGCCGAATGTCTCGGAAGCATTTTGCCTTTTCTTGACTCTACTAAAATCAAGATGTGCCAATGAACGTCGCTCGAAATAAGTGTTGAGTTTTCCGGCAGGTCAGAGGTCATTGAATCCCTTTGGGTGTAACATATCGAATTGCAACAGAAGAACATTCACGTTTCTTGCGGGGACTCTGACATTTTGAAATTCTGCAAATCACTAAAGTAATGGGAAGCAGAAAAGATACCAAACCCAGGCTGATATGTAAATACGTATCAATCGATGAAAAATAATCTGGATCAAAAGGTTCGTCAGTATTTCTCGAAATTCCTTGGATTCTGAGACAGTTTCTGATAAAATAATTGTAACTGAGAATGACAAAGAAAGATCTCCTTCACCTTCGCTTTGGATAACTAATCTCTATTTAGAAGAATCCCTCAGAAAAACGACTTTTGGTGCGCAGTCCTCCGATGTACTAGTCCAGGTTAAAAAGCGTGTGGTCAGATACATGAAGTAAGTAACATGTAATTAGAGAGTTCTGTATTGAATCTGCATCAACTGCTATCACTTTTGTAACAAAATGAACTTCAACAAAACTGGAAATCATTTCACTAGCTATTTACGGACCCGCGAGGACACCAAGGAGAAACAATAATGGAGTTGGTATCGTTCTGATCGAGAACTTAACTGTTACCATGCTGCTCAGTGGAGAGCTTACGGAGTCTGTAGCTTTCACTTCGAAAGTAAAGAACGTCTCTTTTTCATAATCAAAAGAAACCAATGCATTTATTTCCATTATATGCGTTAATTGAAAATATTGAATTCAAACTTGAATTAAAAGCAGTGAGTTCGTGAATTGAATATTTAATACTATTTTGATCGGAATCTGGATTATTGGCGGCAATAATATATAATATTGTGCCCTGTAGGTTGTTCTCCAAAACAAGAACGATGTCAAATATATTTGAAAAAGAAGGTGGGTTATCATTTATATCAAGAATGTTTAACAATCATACTGTTAGAAAGGTGTCCCTTTATCCTTAACAATGATGGTGATATTCTATCGCGGAATATTCTCCCTATCCGTTGTCTCCGAGGTCACCAGGGCGTAATACTTGTCCATCAGTTGTTTGCTAAAGTTTGAAGTCAGAATTTTTCTAAAATATAGCAGTCACCCTGAGCATTGTCTCCAGAGTCTAAATCCGTACCACTGAAAAGTGCGGTTACTGTTCCAATGGGTACGTTCTCCGGCACTGAACTTTTCACTGGCGTGATGGTGATGTCTGGATTATTATCATTGCAGTCAATAATGCGTATTATTTCTGTACAGTAGCCGACCATTTGATTATACCAGCTTTCTTTTGCTTGCACGTAAAATTAATAATAGTTTCTTCAAAATCCAATACACTATTAACTATTATTTGTCCTATTTGGGACCCAAATTGAATTCGCCTTGTTCCTTTCCAGGATTGTGAGGTAGAATAGAACATGCTATCTCTGCATTGGCACCCTCGTCTGCGTCATTTGTGTTTAGTTTAGTATCCAGCATTCAAATAACTGCATTTTCCGAAACATTCATTTCGTAGGTTTGTTTATTGAACATTGGAGCATTGCCATTTGTGTCGAGGACAACATCAGGATCCTCGGTCTTCAAAAGAAAATGTTTTTCTCTTTGCAAGACGAATTCGGAAATGTTTAAAATCGCTAAAACACTAAATGGAAATACGGGTGCGTTGTCATTTATGTCTGTCACTTCCACTTCAACGCTAAACATCTGAAGCGGGTTCCCAAAGATCGCCTCCAACGAAAGCCAGAAATCACCTTTAAATTTGCAAATGCCTTCTCTTTCATGTTTTTTTCTTGAATAAATGAATTGCCGTTTGTTTTGTTTACGTCGAGATGTTTTCCAGGACCCTTGGCAATCTGTAACCCATGCCTCAAAAGACTGTCCGTATTAAGGGCGACGTTCGAAGCTATGTTTCCAATTACAGCTCCTTTATCCAATTCCTTTGGAATAGAAAAGCTAACCTTCACACAAGTCACGTAGCACATTTCAGACATTATTATAAAAACACTCACCATCCCCTCCACAGTCGAATTCATAGTGTAATATGATGTTGCAATTTTTGGTTAAAAAATGCAGTTCATTCGGGGACTTTTCTGTTTTGTTTCGAATCGCTGACGTGTATAAGATTGTACAAAACTGAATTTTCTTTCAGCAATTATTTGTCAGCAGCGACACTGTAAGGACGAAAGTAGCATTGCGTGCTCAGTCTGCAAACCTGTTTAATCTGTTTCCCAGCAGAAGTACGCAAAGAAGTTAAAAGACAACTGTTTAAACAGGTGATAGTCGTTATTAAATTGTCTTGATTAAACTGAACTTAAATCTTGTGGTGTGTTGCTTCGCTAACGTGAAGCAACTGTAAATAATATAACTGCAAATATACATTATCGGTAAATAAAAGGTAGCTGTTTCAGGTCCCATCACAACTAGGTGACCCTTACAGTACCATTGTATCTGCCACTGCTCTAACAATTTGGAAGTAAACGCCATGCACGTCATTTTTGACATAAAAACACCAGCTGATGAAAAATATAAAGAAAAGTGATTATTTACCCAAACTTCATTAAACTTAAATTATGTAAGAAACAAAATAATACAGGCAAGTAGAGCAGCGAAGAAAGCAAATTTATCTTCATTATGTCGTTTACCAAATGAAACAACTTGGAATCATTGAACGATTTTGCTTAGCCATTGAAACAAAAATACAAAAACTGAAAGTTACCAAACTCAAACTGACCATTCTTATGAAGCTGAGCAAGTCACTTCACCTAAATTACTGCTTGGATTATGGAAAGGCAAATAATCTCAAATAATCTAAAATAAAGATGTATATAATCTATGTCCATTTTCAGTACGTACCAATTGGTATAGATGATGCCAATAGAATCTTTTTTTTTTTGTGCTTGTCTTCTCTTTTTACAAAGTCTCTGTCATTCCACATTGATGGATATTCTATTTTATTAATACTAAATATTATTCCAAGATATTTGACTTTTTAAGGTTGTCAATCATCAGTTCAATCCATCTTCATATTAAATAATTACACTTTGGATCATATTGTGTAATAAATTACAATTTTCCCAAGATTCTTTCTTTCTTTTTTTTTTTTTTTCCTTCCTAAGTCTATCAAGACTCCATGAAACCAATATTTGGAAACGATAGGGTTTTTATTGTATAAGTGTGTCATCTGAATTTACACTGAAACACGGTGGCGCAGTGGGTAATGCTGCTGCCTCGCAGTTAGGATGACCTGAGTATGCTTCCCGGGTCCTCCCTGCGTGGAGTTTGCATGTTCTCCCCGTGTCTGTGTGGGTTTCCTCCGGGTGCTCTGGTTTCCTCCCACAGTCCAAAGACATGCAGGTTAGGGGCATTGGCGATCCGAAATTGTCCCTAGTGTGTGCTTAGTGTGGATGTGTGTGCCCTGCCCAGGGTGTGTTTCCTTCCTTGTGCCCTGTGTTGGCTGTGATTGGCTCCAGCTGACCCCTGTGACCCTGTAGTTATGATATAGCGGGTTGGTAATGGATGGACATTATGCTTTATATCTTTAAATATCAACATCAAATCACTTTGTGCTCAGCATTAACACATAGGTCAGAATAAATAAAACATGATTGATTAGTGTGTTGATTCGTTAGTTTTATTTCTAGAAATAAGGTTATGTTATCATTTGATCAAAATCCACTTTTGTTAAAAACTATTTGCCCATTAATATAATTATCATCTTATAGCATTAGAACTTTTTTCTGTTCAAGATTTCAAATTACATCCTTTATGCTGTTTCTCTTCGGCATTTCAAAAGTTTTTATCTCAGTTGTTCTGCAATTCGTGCAACCATAACAATTAATATATTAATAATAAAAATGGAAGAAAATAGTGTCTGGAAGATTGATAATATTGCTGCTATATCTTTAGTAATTATATAATCATTATTCACAATTTTACATTAGATTATACATTTACAGAGCTACCTTTTCTGTAGATATTACAAGGGACATGTGCAAACATTCCTATGCATTCAAAAATAAATCTAACTAATTTAATTACATTTAATTTAGATTGACATGTTGGGAACTGATAGCACATTGCTGTACCCACCACACGACAAATCACCTGTATTGTGACCCGAGTGCAGCAGGTGACATCTCGGCACCACACTGAAAAAGTGTGAGGTTTTTTTTACGGTGGCTAGAGTGCCAATTCAGATCATTATAATTTGCTAATCGTCAGCATGCCTTTATTTTTTTTGTAGATGGTCCCACCATTTAATGCCTGCTTAAACAAAATTGTGTTAATGTCGTCTTTTTCATTTAAAAAGTACACTTGGATTAATCCTTAATAAAATGTACTTAGATGTTATACTAACCAGATGAGTGAGATGAAATAATTTCTTTAATGTTATCATTATTGATACTAACCCTACTAAATTTTTCCAAGCCTCAAAACAACATTTAAATCTAATTTAAGAGAAATCATCTGTGTTATATGAAAGACTCAGAAATTACCAATACAATACTTATTTGTTAATATTCAGATATACTATCGGTTTTCTGCAATTCTGCCCTAATCAGTTTTAGAAAATGTATGAAGAGTTTAGCATAGATAAGTTTTTATTTGAATATATCGAAAATTATTAAAATACATCCTTTTCTTTTGATTGTTGCATGTTTTTACAGCTCACAACATTTCTGCTACTTTGCTGCATTTACCACGTCTATGCCCAGCGTTCTTCCATCCATCCATCGATCCATCCATTTTCCAACCCGCTGAATCCGAACACAGGGTCACGAGGGTCTGCTGGAGACAATCCCAGCCAACACAGGGCACAAGGCAGGAACTAATCCCGGGCAGGGTGCCAAACCACCGCAGCCAGCGTTCTTCATTACTTTAAATAGATCCGCCTTTTAAGTTGACTTTTTTTTTTTTTTGCTTATTTATTTGTTTGTTTTTGATTTACATCTTCGCTAGTTTCTCAAAAAATGGTCTCGTGAGGCTTCGAAAAAGAAATGACAGAGTTTGAAAACAAAAAGTACTTGTGTACCTCTCGCACCCATCGTTTTTATTGAGCGAGCCCGCTATATATCTGTTTGAAGTCAGTTTTTTCAGCACCATGGACAGAGACATAGCGTGTTCTCGGTTATATTTGCCTATGTTTACGAAAAGACATTTGCTTGTAATTTGAACAGGTACGACACCAGTTTGAAAATGCGAAAGCCGGAGCAGAAAACTACGCAGTGCAAAATTCAAAATAGCACTATGAGGCATTTAAGTCGGAGAACATCTAAACTCCACGCAAAAGCAACTACAAGAAGAAATGGAAATACTTTAGGACCTACCTCTTGTGCCACCTTGACAACCCAGGTGTATGCTAAATTTAAGTTCATATCTTTAACTCAGTAAATATTCTGTATGTAATATTTAGAATTTCTTTTTTCCCGTACGGTGTAGCACAGACCTGGAGCTATACCTCCTGTATATAATTTGTTTCTTCATCAATTATTAATAACACGGTGACTAATAAAATCAAAATAAGAAACGCAATTATGTCTCTGATTTTGACTGTGTTGTATTCTATTCCGGTGCAATTTAGTTCGGAATCCCTAAGGCTGCAGAGTACAATGTGGGTAGCTCTCCCTTAGCATAACTTGTTACATTAGATTTAGGTCATTTGGAATTTAGGATATTTATTTATGCTGAAACATTACATAAGCGATGCTATTAAAATTGGTATGAGTCTTTGGGGTCAGTGTGAGATCTTTGCACGTGCTATATACATCCAGCCAAAATGTCAGACCAGATAGAGGTTTTTGTGATCCAGCCTCGAAATACCCCATTTTTAAGCGATAGCTTTAATTAACATATAAAGTTAGACAGCTACCATATATTCCAGAATTCACATATATTTTAAGAGGCTTGAGTATGACGAAGACCAATACAGAATTTACACATCTTCAGGTTTTCGTTTGTGGAGAATTTTTTCCCCAACCCACTTACCTGGCTGTTACATGTCTTAGTAAGCTCATGGCTGTAATCGTATAAAACAGACAATTGATATTGTTATAACGATTATTTTATCCTCCGAAAATTCTTATCTGGATGATATGAATCCGGAGGCAACATACTAAATAAAAAACATCATAGGATGTCTGTCAAGGCAAACTGAAAGTCGGTATTAAAACAAATAAGATTCGAGTGTCATCTGTTAACGAATCCGTTTTCAAAAAACTACCGCAGTATCTGTCCACTGTAGCTATCTCCCTCAAATTGCACGTCGATTTGGTTAATGATTTGTCTCTTCTTTGAAATACGCCATGTTTGGTGAGAAAACAGTTTTGCCTTTCCCTATTTATGTATAATAAGGGAAATACTGCCGCCAACAGTCTCTTCAGCCGTGTGCTGTTCAGAGTTTTTCTCCTTTAGGAAGGCAGCGTTGCCTAGTGGCGAAGACACTGAAATTAAAATCAGACCACGTGCTTTGGGTTTACCTCTGACTCAGTAATGTAATGACGAGCAAGACACTTAAGCTTGTAAGTAAAATAAATGCATACAGTACGTGATTGCGTATGTAAACTGTATGCACTATAAGAGCAATACTTTTTCCTTAGCAAAGAAATATTCGACCTATCTTTAAAAAAATATTTGATTGCATGGCTTTCCAGTTGTAGTTGTAAATAGCGGAGGCATCACATTTTTTTCAGTTAGTTAACGCCATCACAGATGTAAAGAGAAAGAGTGGATTAATAGCCTGCTGTTCTCCGCTCTATATCTTCTCCAGTGTGTCCCTGTGATCAGGCAGACAGGCTTTTCCCTCGTGCCACTATATATGTTTCTATAGTCACTAAGTTTTAATTTTCTTAAATAAAGAGGGAAATCAGCTAGTTGTTGGCTATGATTTATAAAAAAGTTAAAAAAAAAAATGAATTATGTCATTAGATCTGCATGCTTTCATTTAAGAAATATAGAAGATGTTTGGACCTTTATGCCCTTAGAGGAAGCAAAAAAAGATGATTCATGTTTTTGCCTTTAGCCGTTTAGATTACTGCAATGCACTCCTAACAGGTCTGCCAAAAGAGTTTTTTTTTCAAATCGATTACAGTTGGTTCTGAATGCAAATGAAAGAATCCTATAGCTATAAAGAAGAAATCTGACAACATTGCACTGGTATTAACATCTTTACAGCATCTGCCTGTGTCTTTCAGGATCAATTTTAAAATATCGCCAATACCATTAATTGCACTTTCATATATCTTGAAATGTTTGCCTCCTTACACTCTCAGTCTTAGCCTTAGATCCTCAAATTCTGTTTTGCTTGCAATTCCAAGAGTAAAACATAAAAGAAGTGAGACTGCATTTATTTTAGATGTTCCAAAAATATGGAATAATCTACCAATAGAGAGATGGTAGGTCCGCAAAGCAGAGTTGATTAAATCATTTCTTATCACTTATTTCTTTTAATCTGACTTAATATTAAATTTGTGACTAATCACATTGTTTGTATGTTGTTTGTCTTCTGTGTATCCGGTGCCACCACCTTCAAAATGAAAATCCCAGAGACTTGTGGAAGGAAGAACAACACTGAGGTCCTGTCCTTGATGACGTCTGTACTGGCTGATTCTCATATTTATTTATTTATTTAGGTATCTTAGATATAAAATAGCAGGGCTATAATGTTTAAAAGACAACAAAAAGATTCAATAAAAAAGTTATTGACAAAGTTCTGCCAATGCAATAAAACACTTCCTAAAAAATAAAGCAAACCATTTCCAAAACAAATAATGGGGGCCAAATGTGGCGGTCCTGCCAAAAATACACAAGTCTTGAGAGTGATTAGAGTAGTAAATTTGTCGGGAGAGAACAGTTCTCTGCCCGCAATTAAGCCCCATTGATCAACTGTCATTCTGTTTGATTGTATTCTTCAGACTGGGGAACCTGCTAGGTTCTTCCATTATCCTGCCAGAGAAAACAGAAAGCCATCAAGAAATATAACCAGACATGCATATCTTTACATATCGGCATAACCATGTGGCCATTAGCTCATGATAATTATACTGCATTTGTCTTTACTTTACACCGTGTCATACTGGTTAGTTGGTTAGTACTTTTACTCCTGTGGTGCCAGTCCCCAGTAGTCCCAGCTTTCGAACAGTGATCACAGCAGTGACTTTCAAAAGTTTATTGTATTTTAATTTTAATTCAGTATTTTCTGATTGACTCACTGTTCTGCTTTGGGGACTTGTAATAATAATTATTCTTTATTTTAGTACTTCTTGAGGTTTAGACTTCCAATTGTATCTATCCATCCATCCATTATCCAACCCACTGAATCCGAACACAGGGTCACGGGGGTCTGCTGGAGCCAATCCCAGTCAACACAGGGCAAAAGGCAGGAACCAATCCCAGGCAGGGTGCCAACCCACCGCAGGACACACACACCCACACCCACACACCAAGCACACACTAGGGCCAATTTAGAATCGCCAATCCACCTAACCTGCATGTCTTTGGAATGTGGGAGGAAACCAGAGCGCCCGGAGGAAACCCACGCAGACACGGGGAGAACATGCAAACTCCACGCAGGGAGGATGCGGGAAGCGAACCCAGGTCCCCAGGTCTCACAACTGCGAGGCAGCAGCGCTACCCACTGCACCATCGTGCCGCCCCTGCTATATGATGCTAAGTTTAAATCTTATAGTGTAAAACTGAATTACAGTTCTGGAATAAAAACATTTACAAAAGCCCAATGGTCTGCGATCAACAGATCCCATAATGACAAACCTTTGTATGGAAGGGTGGCACAGTTTCCTTCTTTTCTATATGTTCTACTCAGAGTTCCCCATATTCACAACTGGCACAAAAAGCAAAAATAACAAAAATCATCTCTAGCCAATACAATTTTTTCCTCACTAAGATAGCCAGTATTCAATGAGCATCATAAGAACGGTTATGCTGAATTCTGCTGAAGTCCAATTCACAATTGCTCTGTATATCAGAAATATCTGTCTCAACTTAGACCACAAAACGTTCCCTGAATTAAAGACTATCTGCTCGGGATGTCTTTAAGCACCTACTTCTCTTAACTACATTTATGCCTTGATCTTAAAACATACAATTCTGTCAATCAGGAGAAATTCACAATTTCTTCATTGGCTGGCAGGCCTTCATCAACTATATTCTTAACAAAGAGTCCTGGAAAAAATCATTGATCACATATAATTATCGTAATATGTGAAAAATTATAAAACTTTATAATTAAATTATCGATCTTATCTTTCAATGTAAACTGACTATTTTGTTGAAAAAACTTCTTTCATCTTAAAAGAATGCAGTCATGGAGCCCATATGAGGAAGCAGATCATTTCTTCATTTGCACAGAATTAGGCACAATATGCCTCAGTCCATGGAGTGAGCAATCAATTATGCTTTTACACTTTTTAATTACCATTACTTCATCTAATGCATCACATCATCTGACTCCTAATATTCAGAACTTTACTGGTGGCATTACTTGAATGGTGAAGGCAATAATGTTTTTCTAATGTCAATTCTTCCATTATTACTGCTTTAAGAGGTTTTGTTTTGCAAATTGTCATATTGATATTAGCACTGCTTCATAAGAGGGGTGTATGGGCCTTCCCATCAGTTTATCCCCATTTTCTGGAGAGGTGTTCATTACTCTTTTACTGGACCTTGGAAAATTACGTTAGCAGCTTCTCTAAGAAATGGCTGAGCTTTCAGCTTTAAGTTACATTTAGTAAACCCTCACGTTACATTCAGTCATTTTCCTTGTGTTTAATAATTCATTATGTTAAGGCTTCATATGCATATACTTGTAATAAATTGTGAAATACAGTATTATATATTTATAAAATTAACAACCATGTTTGCTTTTCAATTTTATTTTATATTTTTTTCTTTTTTTTATGTTAGCACTGTGGTAAGCACTGATGCCTCTCAGATCCAGGATCTTCTGTTTGAACTTTGCACTTGTACAAGCCATTTTGAGAATTTGTTATATTATGCTATTTAAATTTCTTCCTTCTTTTCTTTGGTGAGAATAAGGGGTCTGAATACAAACAATATAATAAGGTATTCAGTATATGTAAATTTATCTAATTAGGTAATTTTATAATATTTGTCCGGCCGTAGTTTCATTTTGATTCTTTATGCAGTATTGAAATCAAGCTCAGTGGGAAAAACTATGAATAAAGTTAAAATTGATTGAGAATAGCCCAACTAAACAGGGTTCAAATGCCACAAATGGTCATTCTCTGTGAGGAGTTCATACAATCTCCCCTTCACTGTGTGAGCTTTTCTACATGTTCTCTGATTGTTCTCCCATATATCTAAAGATATGCCTGTTCAGTTAATTAATGTTTAAAATTGGCCATGTTAGGATATCCTCTGTACTGGAGTAGTCTACTGTTCATGTTGGGTTTCTGCCTTCCTCTTGTGGAGGTTCAGACCCTTAACACAGACAGACATGACACCAGATGACACACATTTAATCTTCCTTTTGGTTTACAGCACCACACAATGTATAAATCAGCTAAACAGTCTTTTCTTTCCTTTATTCTCTCTCGATTCTTCTCCCACCTCTACTCCTCTCGTCATAAGTTCTGTCCTCTTCATCCCGACTCTGGCTCACTTGCTGGGCTTCCAACAGTCCTTTTATATAGTCCTTGACCCGGAAGTGCTTCCATTCTTCCATTCTTCCTCCTATGTGACTTGCCAGCACTTCCAGGTCATATGGAGGATTTAAGTTTTCTTCAGCCTTGAAGTACTTTGGGGCTTCCGTCCCCATAACTTGGGAGTACTTCCGGGCTATATGGAATGTCATAATCCCCGAGTCTTCCTGCAGCATCTCCTGGCGGTACCCACGGTACCCAGCAGGGCTGTGAAGCTGAACTCCAGACCCCATGGTGCCCTGCAGGAATCCATAGAACCACTATGCTGCAGGGAAATCACCATCTAAAGTCCTAAAGTAGCTGCCTTCCCCCATCCTTCCACTCTTTGGGCGTCATGGCCAGGGTTGAGCTGCCAGCCGTCCATCACACTCTCAAATGCTGTTGGGACAAGCTTCAACCATTATCACCCTGCATTTGATTTATCAAGATTGAAAATATTATATAATTTGATATAATGTTCTCAATAAATGTAAAAAATAAAATGCTACAATAATATTTTAATATATCTAATACAAGATAGCTGTCCTGGTTTCCTTGAATTCATGAATCTTTAAGTACTCTTAATGGGCTCTTGTCTTTCATGAAGTAACTTGGCTGTCTGTTGTCAAAAAGGAGAAAATAAGCGTCTGTGTGCCACACTTTAGCAGGTAGGTGGTAGAGTGCACTCTGCCCTGAGTCTTTTTCTGAAAAGATGATCAACCATCCTAGACAATGGCTGGGTCAATTTTTTCTGGCAGATTTTCACCCAGGCTGAATGTCACTCTGTCTTGTTCTGTTTATTGCTATTCTGGGGCTCCCAATTTATGAGCAGGGCTGAAAGTCCTCTCATTGGCATATGAAAGACTTTGTCTATTGCCATTGGCTTCTGCTCTTTTCTATCTCTAAAGGTTTCAGCAAGAGGTGGGTAGAGTAGCCAAAAATTGTACTCAAGTAAGAGTAGCGTTACTTCAAAATAATATTATTCAAGTAGAAGTAAAAAGAAGTCATCCAAAAAATTACTTCAGTAAGAGTAAAAAAACAAAAGTACTGAGTAACTGTTTGATCATAATAAATTATTTATTTTTTACAATTGTTGTAATAAAACAGACAAAAATATAAAATAATGTGCAAATTCTGCTATTTCCAAATAATACAATTAAAAATGAGTAAAAATAAATAACATCATTACAAAATAAAGATGCACAAATAACACAAAGTTCCAAATCTGTTTTTCACAACAAAGCTTTTGAAGCCAATACCTACAGTAGGTAACATGTATGTCTGAACAGTGCAAACTACTTACAGTGACAAGATACATTGTACACTGACTGTATAATACTGTATATTCACTTGCCCTTGTGGTGTTATGGGTCCACAGCTCTTACAGCAAAGACCAATTTGTTTAAAATAAATAATCACCGCGCTCGTGGCTTAGGAGGGGGCGTGGTGGCTGTAGCGAGCCGCAGGGCGATCTGCGGTGTGGGTGTTTCTCATCTAAGTGCACAGGTGAGAGACTACCCACATCCGTGATTGTTCCTGTGGCTAATGTGCTGTAGCTGCTATGTCCCTCGGCATAAAGGAAAGCGCGGGCCGGTTAGAGGGGAGGATTAAGAAAAAGAAAAGAAAGGAAAGAGAACGGGAGGTGGCAAAAGAAAGCAGAAAGCAAGTATGCAAGCAAGCAAAAGAGAGAGAGCGTCCGCCGGTGCGAGTGAGCAAACGCAGGCTCGTGGCAGCTGAGCAGGCAACCTGGGTATTAGGCCAACATCCAGGGTGTTGTAGTGGTTGTCGCTCTCGCAGAGTTTTGTATGAAGGATGGGAGTGACTGGAAGTTGAAAGATTCTCCGCGGATGGCAGCGAGAGTCAGGACTTGGGATGTGGTGTCCTTCATGTGAGAGCCTTGGCCGTAGAAGGAATTCCCAGGTCATTGTCAGGGGGAGCCGACCAGAGCCAAGGATCGGAAAGGCGACTGACAGTAACAGTAGAAGTAGGCAGAAGGTCAGCTGCATTAAGAGCGTCTCGCCTGTTGCAGGGCCCGCATGGGAGAAGCAGGTGAGACGCTAACGCTAACAGAAAAGGACCATCGGGCATGTCATTTGTTTTTTTTAAGACTGCTTCATGAAGTACGTTTTAACCTCGTTTTAAAGGATTTTTTTTTTTGTGTATTTTAACCTCCACATGTTTATTTATATGGATTATTTATTTAATGAAGACATTTGAATGCACTACTGCACTTTATTTGAACTCTGACTGTTTTTGATTGTTTTAATAACAGCACTGTTTGCACATTTATACATCATCCCCTTGCTCAAATGTTATTGCCTCACTGTCTAGCTCATCGGTGACATTACCGACGATGTTGCGTTCAAGGGCTCCCTAACAGCCGATGGGAACACGGTGCTGAACCCGCATCGTCGCATTTGGTGGCAACAGTGGGATGAGCTAGCAAGCAAAAGGTAAAGAGAAGACAGGAAGCAGGTGGAGAGAGCTGGTGTGAGGAAGAAGGAGAACGAGCAAGTTGGAGAAAACGGGCAGCTGGGAGGAGAGCCCACGAGGGGAGTGTTTGGCCGACACTCAGTGGGGCTGAGAAAGTGGTCGCTCCAGCTGAGCGATTTTAGGAGCTGGAGTAACCAGTGGAGGAATCGACTTGGCCGTTGCTAGAAGCGGGAGTCGAGGAGGCTTTGGACTGGTTTAGCCTCAGCGTGAGCGCCTTGGCCGCTGGGGAATTGACCAAAGTCTTGGTCCAAATGGGAGCCTGACGTAGCCAAGATTTGGAGGGCTACCGGACCTGATTGAAGGGCAGCTGTTCCTGCAGGTAGGCGACTCTCCTGTAGAGTAGCCCAGATGGGTGTAGCAGGGGAGCCGCCATGGTAACAGAAGACACCGGGCTTATTGGTGTTAACATATTGCTTCCTGTGACATTTTACCTCGTGGTTTTTATAAGAGATTTTCTATTGATTTTATCCATCCATCCATCCATTGTCTAACCCGCTGAATCCGAACACAGGGTCACGGGGGTCTGCTGGAGCCAATCCCAGCCAACACAGGGCACAAGGCAGGAAACAATCCCGGGCAGGGTGCCAACCCACCGCAGGATACACACAAACACACCCACACACCAAGCACACACTAGGGCCAATGCAGAATCGCCAATCCACCTAAACTGCATGTCTTTGTGGGAGGAAACCCTTGCAGACACGGGGATAACATGTAAACTCCACGCAGGGAGGACCCGGGAAGCGAACCCGGGTCTCCTAACTGCGAGGCAGCAGCACTACCACTGCGCCACCGTGCCGCCCCTATTGATTTTAACCTCCACATATTTCTTTTAATGGATTATTTATTTAATGAAGACTTTTGAATGCACGGCTGCACTTTACTTTGAACACTGTGTTGATTTATTTTGAATAAAAGCACTTTGCACATTTGTTACATCATCCCCTTATTCATTGTTATTGCCTCACTGTCTAGCTCATCGGTGACATTACCGACGATGTTGGGTTCAAGGGCTCCCTAACAGCCGATGGGAGCACGGAGCTGAACCTGCATCGTCACAGCCCTCCAAATAGCACAGCTGATAGAAAATAACATTAGAACAAGGCAGCTTTTGCAAGTACAGGTATAAGAAGTCTCACTTTACCTTGACTGTCTGAGTCTATGCATGTTTGGTTTAAACGTGCTTGTTCTTCACTCAGTGAAGTGATGAAGCTTCAGCAGGAGTTGGCTCTCATTTTTCACGTATTCTTTCTTTCCCTGTCCGCTGTCTGTGTCTTTCCCTGTCCGCTGTCGGAGTTTGTGCCGCTATGCCGCCATAGTTTGTGTGTGGTCATGTGATTACATGGCTGCGTCTGATTTTTGAAATGGAGCCATGTGATTATTGTTGCTACGTCTGATTGGTGAAACAGTCATGCAGTAGATCCACTGGAGGCTTCTCCCTGGCAAAAATATAGCGTATATAATGGGAAAAAAAGTAACGATTCAAGCGTTGCCCAATGTAGCAGAGTAAGAGTAGCGTTTCTTCTTCACAAATGTACTCAAGTAAAAGTAAAAAGTATGGTGCAGTAAAACTACTCTTAGAAGTACAATTTTTTTAAAAAGTCACTCAAGTAAATGTAACAGAGTAAATGTAACTTGTTACTACCCACCTCTGGTCTCAGCATTACCATTTTCTTTTTAATTTTTTGTTGCTTTTAGTTCTGACATTTATTTTAGCTATACTTTATAGCGTAACACACAGTCTATACAAGAATTATGTTTCTGCAGAACAAATTCAGTCACTAGGAAAATAAAATGGGCAGCTGTACACAAAGAGCATTGGTCTTATTTGAGGTGTTTAAATGAGTACAGAAACCTCCAGTGGTAGATATGGACAGACATAAAGGTGAAAGCTAGTAAGACTTTTACAAACTGTCACACATGTGCAACAAGGGTCACCCTCCAAGTTCTTCCCAGGTATGTGATAAAATCCCAGGCCAAAAGGGCCAAATGCCGCTGACTGTCTTGTCTTTTTCTTCCTCCACAGCACAGAGAAAACACCCAATGAGGGCAACTGACTCTGCCCCTTCCAGTCACTGGGCTATAAAAACACAACTTCCTGCAAGAAGGTGTCACTTCTTTCCCGAGCAACCAAAGAAAAGGAACTCCACAATCTTTAGACAGCAGATGAGCCAGTCTTAATTATACCAGCCACGTTATTCTGGTGGCCACAGTTTTTTGTTTGCTTTTTACGTCATCAAGTGTTTTTGTTCAGACTTTTGGAGTAAATGGAGACGGCCAGGTTTGCTCCCCAAAATTTCTTTTTGTTTCAGCCTGTCATTCCCTCAGACAACCAAAAAGCACAAAGATAATGTGGCTTTGTTTTTTAGGTGTCTTCTGAGGTTTTAACAGCAGCAATGATAGAGATCACGACTGAATGAGAAGTAAAAAATCTGCCCTTGAACCTACCTGAAAAATCCTGTGAGTCATGTCATTCATTCTACTGCTTTTTACAGCAAAATAGTTCATGGCAAACTGCTCTCTATAAGAGAAACTAAGTGCTCTGATGTGATATTTTGCATATAAGTTGATAAATATTTTGTATGTCTTTATTTGTAACTTAGGCAAAACTAAGTCAGGAAAGTGAATTTTATGACAGAGTTGGGGGAAGTGCCTGAAACAAGTTTGGTAAATGTTTCTCTGAAGTCTCTTATCCCCCACACAAACCAGGCTGCGTAACTGCCAAGCTTTACCTTAAACATATGGTTTTGGGGGATGACAGGTGTTAAGATGTTCTTTGCCCCATTCATCTGAAGCATGGCTGTTTGGAATTGGCTTGTGTTAAAAGCTTTTAAGTACCATGACGTCCTATTGGCTGTAGGTATTGGACAGAAAACCCATAAATTTGCTTGCTTTATCTCACCCCCTCTCTCTCTTACCAACTTATGAAGAAACAGCTCACACACACCATGAACTGAAAAGGGCAACACAATGAAGAGCACAGCTCAGCAGCCATATTGAGACAGGCACGTGGCTGTTCTAAAGAAAGCTGACCACCAATGATGCCTTAACTAGAGACATTTTTAAGTAACTAACAAGTCTGTGTGCCGCCTGAAACTACACATCACCATTTATCAGGTTGCATGGTTGCCAGTATTCAAATGTGCTTTGCATATTCTTATTATTTATTAATATTATCAATAATACATTATTTTATGTGTAACTTAACTCCTGCTTCTCTTTTACTACACCTAATTGCCTGAGGTTATAGATGTAGAAGGGAAGGTGGGAAGTTATATGGTACAATCTTATAAACAGTGGTAAGTCTATGAGATTTGAGGCAGTCTGACAAAGGCTACGTATTAATAATACAAAAGGGGAAAGTAGAGTAATATATTACTCTACCAAGACAAAACACTAAGATTTTTAAAAGTAAACATAACTGAATGAAATTGTGTGTGAGGCAAAATGTCACTTATTTATAGCTTCAGGAAACGGAGTTCACTTACTAAACCTGCTCACTTTCTTTATGGAGTTTGGATGTGTTCTTTGTATCTGTAGATAGACAGATAGATAGATACTTTATTAATCCCAAGGGGAAATTCACATACTCCAGCAGCTGCATACTGATACAAAACAATAAATTAAAGAGTGATAAAAATGCAGATATAACAGACAATAACTTTGTATAATGTTAATGTTTAGCCCCCAGGATGGAATTGAAGAGTCGCATAGTGTGGGGGAGGAACGATCTCCTCAGTCTGTCAGTGGAGCAGGACGGTGACAGCAGTCTGTCACTGAAGCTGCTCCTCTGTCTGGAGATGATCCTGTTCAGTGGATGCATTGGATTCTCCATGATTGACAGGAGTCTGCTCAGCGCCCATCGCTCTGCTACAGATATCAAACTGTCCAGCTCCATGCCTACAATAGAGACTGCCTTCCTCACCAGTTTGTCCAAGCGTGAGGCGTCCTTCTTTATGTTGCCTCCCCAGCACACCACCGCGTAGAAGAAGGCGCTCGCCACAACCGTCTGATAGAACATCTGCAGCATCTTATTGCAGATGTTGCAGGACGCCAGCCTTCTAAGGAAGTATAGTCGGCTCTGTCCTCTCTTGCACAGAGCAGCAGTATTGGCAGTCCAGTCCAATTTATCATCCAGCTGCTCTCCCAGGTATTTATAGGTCTGCACCCTCAGCACACAGTCACCTCTCTAATCACGGGGTCCAGGAGGGGCCTGGGCCTCCTAAAATCCAACACTAGCTCCTTGGTTTTGCTGGTGTTCAGGTGTAAGTAGTTTGAGTCGTACCATTTAACAAAGTCCTTGATTAGGTTCCTATACTCCTTCTCCTGCCCACTCCTGATGCAGCCCACAATAGCAGTGTCGTCAGCGAACTTTTGCACGTGGCAGGACTCAGAGTTGTATTGGAAGTCCAATGTATATAGGCTGAACAGGACTGAAGAAAGTACAGTCCCCTGCGGCACTCCTGTGTTGCTGACCACAATGTCAGACCTGCAGTTCCCAAGACGCACATACTGAGGTCTGTCTGTAAGATGGTTTACAATTCATGCCACCAGGTATGAATCTACTCCCATCTCTGTCAGCTTGTCCCTAAGGAGCAGAGGTTGGATGGCGTTGAAGGCGCTAGAGAAGTCTAGAAACATACTTACTGCACCACTGCATCTGTCCAAGTGTAAGACGGATCGGTGTAGCATATAGATGATGGCTGTATACACCCAACCCAATCCAGGCATGCTGCTATTCCTGCATCATACCAAATATGACCAAATAATAGTGAAATTGGGTATGTGCCCACATGTGATAATAAATAGGTTATGCCAAAGGTGAAGAATACGTTGTAATTATTAATCAACACATAACTGTAGTCCATGTACTTAATTACATAATTCACATATTGCACATATTTGCTCCATTTGAATACATAAAAAAGGGAAGAAAACATGAGTTCATAGAAGCAAAGGTTTTCCATCTATAATGCTGCAGATTTTCCAATAAGCTGAAGTATGGGTGCACATTTGTGAGACGTGGGTGGTTAGCTACTTGTTTATAATTAACAGACAAAGCGTGAAATGTTTTTGCACTTGATTGGTAAGCTTGTGAAAAGAAAAGAGAAATGTGTTAAGATTTTAAAATAAATTGGCACACCCTTGAAGTTTAAATCTTAACTTTCCACAGACAAGATAACCTTGTGCCCCTGCCTTAGGACAAAGGGTTTTATTCCTGCTAATTACCCGCGACCCCACCACAAATTATTCTCCACTTTTTCTGCTTGTTTTAACACAGAATGTCACTTAACATTCAAACTGCTAGCTAAGTGTACTTTTCTTTTACAGGTATACAGTGCCTACAAAAAGCATTTACTCTCTTAGAAATTTTTATATATTATTACTACACAAAACTGAATAACAGTGGCTTTTAACATTGATCAACAGAAAAATTCTTCTTAATGTCAATGTGAAAACTGATCTAAATTAATTACAATTTTAAAACATGAAATAATTGATTGCATAATTATTCACTTCTTTCAAGTCAGTGTTACTTATGCACCTTTGGTAGCCATGACAGCCTTGAGTCTTTGTGCACGGGTCCTTTTGTCTATTACCTTTGTACATCTTTACTCTGCCATTTTTTCCATTCCTCTTTGCAAAGCTGTTCCCGCTCTGCCAGGCTGCATGGTGATTGTAAGTACAAAGCCTTTTTCAATACCAGCCACAAATTCTCAATTGGACTGATATTTGGACTCTGATTTGGTCATTCCAGGACATTAAAATCGTTGTTTGGCTTTATGCTTGGGATTGTTGTCTTTCTGGAAAACAAATCCTCTCCTGATGAGTATGTTTTTCTGCAGACTGCATGGAGCTTTCCTCCAGGATTTCTTTGCATTTATTTCAATTGATTTTGCTTTCTACCCTCAAAAGTCTTTCAGAGCCTTCTGCAAAGAGGCATCTCCACAGTGTGATCCTGCCAGCAACATGTTCCATGGTGGGCATGGTGTGTTATTGATAATGTGCAGTGCTTGATTTATAAAGCGGTGACTCTCCACTGAGTGCCAGTTGGAGCAGGAAGATTTTGAAAAGTTAAACTATTCGTAACTTCTTTGACATGATTTCAAGAAATTTATTACAAAACATGGGTAAATTAAAGAACTTGAGAAACGTAACTTATTAAACTTATCCCTAACACAATTCCAAAATGCCATTTCCTTTACTGCAAGCCTAGGTAATTGTATTGTTGCTGCATGTTCTGCTCCACAGCATTCATCTGACCCACCCACCTTTACAGAATTAAAGCTAGAAGCAAAGCAGACCAGTGGAGCACCTACTTATTGTACACAAAGACATAGCTAATCAACTGATACAATACTTATACTTTAATAATATTATTAATTAATGGTGCTTACAGTTTAAGGCAAGCATGATGTTTAGTCTGATGAAACAACAGCTCAATTTTGTTCTCACTTTCCAGCTTGTTGTCTTCTATGTGTCCATCTGTGCATTTTTTAGGGTTGCGCTTTCTTTACCACTCTCCCCTAAAGCTGTTACTGGTGAAGCACCCAGGCAACAATTGTCATCTGCACAGTCTCACAAATCACAGCCCATATAGCTTGTAACACCTTCAGAGTTCTCACAGGCTTCTTGGTGACCTCCCTCACTCATCTTCTACTTGCATGATCACTCAGTCTTTGCATGTCCTGCTCTAGCGGATTTCCAGGTGTGCCATACTCTTTCTAATTTTTAATGACTTATTTGACTCTAAGATATATTCAATGACTTGCAAATGTTCCTGTCTTCATCCACTGACTTGTGCTTTTCCATTTCTTTTTCACTAAGTTGCTTGAATTGCTCTTTTGTCTTAATTATAATTTGGGCAAGTTTATACTACAATAAATTAAAAATCTGTTGATTCCAGAGAGGTGATCTCCATTGAACTAATTCTGTGACTTCTAACACCAATTGACTGTCCAGTGATGATTTTGGGGTATCATATTAAAAGTGGTGAATACTTTTGCAATCAGATTTTTTTAAGGCATATATGTAATTTAATTATTTTGATTATGGTTGAATTATTCAGTTCTTGAAGAAATTTTTGACAGGAAGCATGTTTCCTCCATGTAATATAATTCACTAAATGCTCACTCCACAAACTTAATTTTGGCTTATTTGCAAAGATCAGAGAGCAGCTTTTGGAAGCTTTGCAAATGCAGATCTTTAGGTTCCTCAGTCTAAAGAGTGTCACATAATGGAACTGAGTGCCACTGGTGTTTAGGACTGATCCGATTCCATGAATGTTGTTCAGAAGGAAGTAACAGGACTGAGTGAATTACAGAATGTGCAAATTGCGAGAAAAGTAATTTTAAAGGACCATACCGGTATGCTTGACAATGAAATGTATTTATTAATTACTCCCAATCCCCAGCTAAGTGCTATCCAAACAAGTGTACCAGTAGAAAAATGAGTTGGGTTTTTTTTTCACTAATGTAACTATATGATACAAATAAATGCCTTGAATATATTTTGCATGAAAATATTAATGCATTTAGAACAGAGTTGCAAAAATTAACTTTATGTTGGTATAACCAGGGTAGATTTTGAAAATAAGAAGAGGCAAAAAAAAGTTCAGAATGAAAATTGTTGATAAAGTTAATCCAATAACCAAAAGTAAGTACGGTTAAAGAGTAGTAAACCTAAACTGTGCAGGGTCATAAACCCTAGCGTAATACCTGAGAGTGCTCCCTCATTGGTCCAGCCATAGGCTGTGTCGGGCAGATACAGGGACGGGACTGTAGGGGGAGCTGGAGCTGTATGGGAAAAAGAAATTAAAAAAACTAAAAACAAAAAAGAGATGTATGACACGTGGAGAAGCGGAAAGTACAACTTTAGCAGAAAGCTGAAGTGAGACAGACATAAACACACACACACAGAAAAAAAAAGAGAACTTTAGCAAAACATCAAACTGATTGGACAGAAAAGTGGCAGAATAATGAGAAAGTTATCTTTAAATGTCAAGAACAAAGAAAGAAAAAAGTGAAAAAGAAACATACAGGAAAACACTGGTGTGCATGAATCAGGAGGAGAAAACAAACTTGATAGACAAATTGGGGGGAGGGGGGCAAAGTAACAGCAAAACCCAACAGAAAGGCACCATCAGATAGAAGGCCCAGGATGCAAAGATAGTCAGGACAGGAGAGAAAGTGAAACAGGGGTGACGGAACGTGAAGGGACCAGAAGAAGAGGAGGCTGGTAGAATGTTTGTGCAACTCTATCAGAGAGCGGGAGAGTTTTTAGTTGAAAACATGGGGTTGGTGACACAAGAGGCCAAAAGGAGGTACACAAGGAGGAAGAGGATTACATTAAAACAGTCTGTTTTTTCCCCCTTTTTCTTGTGTGTGTTTGTTTGTTATTTAGCTTGAGGTGAAACTCAAGTGAAGGGGACGGTTCTGTTTTGTTTATTTGCTCTCAATGCACCCAAACTACGTTTGGGGCCTCCAACTGAGTGACTAAGTACCCTGGAATGGTATGGTCACATAGGGTGAGCTCACCATTGGCATTAGGGGGATGATTTATGGTAATACAAATAACTTATTCTTGGGTTTTTATTTCATTCTGTACATAGTCGTATTATGAAATGTTTGGGTGTCTGTTGTTGATATAAACCTTCAAATAAAAGAAAGTTTTCTTTCCTTAAAGTAGGAATAAATGGTGATTTTGTTATGTGCTAAACAGTTGGAGATGACCGACATTGTAAAGTCCGTTATTAGGGTAGTGACACCAATACTAAAGAACTCGGGATCTTGCACAGTGCTTAAAAAGGAAGGGTGGTATAAGGGGGTTACATTGGTGTTCATCCAGAAAGCACTTAAGATTCTTAGTATCTGTCTAAGAAATTAAATTAGGGTGCTGAAGGGGATAAAATCCCCAAGATGAAGTGTAGGAACTGTGTACAGAGCTCTTCTGAAGACAAACATAACCAAAGGTATCTTTTGAAGGCAATTACTAGGCAGCAAAAACCACCATATCTGACTTTGAATATCACATCCCTGGTCAAAAAGCTGCCAGAAGTTCTTCAAAAGTTTAAAAAACACTATCTAGATAGAGTTAGGGTTTTCACAATGTATGGCATTTTCAATGGGAACAGGCCTCTTAATTAATATTGGGTGTTTTTTCTCCTGCTTCTCATGTCCCCTGAGTAAAGAACCCGAGTAAGAATGGGAATAAACATAAACTATACAGCTTAGTGTCATTTACATGAAGTTTTTTTTTTTTAAGAGTGTCAGAGAAATGGTGAGTCATAAAATGGTATCAGTCACCACCACTATTATTATGCTGGAAGAATTTAGCACTCACAAAATAAATGATGGGCACATCTGGAGGAAAATGACTGAAAAAAAAAATAGCCAGCTTGATCATTCCTGAAATATTGAATTGTTTTAGAACTTCTCCTTAAGTCATAGGTTGTCCATCGTTTATATAAATTCATTGTTGCACATATATATACTTATGAAAAATATGTAGGAACATGAAATCTGACTGGGCCTGGTTTGAGGCCTCCCTTGTGGATAAAGCTATGAAAAGATGTAGCCAAAAGGAGGTTTGTACTGTGTGAACCTTTAACGGATCCTTCTACCACAACTATCACAAGTCTTATGACTTAAGGATTGAGGCTTCTCAGCCATCTTAGTTCACACATATAACCTTTTCAGGGATTATTTAAATTTTGAGTGACCACCGTGAGTGAGGAAAGTGAAACACTCTGATTAATGAGGCCATTTCTCTATGCAACATTAGTTTGAATGCCTGTAGATTTAACTGAGAAGCAACATCTAGATGTAGTACATGAAGGCGTGGGGTTTACTTAATGTAAGGAGAATTACATTTGGTTGGCATTAAACAGCTTTTGGCAAAGTATTTCACAACATAGCAATGGTTATTTTCAAAGGTAAAAAATATGGACTTTTAACTGAAGATATTATTGGAAGGTCAATAGAGAATTTGGATGGGCCATTTTATTGGACTAAGGGAACTGAAATTTATTAACTTCAAAATGACAATATTGTATGTAGGCACTTACAAAATGCTATGGAAGTTGCTGTCCTAGAGCTGCTGACGTATGCCATTCCATCCTTTTCCACTTTCTTGCAAAAACCTTGCATCTGTTTATTGTTGGTGTAGTCCTCCATGAAGAACTGAATGTTATGATAGAGAATTGGGAATGCATACAAGTGATTTGTTGATGCTGCTACCCTGTAGGTCTAATATGGCTGTAATGTCTGGTGTACAGTGACATAGTACATTGTAATGCATGCATGACAAAGTCAAGATGAGAAAAATATTCTTTTCTAGTAAAGTGGGGGACAAAGGGACAGATGTAACAAGTGAAAGATTTTAGTCCATCAGTTCTTTCCCTAATCTATATGTTTAGTTCAGTATTGGGAGAAAACCGGGCAAATCAAAGCATCTTTAGGTACAGAACAGAGACAAAAAAAAAACCTGAACACTCTACACAGGTTCATCAAACGTTTTAACTTCATAAAAATAAAATTAAAAAATTGCAGGCTTATTGACTTCTGTTAAACACAAGTAGGAATTTTAATATATTATTGTTTGTCTTGACTCTCTCCAGTGTCATGATAAAGGATAGGTCATTACTAGGTGTGTATAGTAAAAGAAAACTATTCTGTGCCAACATTTATGATTATTGTGATGCCAGGTAAGAGGGAGGAACACCACCAGGGGACGGTTGCCCATATATTACAAACGAGTGTCCTGGGAGAGGTTAATCCAAGAGAATAACGGTTGGAGATTGGCAGACTGTGAAATGAAAGATAATTTAATAGAAATCCCCTGACCAGTAGATCACCACAAGCAAATCCTGTACAATATATTCTTATCTCGACTTCTCCGATTTTTAAATGCATTTTTGGAAAATTTAAAATTTTTTTTAATTATCATTATAATGTAAATTATTATAATTATATTTTAAATAAAAATTCCTTTCCTGTTTTCACAATGCCATTTTGTGCTTGGTTTCTCTTTAGATCCTTGTTACATAGTGATGTCCATGTTGTTTCTGGTTGCTATGCCCAATTTGAGTCATCCCTACTTACATCATCGCCTCCTCCCATTTACGATGATGGGAATGCATGGGTATGCATCCAAGCTTTTGGGTAAACCTAAAACAACAACAAGACTCTACAAAACTTTTTCATAAATAGAGCAGGAGACTTAGTTTTGTTTAAGACCCTTTTCTTTAGCCTTTTACCGCCTGTTTTTAATTAATGCTTTGGTTTTGTTTGCAGACTTAATCTAGCGATTTGACACGGATCTTCATTTATCCATCCATTATCCAACCCGCAATATCCTAACTACAGGGTCACGAGGGTCTGCTGGAGCCAATCCCAGCTAACACAGGGCGCAAGGCAGGAAACAAACCCACCCGCCACAGGGCACACACACACACACACCCACACACCAAGCACAATTTAAGATCACCAGTGCACCTAACCTGCATGTCTTTGGACTGTGGGAGGAAACTGGAACACCCAGAGGAAACCCACGCAGACACGGGGAGAACATGCAAACTCCATGCAGGGAGGACCCGGGAAGTGAACCCAGGTCTCCTAACTGCGAAGCAGCAGAACTATACCACTGCGGCACCATGCCACCCAACTTCATTTATAATTTTGACAATTCTCAACTTTCTATCTGTAAAGCTGTTGTGATTTAGAGACAGGAAAATTATGAAAAGTATTGTGAGACCTCCAAAATTACTCACAAAACAGGCCAATACCTTCAGCAGCTTGTGCAGAAGAGGCTCACTTCATGCCAGCTATTTTGAATGACCACCTGGAGACCTGTCTTAGCAGGCCCAAAAGGGGGGAGCTGATGTTTTAAATTCTGAAATGTAATGAAAATCCCAAAATAAACCAACATGTCTTAAAAGGAGAATAAACCATAACACTCTGGATTGTAGATACTGTACAGACATGAATCTTCATATATTGAGGGATTTATTAGCAAAAATAGGAAAAACTGTGAAAAAAGGCAAAAATAACACAAAAGGGATTTACCTAAAAAGCAATCCAGAGAAACCAGGTCCCAATATACAATACAGCAATGAAAAAATCCAAGTGTTATGATTATTAGTCTTTATTAATATTTGTGTCTTTTCCTGAAAGGATTTTGAGAAAGTATGAATACATTTAGGGGTTTTGAACTTCAAAGAATTTAATAATAACTTTGTTTTTTTCATTTTATGGTGAAATGAAAAAGTTGAAACTATTTACATTCTTTTTGCTTTCTTAATTCGTCCATCCATCCATTTTCCAACCCACTGAATCCGAACACAGGGTCACGGGGGTCTACTGGAGCCAATCCCAGCCAACACAGGGCACAAGGCAGGAACCAATCCCAGGCAGGGTGCCATCCCACCGCAGGCTTTCTTAATTTCTTACTGAAAATCTGCTTATTTACTTACTACTAAAGCAACATGATTTTTCAGCTTAGTTTTAGTTAGCTCATTTGGTACAATTCAAAAACCATAATTGCCTGTTTCAGTTTTAAACAGCTGATCTTTGAAATTTACTTTAAACTTTAGAACTTTATTTGTTCCTAAGGAGAAATTTGATTTTTTACAGAACCTCATTAAATAACACATAAATAGATAAATAAATATATGCACACACTATGGTGTCAAGGCACATTAAAATGACTTAAAAGGAAGAAAATATAAAAAGAAAGAAATCTTGACTTGACTGTCCCAGCCCCAGTGAGGCATAGTGAAGACACCTACTGTATATTGCTGTCAGTATAAAGAAGCCCCAGTCATGTTTCTTGACATTCTTCTCCTGAATAATTTGTGTGTCATGGAGAAGATGTGAAGCATTGTGCAGCATTTTTTTTCCAATTTTCCCCTTTGTTACTTCCCCCAGGGGGTCCAGAGTGCATCTCATAACTGAGCCTACCCTTTTAATTTGCCTGTTAATTCGATGGGGCTCTCTTGAAATGATGTTGCAACATTAAGTTTTTAATTATTGTCTGTTTTCTTAACTAGCCATCAGTTAATAATGAGGTGCAAATGACAAAGTAACTAGCAGCTCTCTGGCTAAAGTACCTCTGTGTTAATGTTTTGAAATAAATGAGTGAGAAGCAAAGAGTTACAACCATGTTTTGAACCACAAAACCTTATGGATAATGGTCTTAGAAATCAAAAAATCTATGATGTGATAAAGAAGAATGGAAGAATGAAAATCCTATAATTAAATATTAAGTTTCATTACCTGCTAGGCCTGGCCAGACAATAACTTGGCATGAGAATCAAACTCAGGACAGAACACATAAGACAACAGGGCTAACATTGTCACCACCTTTCTGCCCCTTAATTTAATATTACAACATGTTTGCAGTAGCCAAACAAAATAACAGCTATATGTTACTAGCTAGATTTGCTTTGCCAGTTATGATTATTTCATTTAGAACCTGTCCGCAAGAACACCATCATAAGGTGCACTGATATTGAATGTGCATCTTGCTATAATAGGAGTCCCTTAAAACCTACATTAGACTAAGCAGATTCTGAAAAGGAAGTGAAGGATGAATGTTTTTCATTATTTTTCTACTGTACCATGCTTTTTTTTTTTCTTAAACTGATTTTAACTCTTAGTCTCTTTGTCTCGTAACCCTGATTGGCCTGATCACAGATAATGATGTAGCACCATATTGGAGGGAGGAGGAGCAGCTGGCCAGTTGCTGCACTTTCAACAATCTTAACTGGAATTCTTTGAAAACAGTAGAAATGATTGTGGATTTTAGTAGATACTCCTTACCTCCTACACCCTTATTATAAATATTGGTACCACAAGCGAATTATGATACTTAGTGCAATGAGAGAGGTCGCAAAATCAACCGGAATGTTCAAGCAGAGTATAGAATATATATATATATATATATATATATATATATATATATATATATATATATACAGTGCTCAGCATAAATGAGTACACCCCACTACATTTGTCAGAAAACCTTTAGTTTCCTTTCAGTATCAACATTGTCTATGAGATACTGTACTACAAAATAATCCTACAAATGTGGGCCACTGATTGCAAACAAGATTTGTTAATTTGCACACACAAAAAAGTGATTATCCTAACAAATTCATTCAAGCCCATGTAGCAAAAATGAGTACACCCCAATTATAGTCTTAGGAGAAAAGCCACACTTAAGACTACAAAAGTCCAATTAACAGGCATTCAACCACAGGTGAGTCTAATGATTCATTCAAGAGGTGTCCAGCAGACAGGTGACTATAAAAGGGCATTACTTAACAAAGAAAAGCCCTTCCCATTTCATGCTGTCAGCGATGGCTCCACATGGAAGAGAAATGTCAAAAAATCTGAGAAAGGAAATCATTACTTTACACAAAAAAGGTGAGGGCTACAAGAAGATCAGCAAAGCTTTACATATCAGTCAAAATAAAAAGTGATCCAAAAATTTAAGAAAGATGGAAGTGCAACCATCTTACAGAGGCGTGCAGGCTGTCCATGGAAGTTAACATCTCGACAGGAGCGTCTTCTGATGAGAAGGGTTGAAGAAAATCGGCATGCAAGTTCACTGCAGTTAGCTAGAGCAGTAGAAAGCCAAACTGGAGTGACCGTTTCCCGTGACACAATACGGCGCACACTGCAGAGGAATGGCATGCATGGGTATCGTCCACGAAGGAAGCCTCTCCTAAAGCCCATGCACAAAAAAGCACGCCTAGAATTTGCTAAGGCCCATGCTGAAAAAGATGAAGACTACTGGGACTCTATACTCTGGAGTGATGAGACAAAGATCACTGTTTTTAGAACTAATGGTTTCAAAACTGCATGGCGTCGTAAAGGTGAGGATTTCAAAGAAAAATGCATGGTGCCTACAGTGAAACATGGTGGTGGCAGTGTCCTTATGTGGGGCTGCATGAGTGCTGCTGGTGTTGGGGAGCTGCATTTCATTGATGGTATCATGAACTCAACAATGTACTGCTCTATATTGAAGGAGAAGATTCTGCAATCACTCCGTGCACTTGGTCGTCGTGCACTTTTCCAACACGACAATGATCCAAAACACACATCTAAAGCTACTGTTGCATTTCTGAAGAAGAACAGGGTGAAGGTGATTGAATGGCCAAGTATGTCTCCAGATCTGAACCTAATTGAACACCTGTGGGGAATTCTGAAGCGACAAGTTGAGCATCACTCTCCATCCAGCATCCAGGCTCTAAAAGAGGTTATTCTTGAAGAATAGAAAAAGATAGATGTTGCAATATGTCGCCAACTTGTTCATTCCATGCCTAGAAGACTTGGTGCTGTCCTTAAGAATCACGGTGGTCATATAAAATACTAGATGTAGTAGTTTTTGATGCGGGGTGTATTCATTTTTGCTTCAACCAATTTGAGTGAAACTGAAGATTTTGTGATCTAAGTTATATTATTAACCTTAATTTCATGTTATGGAGTTTAACAAGTATTCAATAAAACTCAGCCTTGTGAAAATTTTGGACATTGTTCTTTTGTTCATTGAGCTACTGATTAAATTCGTACTTTTTAAAGGGGGTGTACTCATTTATGCTGAGCACTGTATATATAGATAGATAGATAGATAGATAGATAGATAGATAGATAGATAGATAGATAGATAGATAGATAGATAGATAGATAGATAGATAGATAGATAGATAGATGTCACTTTCAACAGGGTTGAATCATTTACATTTCGTGACACAGTTATAAGTCTGAACTGGGATGAAAGCATAACTGCTCTTATCAAAAAAGTTAATCAGTGGATGTTTTCACTTCATCAACTTAAAAAAAATGTAACCTGATCAGTGCTAATACAGTTTTATAGAGCTGTTATCGAATGCTATCGAACTTGACTTGTTATTTTGTTGGGTTGAATGTACCATCTAGATTGTTCTAAAAAATGTTCTAAAGCATCCCTAGTTTCTCCATAACTGTCTGGTATGGAAATGTATCAGCTCACTCAAAACAATCTGCAGCATGTTACTTGGACAGCATGAATTTTTGTTGGCTTGAAACTGGACTCATTTGAGGTTTTATATATACCCCAGAGCGAGAAGCATGCCGATAAAATAATCAAAGCCTGCCATCTCTTGCAGTTATTACTATCAATGAAACATTAGCATTTACTAAATGCAAGAGCTGCTAAACATATAAAGAGTTTCTTCCCTACTGCAGTAATTCTGATTAAACACAATCTGATTACACTCTTTTTCTACTTCTTAACTCTTCCATACAATCTAAATTATATACCTAGCAAGAGTGCATTTCTACATTACTATATAGTTTTTAATATTTGTTTTGCATGAGGTATTTTTGTACTACTATACTACTACTACTATTGTATGTAATGGTGTTATATATTGTATATTGCTGTGGTTTCCTCCCACCGTTCAAAGACATGCAGGTTAGGTGCATTGGTGATCCTAAATTGCCCCTAGCGTGTGCTTGGTGTGTGTGTGTGTGTGTCCTACAGTGGGCTGGCACCCTGCCCTGGGTTTGTTCCTGCCTTGCACCCTGTGTTGGATGGGATTGGCTCCAGCTGACCCCCGTGACCCTGTGTTAGGATATAGTGGGTTGGATAATGGATGGATGGATATATTGTATATTGAGTTGTTTAAATGTATTTATTTTGTTGTTTTGTATGGATAGAACACCAAAAGAAATTAAGAAGAACAGTTCACTAGACTATTTAAAAAAATGTAAATATGATGCATTTTATTCAATAAATGCATCCACATTTGCAAGAAGGCAACACCCACAGCTCAGTGCCTGCCTTCTTTCCAAAGGAGTGGTCTGTGTGTGCTGAATTTCAGATTGTGATTAAACATTGCCACCTACTGTCAAATTTTAATCATTACAAATTCAAGCTTTCTACATTTTACTGCAATCTTATCTGCAGATCGCTTCCATTTCTACGTAACCTAAAGAGCTTTCTGTGAATTATAAAAGACACAAAAAGTATAGCAAGGGCATCATTTACTTGCTATATCAAAGAAAGATAAATTAAATATGTCTGCAATAAATTTTGCGATTTTCTGCTGGTTAGTGCTTTCATCTTAATTACTCTATGTAGTGTCCTACGATGCAGTTCACAGTGGAAAATTATATATAATATAAATATTGACTGATGGATTAATGTAAGTCAACATGTCCATAATAATTTTAAACATTAATAAACATTTCATTGTTTTAATTTTGTTTGTCTGCATTTTCACATTCAATTAAAAATGAAGAACATTTTAAAAATATCTGCCTCAAGTTTCTAACAAGGCTCTTTCTTTTGCTTTCCCCCTAAAGGCTAGGAAGTAATAATTTGACTCAAGTCATAGATTATTACCCCATAATGTGGACTGTTTAAACTCTGGCTGTGCTGGTTACACAACTGTCAATTCCTAATTATTCTTTTGTAATGCTAAACTGTAAAGCCATCAAGAAAGTATAATAATGAATATTAAGTATCGTGATGCAGTGAATGAAGCACTAAACCACAAGCATTCATTTTATGTTCATTTTAAACTCTGACTGGCACATACAGCTAAAACACAAGTTTTCAATCTTCACCTTTATATCCTGTATTGATTTTACATTTGTACAATATTGTTAGTTTATTTCCCTATGGTTTAGCATTTTTTTGTGTTATCTTTTGTTGCACTTTATGTTGTTTATTTCAGTGGTCCTTTAGTATTTAGGGCCCCACTACAGATCCTGTAAAAATAAAGATAGAATGTAGAATAGAATAGAATTTTAGAATAGAATTTATGCCAGGTATGGTATAACTCTATGTTACTGAACTGTTATGTATGTATACTTCTTTATTTGTAATGTCTGTAGGCTTTTGTGTAGTGTATGTGGGATGACAACAGTGGTTCAGACAACAAGGGACCCAATGATCACCTTGTTCATTCTCCACATGTGGCATTCTTCTTCACTCAGTTCTGTGTACATCCGTATTTTGTAAGTTGTGTGTGTTTAGTGCAGCAATGTCAACAATATATGTAGTTTTGTTTTGTTTATCTGATTTTACATGATGTAGAGTTCAGTTTTGTCTGTCTTTATAGTTCTGTCCTTGTATAGTTTGAGTGCCATTTTCTAGTACTATAGTGGGTCTGGTTGTTCTTCTAATATGGTTTGTATGTGTCAGTCAGTTTGTGTTGTAGTATCAGTTCTTGATGTCTAATGTTTGTCATCTCATTGTGTATGTTCATGTCGTCTGTCTGTGTAAGTGGTTTACTGCCTGATGTGTTGTGGCAGTATCTACACAAACTGTCTGTAATGTTAGAATCCTCGAGAATGTATTTTCTGTAGATTCTCATGTTTATAACTTCATCTTGTCTGGCTATAGCATTACAGCATAACCCCTTCTGCCCCCATAATCAGATCATCATGTCTTAGCTAGAATATTTGATGCATTCTTATCCACATAAGGCTGGTCAAGTTCACGAGAATGTCTGCCTTGCATGGTTTTCTAGGTTCATGCTTGTGTTTTAAGTTGTGTGGTTGTTCTGTCCTCAGTGATGCTGTCAATGATGTGTAGATTGTGTAGATTATGTGGTGTGTAATTTGGGTTGGCAAGAACTATTTTCTGAGTAGTGTTGATGTATGCTATTTGGTGTTGAAGAGTTGTCCTTAATTATTCATCTCTGTGTTATAAAAAATACTTTATTTTTGAAACCCCTTCCAACCTCAGCATGTGGAAGAGTGAGTCGTTTAATTGTTGCTTTGTGGGTGGTGGTGGTGTTTGTGTTTCTTCTCATCTGTTGCCTGTCTGTCTGTGACCAATGTATACGTGAGTACTGGCTTTAATAGGTGCGCTTTACGTATTTGTGAAAGACATGATATATATCTTTTGTGTAAAAAGAATATTTAATTTGTATTGTGTAAGTTTGTCCTGTTGGAACGTAAAGTATCTGTGTAGTTCACCGTCTGCCAAGGCCTCAGTTTGACTCATTTTCAAGTTTATACCCGCCTGCTGTACAGATTCCCTTTTCTACACAAATTGTTTTACTTTTGTCCAGTCCAAACTCCATATTTATGTCTTGTGAATATTGTTTTGATTATTTCCAGTAACTTTTGTAAGCATTTGTTTGTTCCTGCGTATATCTTTATGCTATCCATATAGAATACATGTAATAGTGTATATTTTTGGTGCTGGTCTTTGACTTTGTATCCATGTTGTGTGTTGTTTTAATTGTTATGATAGTGAGTTGAGAGTGAAACAGAACCAGAGAGGGCTAAGTGAGTCTTCCTGGAAGACACCTCATCTTTATTGTATTGATCCTGTATGTATCGATGTATTGTTCTCCATTGCACCCCATTAGTGTTTGTAGGCAGTGTATGAGTGTACAATGCATCTTACATAAGTGTCATATTTGTATTAGCCATGTGTTTGTGACACTGTCTAATGCTGGTTTATAATCAATAAATCTTTTGTGTAGATTTCTGTATTTTTGTATGCCCACTGGAATATCACAGGCTATTAAGAGATGTTGGCTTCTGGAGCTATTTTGTTGTTTTGTAGGCATATCATCATCTATGATGTGTGAATATTTTGTTTTTTATGTGTTAAGTAGTTTATACAGCATAGGCAGACAGGTTAGAGGTCTGTAAATTTTTGGATTCTGTGGTGTGTCTCGACTTGGGTTATCAATAATAATAATAGATAATAACTTTGATAGGTTCTTGTAATTCACTTGCATTTTGTTTTGTGCTCTTGTGATGATCAGTTTTGTTACCTTGATATATAGCACTTGATTCAAAACAGTCCCCAGTATGATGTTTAATAGTGATAATTTATATATATAGTCAATTCTATTGACTTCTTCTGTAAGTCATTTTGGATATAAGTGTCAGCTAAGGAAATAAATGTACATTTAACTGTAGACATGACAATAACTTATACTATGTTTCATTTTAGAAATACATGTAAACCCTACAATATTTACTTAAAGGTAAGGAGCCTTGGAATTATGTTTCATTATGGAAAGACGCTACTTAAAATACATATTTGTGGCTGTGCTCTGGTCCCAGGGACCTTTAATTGTATAAAGCTGGTCTGAGAATGTTGTATTATTTTGTTTCTTTTTTTAATAGGAGTTAAGCATTTGTATATATCTTAAATGAGGCAAGGTAGCCCCCTAGTGACCAAATCATTAAACTGTATTTCACAGTACTGCAAGATCAAGGCCATCCACTGGCGTGCTGTATGAATTATTTTTCCACTGCTCATATTGTAGTAATATGAAAACATTTGTACCAGACATGCAAAGCGCCTTGGGATTGAGCTCAGAATGGAAAAATGCGCCATATAAAAATAACAAGGTCACAAATTAAAGCTGCCTCACCATTTGAAACAAAATGACCCTGAATGAGGCAATTAATGAGCTAGGTGTCATATTTTAAAAAGAAAGAAGCTGCTGTAGCTATGCTATTTGAAACCTATTTTACATAAAGGCATAAGATGAAAATGATAAAAGCTTATGTCTCCATAGAAAACTAATAAAACTATCAAAATCGCAGATTTATTATAGGCATCTATTTTCTTCACCTTAAGCTTCTCAACTCCATTTTGAGGTCAAAGAGATCTGACGCTTCTCTTGAAAGCCTGAATGTTTCAGCAAATTCACATACACAATCACCCAAGTCACCATAAAATAGATATCTTTCCGACTTTGGAGAAAAACCGGAGCACCAAAAGAACAAATAAAAAATATACAGAAAGAGAGAGGTTTATAAAAAGAATGTATTTACTAATAAATAATAAGGAAAAATTCAACTGTCCATATTGTGGACATTTATAGAGAACTATTTGGGGGAAAAAAAAACAAATGAAAATGGGTAAACACTATGAAGAAGTCACAGGAAGTGATAGGATTGTTAACCTTATTAATGTCCCCAGGCCATTAGAGGACACATCGCAGGAGTATTGGAGGGGACAGGTACATTCTGGGTTTCCCCATTCACAGTCTGTGGTATGGGGAGCATGCATTATGCCTCTAGGGGGACTTCTTCATGGGTACCCCTAGACCTCTGATTGTTGGCCAGATAACTTGCAAGTATTTACAAAAGCTTAGCCACATTCAGTATACAGAGGACTTGCAGAGGAGAGGTAGCCAGTGTCAGTGTCTTGATAGACAGAGAGACCAGAATAAAAGAAAGAAGGCTGAAACAGTGAGGTGAACTAAGCAAAGGGTGAACGGGAAGGTCAGCAGGAAAGGTATTCTTATTTTCAACCTTTATGTGTTTTCTGGTGTTGGCTTTAATTGTTCCCCTACTTTGTTAATAAAAACATTTCTTCTTTTGATACTTTCATCTTTCCAGTCATCATTTGGGTTCAGAGATTATAAACAAACACCCCTAAAGTCCACAACACATAAATACAGTGTAATGTCTGAAGTATTCTTCTTCTTCTTTTGGCTGCTCCCATTAGGGGTTGCTACATCGGATCATCTTGTTCCATATCTTTCTGTCCTCTGCATCTTGTTCTGTTATTGTGAACACAATGCTTACAAGTGTAATGTCTGAAGTATAGTGTGATATCTGCAGTATACTATATAAGTTGTGGTCTGTAGGGGGTACTTTAAACCTCCAAACATCAGACACAACTTCACGGATACAACTCCTGAGATCAAATTAATATTTTCTTTTAAAGAAATAACTTCCATCAGGCTTCTTCAAAGACCTCACACAACCACAGTGCAATTATTTTTTCTCTTTCATAACATATTTCATATTTCTTTTCTCCTCCTCCAGTTCTCCAAGGTGAACGATTTCTTTCCCCTCTCCCGAGTCCCACTCACCTGAATGAGGCAGACGACTCCTTTTAAACCAAACTCAAGAGTGCTTCCCGTGCTTCAGCACTGTAGTGAGGAAGAATTTCTGAGACTGGCAGAACCTTCATCTGATTGGGGACCCTCCTGGCAACAGCACTTTCTAGTTGCCCTCCTGAACTACATCCCAAATGCAGCCTTGTGGGTGTCCAAAGAGGAGCTATGGCAAAGGTGTAGTGTAGTGTAAAAAGGGGTGCACAAAGCCCTGGCAGGCATTCACCCCCTGTCCTTTAATTATATCCTTCTGATTGGAAAAGGGAACACTGGCCATCCTAGACAGGATGACCATCCACTGACATTCTCTGACCATTATTAGTACAAGCTAGACAAGAATTGAGCATTCTGCCCAGCAAAGCTCGCCAGTCCTATCCAGTTGATTTTTTTTTTTTAGAAAAATTAAGTCTAGTTTTGAAAGTCCCTAAAGTCTTATTGTCTACCACGATACTTGGTAGTTTATTCTAAGTGTCTATGTTTCTCTGAGGGCTTCAAAACAAACTTGTGCCATACTTTCCCTGTGCAAAGTAACCTTATGATACATGTAAATGTAAAAGATGGACCATAAGACTTGAGTATGTTTCTCTCAAGCACTGTGGACCCACTAGCACCTAAAATAATGGGCTGTAAAGCACAAAGCTGTAAGGTAAATGCCACTGCTGACCTTTTGTGCGACATTAAGTGCATCATCTTACCTGACATTGCTAATATGGAAACAATTGTAATATATATTCACTCATTTTTCAAACGGAGGGTCAATGGATCCTTTTTAGTTAAAGTCAGACAAATGGAAGAAGAGCAGTGGAATCCTTTTGTAAGCTCCTTTTTCTTAAAAACTGCATTGTTGTACTTGGGGAAACCAACTCTGGATTAGAATATAGGCTGTTGCAAGTCTCACTCATGAACACACTCTTTCTCATACTGTTTCAAACTAAAAAATAATTTTAAAAAATGACCATCTCTCCTTATCTATGAGATGTGGGAGGAAACCAGAGTAGCCAGATGAAAACTAACAAGAACACAGGGAGAATATGAAGACTTCTCACAGGTAATGAATGAGTCAGTGTCTATCACAGTTCTACCAACAATAGTGATAAGCGCTTGTGATTTGTAAGTCACTTTGAATAATAAAATAAACTATAACAATAAAATGGATAGATGGATTCTGGAGAAAATAATTCATGCATTTATCTCTAGTAGGATTGACTACTGCAATGCGGTGTTCACTGGATGTTCAAACTGTTCTTTATACAGCCTCCAGTTAATCCAAAATGCAGCTGCAAGAATTATTACAAGAACAAGAAAATATGAACACATAACTCCAGTTCTTAAATCCTTACACTGGCTCCTGGTTAAGTTTAGGGCAGATTTCAAAATCCTCCTTTTAACATATAATGGCCATATTAAATGGCCAAGGTCCGGCTTACTTGTCGGAACTTATCATGACTTACAAACCAGAACGCACATTAAGATCTCAAGATTTCGGTCTGCTTATGATTCTAAGGATTAATAAAATAACAATGGGAGGTCGAGCTTTTAGTTACAGGGCCCCTAAACTGTGGAATGGTCTGCCTGCTACTATAAGAGATGCCCCTTCGGTCTCGGCTTTTAAATCCTGGCTGAAGACTCACTACTTCAGTTTAGCACACCCTGACTAGAGCTGCTGATTAACTGTACAGACTGCATCTCTGTTGTTAGTCATTAGCACTAAAACATAAGTAACATGATAGTTATAATTGGATACTAACCCTCACCTATTCTGTTTCTCTTCTCGGTACTCAAATGTGGCACTTGGTGCCACAGCCCACCTGTCAAGTTGTTTTGCCTGCATAAGGTAAAGTCATTCCTGATGGAGGATCGCACGAATCATGGGAAAGAGGGGTCCTTTCATTGGATTGGCTGGCCCAGCACTGTTTCAGACGTGGAATGGCCAAATGGGGGAGACTGCTTGATGGATGAGGTCTCCAGGACTCTAAATATATCCAAATCTTCTTATGTGATATCATTTACTGTTAAATTCTGCTCCATACTTCTAAATTTTTTATTTTTGTACTGTATTGAGGATTTGTTCTGTTCTGTGCATTTTATTGTATTGATCCCCTTCTTTTTGACACCCACTGCACGCCCAACCTACCTGGAAAGGGGTCTCTCTTTGTACTGCCTTTCCCAAGGTTTCTCCCATTTGTCCCTAGAAGGTTTTTTTGTGAGTTTTTCCCTGACTTCTTAGAGAGTCAAGGCTGGGGGGCTGTCAAGAGGCAGGGCCTGTTAAAGCCCATTGCGGCACTTCTTGTGTGATTTTGGGCTATACAAAAATACATTGTATTGTATGGATTAGGTTGATTGTCAACTCCTCTCTGGCCAATAATGAGCAAGTTTGAGTTTGTGTGTCTGATTTTTAAAGGACAATGTTGCTTTTGCCTAAATGCCTAATGCTGCTGGGATAGGCTTCTGCTCCCTGCAACCTTAACACTGGATTAAGTGGCTCGCTAAACAAATCAAATCAATGGATATTTCCTAAAGAACATTACCTAAACATAGAACTGTATAAGAAACACAATAATAAAAAGCACTGAGCAAATTCTAAAGAACACCTGTACACATGCTTATCAATGCAGTTATCAAATAAGCTGTCATGTGGCAACTGCAAAATGTTTAGAATCATGAAGAGGCAGGCCAGAGGCTTCAGGTAATGTTCATATCAAACACCAGAATGGGAAAAAAATATGATCTCAGTGATTTCACCGTGACATGATTGCTGGTGCCAGACAGGCTGGTTTGACTATTTCTATAACTGCTGCTGTCCTGGAATTTTCACACACAACACTCTAGAGTTTACTCAGAATGGTTTGAGAAACAAAAAACATCTAATGAGTGGCAGTTCTACAGATGGAAAGGCCTTGTTGATGCAAAAGGTTAGAAGAAAATGGCCAGACTGGTTCGAGCTGTCAGAAATGCTACAGATAACCACTCTGCCCAACTGAGGTGAGCAGAAAAGATCTGAGAATGCATTACACATCAAACCTTGAGGCAGAAGGAGCACAACAGCAGAAAACCCTGTTGGGTTCCACTCCTGTCAGCCAAGAGCAAAAATCTGAGGCTGAAGTAGACTTGGGCTCACCAAAACTAGATTGTTGAAGACCGGAAAAACAGCCTGGTCTGATGAGTCTCAGTTTTTCCTGAGCCACATTGATAGCAGGCTCAGAGTTTAGTGCCAACAACATGACTTCATGTACCCAACATGCCTTGTGTCCACACTCCAGGCTACTGGTGGTGGTGTAATTGGGTAGGGGATGTTTTCTTGGTGGGCGGCACGGTGGTGCAGTGGGTAGTGCTGCTGCCTCGCAGTTGGGAGATCTGGGGACCTGGGTTCACTTCCCGGGTCCTCCCTGCGTGGAGTTTGCATGTTCTCCCCGTGTCTGCGTGGGTTTCCTCCAGGCGCTCCGGTTTCCTCCCACAGTCCAAAGACATGCAGGTTAGGTGGATTGGCGATTCTAAATTGGCCCTAGTGTGTGCTTGGTGTGTGGGTGTGTTTGTGTGTGTCCTGTGGTGGGTTGGCACCCTGCCCGGGATTGGTTCCTGCCTTGTTGGCTGGGATTGGCTCCAGCAGATCCCCGTGACCCTGTGTTTGGATTCAGCGGGTTGGAAAATGGATGGATGGATGTTTTCTTGGTACATTTTGGGACCCTTAATGCCATTCATTCATCACTTAATGCTATGGCCTATTTGAGTTTTTAGCTGACCTTGTGTATCCCTTAATGGCCACAATTTCCAGCATGATAACGCACCATGTCACAAAGCAAAGTCATCTGAGACTGCCTTCATGAATATGATAATGAGTTCAGTGTTCTTCAATGTCCTTCCAGTCACCAGATTTGAATCCAACAGAACACATTTGGGATGTGGTAGAACAGGAGATTGTATGAATGTGTTCCATGGTTATTATAATGCTGTGTTTATTTCTGTTGATCACTTAGGTAAATAATTTGTTTCAACTGTTTTTGTAATTATTGCAATTAGTGGAATCATTTAGCAGTGGGGGCTTTCGAACCCTGATCTCAGGTTTATAGCCCAGGATCATCAAGAGCAGTCCCCCTCACCTCTTCATTACATGTACTGTATGGGTATAGCCCCAAGATCTCCTAGAGGTATGATGGCCACCCACAGCAAGAAAACTCCAAGGGGAATCAAGGGGATAAGGGGGATAACACCCCCAGGTTTGCCAAGGAGCAGGACCTAAGCCCCCAATAAGGGATGAAGCGCATGGTTGCACTATGTAATTGGATGGGTATTTTCACATGTTTTAGATCATTTTTTTGGAAGAAAGAAGTCTTTGCTATTAAATTAAGTATCTTCAAAGCTGCGGCCTTCCCACTGACAGCAGCAAATCAGCACTCCACTCAGTTGGGTATTCGCTGGCTTTAATTTAGCTCTTTAGTTGCCTCGTTTACATTGTTGTGTTGCGGCTTCCTTCATCAAGAAGACAACTTTCCTAAATGGGCTGCAGGGTGCATCAACATGTTCTCAAGAACAACAAACCAGCGGACTGAATTTATTTATTTATTTATTTATTTATTTATTTATTTATTTATTTATCTATCTATCTATCTGTTGCCCATAATTCATTATGTGGCCTAGTTGAGAGTTTATTGCCCAGTGACATGTTCAGCTTACAAATCTTCACAAACTCCATCCATCCATTTTCCAACCCGCTGAATCCGAACACAGGGTCATGGGGGTCTGCTGGAGCCAATCCCAGCCAACACAGGGCACAAGGCAGGAACCAATCCTGGGCAGGGTGCCAACCCACTGCAGAATCTTCACAAATTGTATGATGTAATTATTTCAACATTGTCTAGAATCTTAAAGGAATGTTTTCATGGGCTCCATTGCACGGAAAATTAAGGATATTTTGAGAGCAAAAGGAGGCCCTACCAAATATTAGTATAGTGGTCTAGATGATGAGTGTATATTGAATTAAACCAAAAAAGAAAAAGCAAGCAATCTTGACTTGATTTGATGCCCTTTATGTTTAGCCCTACCTAGCACATAAACATGTTAGTTATTGACAACAGAAATTAACTAAGCTGCAGAGACCAGAGCTGCAAATTCAGTGACTAGCATTGACCCGCTATTAGATCATGAAGAAGTCACTAAATTCTCCAGTGTTTCAGAGTGCTGATCTTTGGAAATTCATATTGTGCAAGTGTATGACAGGGTTTTTAAAACACTCTTTCCAAAAATAAAAAAGATGTGATGTAAACAGCGAAATAACATGCAGTGAATCAAATCAAGCCAGAAGTCTATCATTGTTCTATATATGTGCATTTCAATTTCATCCATCCATTTTCCAACCCGCTGAATCCGAACACAGGGGTCTGCTGGAGCCAATCCCAGCCAACACAGGGCACAAGGCAGGAAACAATCCCGGGCAGGGTGCCAACCCACCGCAGGACACACACAAACTCACCCACACACTAGGGCCAATTTAGAATCTCCAATCCACCTAACCTGCATGTCTTTGGGAGGAAACCGGAGCGCCCGGAGGAAACCCACGCAGACATGGGGAGAACATGCAAACTCCACGCAGGGAGGACCCGGGAAGCGAACCCAGATCTCCTAACTGCGAGGCAGCAGCACTACCACTGCGCCATTGTGCCGCCCCATTTCAATTTCATTTAGAAGGAAATAAAATAAAATAAACACCTGGATAAGACTGCAGCTCAGATTTTCTGTCTCTAACTGTGTTTTCTACTTTTTTATTCTTTGGGAAATACCTTTCACCTGTTTTTTGCATTTGCAGATGCAGGCTGGCACAGCCTTTCACTAACTCCATTTTACCTTACACAATAGAGCTGCATCCATTGTGTATATACAGTATTTTTATCAAAATCAGAATATATCCCTAAACATTGGGTGATCTACATAGATAAAATCATTAACTCTTTGTATGTCTCTTTGTTCACCAATCACACAAAAGCAGTTCAATCAGTTTCATGAAAGATTACATGTGTCTGGCCTTAGATAGGTAGATACCATATATACTCGCGTATAAGTCGGGTCTTGAAACCCGAAAAATCAATCAAAAAATCAGATCCCGACTTATACGCCCATTCAAAAATATTACACCTTTTCTTATTTTTTACATCTTCTTGCTTCCTCCAATCTCATACCAGTTTCTCAGACACATTGAACTTTGTTGCAGCAGCGCAGTTACCAATTTCTTTCACCACTACAACGACGATTAATTTAAAACCAGCTTCATATTTTCTTCTGATCGAATGCTCCAGAGTAGATAAAGGATGCTCTTACGATAAAGGTGTATGAGGGTGTGAGATACAAAAAACACAAAACAGTGCAAACATCGCTTCAGAATAGTTCAGGTATTACCATGTGGTCATGTAAGCACAATACATAGAAAAAAAAGGCAGTGTGCTCCGTGGTTACTCTCTCAGGTAGCGTGGTAGCATATCATAATCTCTTGGATCAATAGTGTGAGTTTTCTGCATTTGACTTCTACAACCGACATTATAAAATACCGGAAGTTATACGGTAAAATCAAGCCCCGTCTTATCCGCGGGAGACCTCAAACATGAGTATTTTCGGTAGACACTTTATTCATCTCGATGGAAATTTAAGTGCCAGTATTATAGGATTACTTCTTCTTCCTCTTTCGGTTGCTCCCGTTAGGGGTTGCCACAGTGGATCATCTTCTTCTATATCTTTCTGTCCTCTGCATCTTGCTCTGTTACACCCATCACCTGCATGTCCTCTCTCACCACATCCATAAACCTTCACTTAGGCCTTCCTCTTCTCCTCTTCCCTGGCAGCTCCATCCTTAGCATCCTTCTCCCAATATACCCAGCATCTCTCCTCTGCACATGTCCAAACCAACGCAATCTCACCTCTCTGACTTTGTCTCCCAACCATCCAACTGGAGCTGACCCTCTAATGTCCTAATTTCTAATCCTGTCCATCCTCGTCACATGCAATGCAAATCTTAGCATCTTTAACTCTGCTACCTTCAGCTCTGTCTCCTGCTTTCTGGTCAGTGCCACCGTCTCCAACCCATATAACATAGCTGGTCTCATTGCCGTCCTGTAGACCTTCCCTTTCACTCTTGCTGATACCCGTCTGTCACAAATCACTCCTGACATACTTCTCCACCCATTCCACCCTGCCTGCACTCTCTTTTTCACCTCTCTTCCATGAGATACAAAAAACACAAAACAGTGCAAACGTCACTTCGGAATAGTTCAGGTATTACCGTGTGGTCATGTAGGCACAATACATAGAAAAAAAAGGCTGTGTGCTCCGTGGTTACTCTCTCAGGTGGCGTAGTAGCATATCATAATCTCTTGGATCAATAGGGTGAGTTTTCTGCATTTGACTTATACAACCGACATTATAAAATACCGGAAGTTATACGGTAAAATCAAGCCCAGATATATCCGCGGGAAACCTTAAACACGAGTATATACGGTAGACACTTTATTCATCTTGAGGGAAATTTAAGTGCCAGTAGCCAAGGATTACACCAAGGTATATTCAAACAATTAAGTACACGCTATAAAAATAAACATTAAGTATGTACACTGGGGTTGTAATCTTACAGTCCAATACAGGTAATGTAGATGGTGTATACAGCAATTCCAGTGCAATGGGAATTGTGCAGATAACATTACCACCACAGTGACAGGTGGCACATAATAATAAAGTGACAGATATTAAAGTGACATAACATTAACGTAAAATTAAAGAAAGTGAGACTTTATGAAAAAAGTTTATACAGCAGTGACCAAGCAGTGAGATATTGGATGTTGTGCCTATAGTTAACATGGCTTATGAGCAGAGAAAGAGCATCAGGCCCTGAACTCAACCACTGACTGCCCCGTTTGGGAAGAGTTAAAGAATCTAATGGCTCTGGGACAAACATTGTATAGTGCATCGGTTCTGAGGTAGTTAACCCAAAAACTTGCACCGATGTGGGGACTACAAGGAGTATGCTGGGGCTGATGGGCAGACACCATTAAAAGCACACAGAAAGTTTTGTCATAGCCACAGGTACAGCATTTTCTTTGCCATTAATGTGGATAACACTTTTATTGTCTCTGGACTACAGGTTTTGTCTACGAGTACATCATTTTGTCTCATGCTGGGTTGTATTTAGCTATATTGAATTTTCAAAATTCAAATATTTACGGAATCAAAATGGGTTGACAGTGTTGCCAAATCCTTGAATTAGAAAATGTATTTCTTGCAACCCAGCCAAAAAACATCTAAAACTCCAAAACACCTTTTTTAATGAGTTTCACAGTTGAAAAATTTGAATCAGTTTTGGGAAAATATGCAAAAGGTTACTTAACTGTTTCACTCACTACTACCTAATAATCTGTGATGCTATAGTTTATAGAATATAGGTGAATGGATAGATATTACATACCCAACCAAGCGAGATTCATCCTATTGGAGACGGACAGTGGAAGCCTGCTCCATGTTGATCAAACACACAGATGGGAAACGTAATTGCACTGTGTACTTGTGACAATAACTCTGAAATTAACTAATGACACTACATTTTTTTATCAAAGCAAAGCCTTTGAATGTGTGTGACTTGGGGGTAAAACCCGTCGGGGACCTTTGAGACTACTGGAAGGACCTCTAGGTGGCACCTTGCTGTCCTCACCTGGCTGGACTGCTTCCAAAGGTATACTGGAGTTGTACTAAAACTACTTCTGGGTTCCACTTTAAAAGAAGCCCATCCTCCTCAGCCAGGGGAGTCAGAGTTAAAAGTGAGTAAAGACAAAGGAAGGAAAGCAATGAAATTAAAAATGTACTTAATTATATCTTCTTGGCTCCACTTACCTGTTGAAAACAGATAATAGAGTCAGTTTTATAATATTTTGTATTTGATATCTGTTTCTTTACTTGTACCCTCAGTGTTCCTTTTACACCTTTTCTCACTATCATTGTGTGCCTCATCCTTACTTTTCGATCTCAACTGCATTTGTTTAAAACCTGCCTTGCTTTCCTCCTGTCTTCTATTTGACTAACATCAATGGTAGATGGGTCCCCATTACCTGCTGTGAGAACATCATTCTTTGAAGTTGACTCTGGCAGTGCTTCATTAGTGTTTATCCCATGTTACCTGGTAGGTTATTTGCTTTAATGTCAATGAAATCCTCCATTTTAACTCTCTCTTTTTGTAAAATAATAAAACACTGTCAGTACGTGCAAGTATTGTGTCATCATTCCTGCAACAGGACTACCACAATCACATTGACCAATCAGACCAAAGTCAAACTGACCAATCAAATTTCTTGGAGGGATCAGACACGCATACAAATGCACACACAGATTAACAATAGCATTCTGTTATATAATAGACCAGTAACGGCGCACTGCACGTTAGCATGCAGTGGATACATTTGACTTGAGCATTCATAGTTCTCCTACTCTTTCTCTGTACGTTTAGCATTCGTTGGCTCAGAGGTTGATGCGCTTGCTGCTTCCTGAGCAGCTCTTCTTTTCACCACCCTAGTGGCTCGCTCCTTTTCTTCTTTCGTCAGCATCTGTTCATGTTAAAACTGATTAATTCAGTGTTTGTGTTGCAATTACTTAGTACGTTTTCTTTAATTTTTCACTTAAGCTGGCACTTAAGTCTTCAATCTGCCTCAAGAATGACTTATGATATGAAGAGGTAGAGGAAGTGACGGCAAACGTGGTAGGGCTGAGAACGGCGCCCATATGCATGCACCACACGGCCGCCCTGCTGGCCGCTGCAGAGATTTGAATCTACAATAAAATAAAATAAAAATAAAAAGAGGAATAACCTTGGAGGTCAATCATCACCCCAAAAGCTGATAGTAGATGTCACTTAGTATATGTGTAAGAAATTTCAGGTCATAGGTCAAACGGTTTGCGAGGTGATTTAAAATCCTGGACAGACAAGACATGGTAGCGTATTGTATATAAAGATTATAATGTGGTAAAGATACTTATTTTAAAAAGAAAAATAAAATTCTTATTTGAACCTGGGACTGGCAGCACGGTGGTGCAGTGGTAGCGCTTCTGCCTCGCAGTTAGGAGACCCGGGTTCGCTTCCCGGGTCCTCCTTGCGTGGAGTTTGCATGTTCTCCCCGTGTCTGTGTGGGTTTCCTCCGGGTGCTCCGGTTTCCTCCCACAGTCCAAAGACATGCAGGTTAGGTGGATTGATGATGCTAAATTGGCCCTAGTGTGTGCTTGGTGTTTTTGTGTGTGTCCTGAGGGGGGTTGGCACCCTGCCCGGGATTGGTTCCTGCCTTGTAACCTGTGTTGGCTGGGACTGGCTCCAGCAGATCCCCGTGACCCTGTGTTTGGATTCAGCGGGTTGGAAAATGGATGGATGGATGGAACCTGGGACTGTGAGTAGAATAGTTGTGTATGGAATTTAAGGATCTGAGGCACCAACTACAGGCCACAATGTATGTCTTTATAGATATAGGGTGGTCCAGGTCTAATTATGCAATTTTCATTACGCTATAACTTATTAAGTTTATTACATAGAGAATTCACAGCACCTGTCCTGCACATAGAGATTTCACTTAAAATCCTTTTTGCTGCCGATAGATGGCAGCACCTGCCCTGCATTCGAAAATGGCGGGGAGACGGTTGTCAGTCGAACAGTTGCATAATTAGATCTGGACCTCCCGATAGATAGATAGATAGATAGATAGATAGATAGATAGATAGATAGATAGATAGATAGATAGATAGATAGTGTTACATTAAAATTGTACTGTTTATATAAAAAACATGTTCATACATAACTTGTTTATGGGTTACTTTATCCCTACAAGAATTAATTTAACACTTGAGATTTTTATGGGTGATTTAAAAAACATATAATTCGGCATTTTGAAAAACCGATCCCACTCTATAGTTCTATGAATTGTATTAGTTAGTTAATCTAACGCCATTTGTACAAAGAGAAAAAAGACAAAAATATTAACTAGAGTTCCATTTTCATGTATTAAATTACGTTTATATGAAAAGCTTTTCTGTAAATCATTGACTAAATAAAAAGTAATGCACAAATATGAATACTGGTAAGGAAGGAAGACATTCCATAATTGGGTTAATGTTAATTTTAAACATATTGTTAATAATAGATTTGGTCGCAGTGTAAGTAATGTGGGATCAGGGGGAGCAGCGTGCGCTGGCTTTTGCCGTAAACCTGCCTTTCAGTGTCAATTATGCAAATGAGAGCGCTTCATTCTAACAGGCATGCATGTCACTGTTACTTATGTTACTTCCAGTGATGTGAAGCAGTTCACAGCAGAAGACGGAAAGATTCGCCTATTTAATTTCATGTACAACCAGGCAATCTATGCAGAGAAATTACATTTATGAAATCCCGTCGTTGCTGTAATGGAAAGTGAAGCAGACTTAGAAATATTCATGCTGTACATAAATACATTAATTTTCAATCAGCCTTCAAGGACAAGGGGAATAGAGGGAAGGTTTACAGACTTTGGCTCTGGTGACGGAAGTGAATTGGTCACATTAGTTAAAACTAATCAGTGACCAATGTCCATCAGCGGAGAATAAACTTTGAAAGGCGTATTTGAAATAATTAGCTCTATATTGTTTCTCCCGGTTACATGTGTCTGCTCCAGTTTCTCTTTCCAGTGAGTCTACTGAGACTTTAGACTTCAGCCCTCAGGACCCCTGGAAGCATTGTCGTTTAGGAACACACAAGATGAATGTAGTGGCATTGAAAGCTTTTAATTATTGCTTTTGTGTTAGTAACATTCCTGGATGGCAATAAGGCTCAGGCCATCGGGCAGCTACGGGGAGAAAGTCGCTTCTTACCAAACTAGAGCACATTTAAACTATTTTGAAAATTTTCTGTAACTTTAGTCGAGAAATAAAGCTTTGCGTTTTCATCCTAAAAAGACGCTTATTGCGCATGCTTAAAACTAACGGTTCTTTAATATCACTTTTGTGTAGTTTCTCGTTACTTGACAAATATTCATTTCATTCTGGGAAGCGTTATTTCCATGTGACATTGGTTCTTTGGCATTTGAAAAGGTTTCTAATAGGTGGACAAAGCACACAATTTTAAAGTATAGTGGATTTTAAAAGTATTCAGACGTCTTAACTTTCTTCACACATTGTTGCATAATTTTAAAATGATAAATTTATTATTTTTGCCCATCACTTAATAACTTATGATGACAAAGTGAAAACATGCTTTCAGAAATGTTTGCAAATTAATTAAAACTCAAAAACTGAAGTCTATTACTCATGGAAGTACTGTATTTAGACCCTTTGCGGTGGCACTTCAAATTGTGCTCAGGTACAACAACAACAACAACAACATTTATTTATATAGCACATTTTCATACAAAAAGTAGCTCAAAGTGCTTTACATAATGAAGAAAAGAAGAATAAAAGACAAATAAGAAATTAAAATAAGACAACATTAGTTAACATAGAAAGGAGTAAGGTCCGATGGACAGGGTGGACAGAAAAAACAAAAAAAAAACTCCAGAAGGCTGGAGAAAAAAATAAAATCTGTAGGGGTTCCAGGCCACGAGACCGCCCAGTCCCCTTTGGGCATTCTACCTAACATAAATGAAATAGTCCTCTTTGTAGTTAGGGTTCTCACGGAGTCACTTGATGCTGATGGTTATACAGACTTCTGGCTTTTAATCCATCCATCATTGTTGGAACATCATGGTGCTTTAGGTAGTGCCACCACCAATAGGACACCGGAAAAGAAAACAGAAGAGAGAGTAGGGGTTAGTACAAATTTTGAATGAATAGTTATTATAATGAATTGGATATACAGAGTGTCAGGATTAAATTACAGTGAAGTTATGAGAAGGCCATGTTAAAGTAATGTGTTTTCAGTAGTTTTTTAAAGTGCTCCACTGTATTAGCCTGGCGAATTCCTACTGGCAGGCTATTCCAGATTTTAGGTGCATAACAGCAGAAGGCCGCCTCACCACTTCTTTTAAGTTTTGCTCTTGGAATTCTAAGGAGACACTCAGTTGAGGATCTGAGGTTGCGATTTGGAATATAAGGTGTCAGACATTCCGATATATAAGACGGGGCGAGATTATTTAAAGCTTTATAAACCATAAGCAGAATTTTAAAGTCAATTCTGAATGACACAGGTAACCAGTGTAGTGACATCAAAACTGGAGAAATGTGTTCGGATTTTCTTTTCCTGGTAAGGATTCTAGCAGCTGCATTCTGCACTAACTGCAAACGATTGATGTCTTTTTTGGGTAGTCCTGAGAGGAGTGCATTACAGTAATCTAGCCGACTAAAGACAAACGCATGAACTAATTTCTCTGCATCTTTCGATGATATAAGAGGTCTAACTTTTGCTATGTTCCTTAGGTGAAAAAATGCTGTCCTAGTGATTTTATTAATATGCGATTTAAAATTCAGATTACAATCAACGGTTACCCCTAAGCTTTTTACCTCCGATTTGACTTTTAATCCTAATGCATCCAGTTTATTTCTAATAGCCTCATTGTATCCATTATTGCCAATCACTAAGATTTCGGTTTTTTCTTTATTTAATTTGAGAAAGTTACTATTCATCCATTCTGAGATACAGGTTAGACATTGTGTTAGCGAATCAAGAGATTTGGGGTCATCAGGTGCTATTGATAAATACAGCTGTGTGTCATCAGCATAGCTGTGGTAGCTCACGTTATGTCCCGAGATAATCTGACCTAATGGAAGCATGTAGATTGAGAAGAGCAGCGGACCCAGGATAGAGCCTTGTGGAACACCATATAGAATATCATGTGTCTTTGAGTTATAATTACCACAACTAACAAAGAATTTTCTCCCTGCCAGGTAGGATTCAAACCAGTTTAAGACACTGCCAGAGAGGCCCACCCATTGACTAAGGCGATTCTTAAGAATATTATGATCAATAGTGTCAATGCGGCACTCAAATCTAAGAGGATGAGAACAGATAAATGGCCTCTGTCTGCATTTACCCGCAAGTCATTTACTACTTTAACGAGTGCAGTTTCTGTGCTGTGATTTGTTCTAAAACCTGACTGAAATTTATCAAGAATAGCATGTTTATTGAGGTGCTCATTTAACTGCATAATGACTGCCTTCTCTAGAATTTTACTTAAGAAAGGCAGGTTAGAGATGGGTCTATAATTTTCAAGAGAAGAGGGGTCGAGATTATTTTTCTTAAGTAGGGGTTTAACTACCGCAGTCTTAAGACAGTCTGGGAAGACCCCCGTATCTAATGACGAATTTACTATGTCAAGAACATTATCAATAAGCACACCCGATACTTCTTTGAAAAAATTTGTTGGTATTGGGTCAAGGGCACAGGTGGATGGTTTCATTTGAGAAATTATTTTATGTAAATCAGGTAAATCTATCCTAGTGAAAGACTCTAATTTATTTATTATGGAGTACTGGGGTTTCGGGGGATCCTTAGTGTTGGGGAGATATACTATGTTATTTCTAATATCATTAATTTTTTGATTGAAAAATACAGCGATAGCCTCACAGGTTTTACTGGAAGTACTTAGAAGGCATTCCTTTGAGTTACCTGGGTTTAACAGATGATCAATTGTCGAAAATAACACTCTGGGATTACTAGCATTGTTATTTATAATCTTAGAGAAATAGCAGCGCCTCTCAAGACGGACTGTGTTATTGTTTTCTGTTATTTTAACTTTTAATATCTCATAGTCAATAGTTAGTTTAGTCTTCCTCCATTTACGCTCAGCTCTACGGCATGTTCTCTTTAAATCAGACACTCTTTGGGTCTTCCAAGGTATAACAATGCTAGAAGATTTTTTAACTGTCTTTTCAGGTGCAACTATGTCAACAGCAGCCCTCACTTTAGTATTAAATCTTTCCACCTTACTATTTACATTCTCCTCGCTATTATAGTTGGCACTATAAACGGACTGATTGGTTAGAATGTTTGTAAGTTTTAAAGTTGCTGATGAGTCAAAGAAGCGTTTTTTAACAATATGCTTCTCATGAGTGTTTTCTATCATTATTTCTATATTAAAAAGTAGAAGAAAATGGTCTGAAGACCCGTATCAATGACCTGCTTTATATCAACTTTTAGTCCTTTAGTAATTACTAAGTCTAACGTATGACCTGCTTTATGTGTAGGCTGATTAACGAGCTGTCTCAAATCAAAGAGGTACAACCTCTTTGCTTTAATTCTCCTTGTGATGTGTCTAGAACTTTACTGGAGTCCACCTATGGTAAACTGAATTTATTGGACATTATTAAGAAAGGCTCACTTATGCCATGTGTGTATATAAGGTCCCACAATTCACATTACATGCCAGTATAAAAATCAAGACACAAAGTCTAAGGAATTCTTTGTTGACTTCTGTGATCAAATTGTGTTGAAACATACATCAGGGTAACAGGAGCTGAGTGTTCTTTGAGTGTTCAAAGAAGCACAATGGACTCTATAATTACAATACAATACAATACAGTTTATTTTTGTATAGCCCAAAATCACACAGCAAGTGCCGCAATGGGCTTTAACAGGCCCTGCCTCTTGACAGCCCCCCAGCCTTGACTCTCTAAGAAGACAAGGAAAAACTCCCCAAAAAAACCTTGTAGGGAAAAAATGGAAGAAACCTTGGGAAAGGCAGTTCAAAGAGAGACCCCTTTCCAGGTAGGTTGGGCGTGCAGTGGGTGTCAAAAGAAAGGGGTCAATACAATACAATGCAGTAAACAGAACAGAATAATTCCTCAATATAGTAAGAAATAAAAAATATAAATTTTAGAAGTACAGAGCAGAATTTAACAGTAGATGATATATCCCATAATAAGATTTGGATTTGTGTAGAGTCCTGGAGACCTCATCCTTCAAGCTGCCTCCCCCATTTGGCCATTCCACGGCTGAAACAGTGCTGGGCCAGCTAATCCGATGAAAGGACCCCTCTTTCCCACAATTCCTGCGATCCTCCATCTGGATGACTTTTCCTTAGGCAGGCAAAACAACTTGGCAGGTGGGCCGTGGCACCAAGTGCCACATTTGAGTACTGAGAAGAAAAACAGAATAAGTGAGGGCTAGTATACAATTATAACTGTCATGTTACTTATGTTTAAGTGCTAATGACTAACATTAGAGATGCAGTCTGTACAGTTAATCAGCAGCTCTAGTCAGGATATGCTAAACTGAAGTAGTGAGTCTTCAGCCGGGATTTAAAAGCTGAGACCGAAGGGGCACCTCTTATAGTAGCAGGCAGACCATTCCACAGTTTAGGGGCCCTGTAACTAAAAGCTCGACCTCCCACTGTTATTTTATTAATCCTTGGAATCATAAGCAGACCGGCATCTTGAGATCTTAATGTGCGCTCTGGTTTGTAAGTCATGATAAGTTCAGACAAGTAAGCTGGACCTTGTCCATTTAGTGCTTTATATGTTAAAAGGAGGATTTTGAAATCTGCCCTAAACTTAACTGGGAGCCAGTGTAAGGATTTAAGAACTGGAGTTATGTGTTCGTATTTTCTTGTTCTTGTAGTACTAGGGTGTTGTACCGTGTTAGCCATTATGAATGTAGAGAAAAGCCAATTGTAATAATTCTTGCAGCTGCATTTTGGATTAACTGGAGGCTGTATAAAGAACAGTTTGAACATCCAGTGTAATTGTGAAATGGAACAAGTTTGGAACCACTAGACGTCTTCCTGGAGTTGGCCATCCAGCCAAACTGAGTAACTGGACAAGAAAGGCCTTAGTCATTGAGATAGATCCCAATGGACACTCTACCAGAGCTTCAGAAGTCCTCTGCTGAGAAGAGAGAATCTGTAAGAAGGGTGACCAACTCAGCAGCATGCCATCAATCGGGTGCTCTTTGCAGACTGGCAAGAAAAGCCTCACTTGTGAGTAAAATGCATGTCAATGCATTTAAAGGACCCTGAGAGAATGAAGAAAAAATTCTCTACTCTGATGAGACAAAAGTTGAACTCTTTGGGCAGAACTTCAAGCACTACCCTTGGCGAAGACCAGTGGTTCTCAAACTGTGGGGCAGGTCCCCCTAGGGAGGCGCGAAGTAACAAAAAGGGTGGGTGTGAAGATGTGAAAAAAAGAATCAAAAATATTAAAAATACATCTATTGAAACCAAAACAAATTAACTTAAACTACATTCTGATACTAGAAAAATAAATATAGAGTTAGATAAATGTCGATAAGAGTTAAGTAGGTATAATAAAATATGCATCTATGATATATCATTAATTAAAAAAGAACAAATTGGTATTAGTGGGCTCCTTTCAAAAAAATGTTAGGGGGGCGCGATTAAAACTGTTATGAAAACTCGTGTCGTAAATACTTAAAGGTTGAGAAACGCTGGTGAAGACCAAGAATTGCTCATCACCTTCTTAATATCATCCCAACAGTGAAACATGGTTCATAACTTCATGCTATGGTGGTGCTTCTCAGGGGCAGAGACACTCAAACTCAGCACAACAATGACTCAAACTAGAGTCAAGACAACACTGGAGAGGCTCAGAGACAAGTTTCTCACTGTCCTTGAGCGGCCCAGAGTTAAACTTCATAGAACATCTGTGAAGAGACTTGATAGCGGCAGTTTAGAGGTACTTCACATCCATTTCAATGGGGCTTGAGAGGATCTGCCAAGAACAATGAGGTAACATGCCAAATCTGGGTATGCAAAACTTGTAGAGACCAACTTAAGAAGATTTAAAACTGAAATTACTTCCGAAGAGGCATCTCCAAAGTACTTCATTAAAGAGCTGAATATTTTTACGAATGAGAGATATCAATTTTTGATTTTTAATACATTTGCAAACCTTTCTGAAGATGTTTTGACTTTCAAATTATAAGTTATTAAATGTAGATTGATAGGCAAAGTGGCAAATGTATCTTTGTAAAATTGAATCTGTAAGAAAATAAATTGTGCAGAAAGTGAAATGGTCTTAATTCTTTCTGAATCCAGTGTACAGTAGGCTAGGATAAACAGGTGAAGAAAACGTGAACTTAGTGTGTGTTATTGTATCCAGCAAACATTCTTTTAAAATCAGAAACCAATTGGTATTTCACAAATCTGGTACCGTCTTTCCATAGCTATTTATGGATCCTAATACTGAGATAAATAAATATTCTTTCTGGAACGTTCATGCTGATGGTTCATTTAGGAATCAAAAATGATTCCCCTATGCAATCGTTCTGAAAAATTACTTTGGCACTTTTATAATTAAAGTGCAGAAGACATACTTTGGCATAAACTTTGCCCGATTTTGAATGTGTATGTCTATGTACTTCCTTTGCCTTTAGCTCATCCCATGGTTTGTTCACAGCACTATGCACATGTTCACCGGATTACAGAGTTTGCCTCTTCCTATCATCTGTAATGCTCTGTACAACCCGTAAGATTTGCTGTAGATTGCTGTGCTAAACATAAAATATTGTGTTGAAATTATTACACAGCTTCCTTATTTCAAAGTTTTAGTTTATAAAGATCACCACAAGTAATTATCCATTCACGACTTACAATGAGTATTGGCAGTTAACCCTAACTCTAACCCTATTTCACCAGCAGATTAAGGCAAAGAAACAGAAAACTGGAGCAGTCCATAAGGGAAGTTTCCTAAATATGATCAATTCCAGACTGAATAAACTATTCTAATATGGAACGTCACATATTTATTTTTTAAACTGGAGATGTTTCAGGAATTACTAGGCTCTGGCTTTCGATTAGCCTGAGCTGAAAGAAGCTGATTTGAAAAATGGTTGGATGGATGAATGAACAGGTGGTTGGGTTAAAAATTAGAATGGAAATGCTGTTTCTCCACTAAAGGCAAAGAGACATACAATATGCCATCAGACAAGACCATAATATAAACTTTGAAGGTTGTCTGAGGATCTCCAAACCAGAGCTATCATTCTGGGTTTGACTCAGAAAGTTAAATCTGATAGCCACTGGATGGAGGTGAAGAGCTGTGCAACTGTAAAACATAATGGAAGGCTGTAGACTAAATGGCATAACATTTTCTGAGTGTATAGGTCTTAGAGTGACCTTGCTCTTGCTTTTGGACTCTTTATTATATAGACCAAAGAGTGTCCCTGATCCCCAGTACAGTATATAGCCCTCATATTTAGACTTACTGATATGTCACAAAGATGCAGCTGAAATCTCTGGCTCCACTTGCCCTCTTCTTTGTATATCTGTGGCTCCAGTTGAAAAGACAGAGTTCCAAGCCAAGCAGGACAGAAGGTTTACCCTTTTATTGAAGCATCATACTGTATATTAAATTAAGATTCTGAAATGTGCACAAAACAGAAGCAAGGTAGTGAGTGTGACAAATCATGTCAAATACAACCTTGATGGAAGATTCTAGGCATCCAATGTGCCCCAATCACCAGGTGGCTCTTCATCCTTGAAAAATGATAGTTTTCTGATCCAGCATGGTCTTTGGATAATGGACTGACAGAAACTCTAGGTCTCTTATCTGGCATGGCTTCCGGATGGATGGGATACCAAAGACTCATGGTATTTTCTAATAGTCTAAATGTATGCTGGTATTGTGCCTCCTTTATGTACCTCTTTAACTAATGGAATGTTCTAATTTATGGCCGACTGCCCTGGTTCAGGCCTCATATCCTTTAACTAATCTTGTTTAGGCACAATTTATGTCCTTGAAATCTTCTACTAACCCAGCCATCCACTGTAACCCTCAGCTAAGTCAAACTTGTTTTATGTTCACAGTTCTCAGAAAGTCCAGCTAGGAGAAAATTGCTGCAATGCAGTTGTGAGTTGACGGTAGTTTGGATTGTAAACTTTGCTGGAGGCTTGGTCGAGCACAGTTAATACTGTAGAGAGGACAGTAATGGCTCATTGATGTAGTCTTCTGAAAAAACATGTGGATGTTAGCAAAGATGAAACCCTATTCTACATTGTCTTTTTGTTCCTTAGTGTAGTTACTCTCAAAGGGAAGATTCAGCTATTGTCTTCTTATTTACTCTATTGTGTTTTTTTCCTTATATTAATATTTCCCATGGGCAGCATAATGGTGTTGTGGTTAGCGCTCCTGTTTTACAGTGCCAGTGTCCATGGTAAAGTCTGTTGTTCTAGTTGTGAAATTTACACCTTCTTCCTCTGATTTTCTATACACGTTTCAAGGTCAGTTAGGCAAATGTAAGTTGGCCAGAAGAAGTTTGGGTGTGCACTTGTATACATCATCTCCGCATCAGGTGCACCATGTAATGACACGCTGGTGTCAAAGGATTATTGTTAGGAAAAATATAAACAAGAGATGGATACATGATACAAAAAATTCTAATTCAAATCTAAAACCAGGTCAAAGCCAGAAAACGACAAATGAGAAGGAACCAATACACAAGGGCAAAACGAGAAGTCGAGGCCAAAAAGGAGATCAAAAACTTATAAATGAAATCTGACAAGACCGGAAAATAGCATGTCCAGAATTTTCAAGATAACCTTATAACCAATTAAATGTATTGTAATCAACTCCTTGATATTCATTTATTGCAGCAGTTTTTAATTTAATGGGAGAATGTTATAGTACCATGTTTCTCATATCTAGAGTAAGACCCTTCAAGTCTCTGAAATGGTGTAAGATAACTTTGAAAAGCAGATGATCCACGACTGTCGCTGTATGAATGGGCTTCCTTCAGCTGATTATTATCATCTTCTTTGGAAGCAGAGGTCTGGATCAGTAAACCTGCCTATTCAATATCCCTTGGTGTCAGACACTACATGGAGGGTGCGGTTAAAGAATCAGCTGAACATTCCTTTTCCAGAGGAGTCACAGGATCTGGGTGCAAGTCAAGCCCAGCACTAACACAGGTGCCTAGTCACAGGTGGTGCAGTGGTAGTGCTGCTGCTTTGCAGTAATGAGACTGTGGATTCACTTCCCAGGTCCTCCCTGTGTGGAGAGCGCTTTGAGTAGTGAGAAAAGTGCTATATAAATGTAAAGAATTAAAGTGACCTTTGCCCTACCTCCAGAGATGGAGAACACCTTGATGGCTAAGGCACCAATTGTACTACAATCAACTTCCATAAGGTGGCACTGTTGTGGTAGTTAACGATTTTATAAGCACGTCGATGAGTAGCTGGGGGAAAACCAACAGATGGCAATACTGCCTGAAGTAGGATTGCACGGTTATTATCCTATGGCAGAAGTGCAATGGTAATTTTATTTATATTTATATGTTTGTATGTATATATATAATATATATATGTGTGTGTGTGTGTGTGTAAATCAGTAAATTACTATGACCTTTTAAGTAATCCTTGAACAAAAATGGCACAAGGAAATGTAAGCCAGCCAAAACCCATAATGCCATCGATCATTCATTCATTCACCTTGTGTGTTGTGCGTCATGTTAAAGTGCTTTGCTGAATAATTTTCTCTACCCCAATTCCACTTGCACCAAGACACTAATTAAATATTGCAAATGAGGCTATGTGCAAGTGTTGAATTCACCCATGAAGCAGAAAGTAATTTAGTTTATCCCCATATAATGTGACATTTATTGTTTAGTTTCTAAACCTCAAAAGGCATAAAATTAAGAGAAGTAAGTGCAATTTCACCATATAGAGGAAACAAAACAAAAAAATAAATTTTGTGAAACATGGCCAGACCCTCATGCGGGTTCTTCTCATGTAATTTAAAGGAATCGCTAATGAGTTTCATAAGCCTGAAATGCTCTAAAAGTTACTTTCATGAATATGAATGGAACTGCACTAGAAAGTAATGCAGATTAAAATCGGTTAAAGATGACTAAATGCTCTTACCCAATAAATTATGCATGATGCAGAAAAATATTTTCAATGCAATATTCATAAAACAGTGTTTATGTGACATTTTACATTTCCACTGCAAACGTCAGTCTCGATGAAAGTAGTTAGATTTTTACTTTTAGAATAATTTCATTTTACCCCTGTGCATCATTCTCATTATTGTCATTATGAAATATCTCCCCAACTATGTTCAGTATGTACAAAATTAATGCTTTTCTGAAAAGGCAGTCCGATTGGAAGTGATGTGTTTTTTTTCCATTCTGTTTGCAGAAATATCTGATTTATGTTTTAATTTGTTAATTCTTTTCCCTACTTTCTTTTTCTTGCAATTAAACCAAAGAAACTTTTACATTTCCTTTATGAGTTCTCCATCCATTCATTTTTCTAATCCTCTTTTCCTGATGAACTGGTGTCTATCTTGGGACAATTGTGCATAAGAGAGGAATCAAATACAGATGTGTACCTTTTCTTCTCAAAGTCCATTCACACACACACTCCAACTGGGCTTGTTTAGAAATGCTTAGTCTTTGACAAGTGGGTGGGAAGCAGAATATCCACAGGAAAATAAATCAAAACGCACAAACTCTAACAGAAAGCAACTAGGCCGGGATTCAAATCAAAGACTCTATCTCTGTGAGGCAGCTAAACTAGCCACTAAATTACCACATTGCTCTTTACAAACCTACCTTATTGTAAACTGCAATTGAATTTAGTTGACTCCATCCATCCATGTCCGGGTCACGGAGGCAGCCTCCTAAGCAAAGATGCCCAGACTCCATTTACCCCGTCACCTCCTCCAACTCCTCCTGGGAGATATTGAGACACTCTTAGGCCAGTTGTGAAATATAATTTCTCCACCATGTCCTTGGTCTGCCTAAAGGTCTCCTTCTGGTTGGACATGCCTAAGACACCCCCAAAGGAAGGCATCCTGAAGACATGCTATTCAGATGTAGAGGACCAGCACCTCTAATCTAACCTTCTCCTGCATGCCTGTGCCCCTCACTTTGCCTCTAAGGCTGAGCCCAGACACCCTGAGAAGTAAGCTCATTTCCACAACTTATATCTGCCAATCTAGATCTTTCAACACTACTCACAGCTTGTGGCTATAGGTAAGGGGATGAATGTAAATTACAGCTTTGGTCTTTGGTCCAGCTCTCTCTTCACCATGACTGACCAGTACAGTGTCCACATAACTAGTGACAATGCTCTGCTCCACCAGTCATTCTCTCTGTCCCTTCTTCCCTCACTCATGACCCCAAGATACTTCAGGTGTTGAAAGAATTCCTGAAGCCTTGTTACTTATATGTTTAATTTTGGATTGGATTTTTTTTCAAATGATGCTTTGTTTGTTGCATTGAACCATCCTGTACATCAGCTAGAAGCTGAATGAGGGGTTGAGGTTTAATTAGCTAGCCAGCTCTATAAGAAATGCCAATATAAGATATCAATAAACAAGTCAAACCAGGTAAGCTAAATCCAGAAAAACATTGTGAGCCATGAGATGACACCAGACAGCAGGACTGCTGTACCCTCTACAATTCCCCTCGTTCAGAGGAGTACCTGCCAAATTCAAGCAAAATATTTAATAAATATTGGCTCTTGGTTTCCTCAGGCTGCCAGATGTGTACAGCAGCATATCTGAAAATGAAAAGCCGAATACTCATCAGCAGCAGCAATACAGCTGATCATCACAGATAGATAGATAGATAGATAGATAGATAGATAGATAGATAGATAGATAGATAGATAGATAGATAGATAGATAGATAGATAGATAGATAGATAGATAGATAGATAGATAGATAGATAGATAGATAGATAGATAGATAGATCTCAGCCTATACTAATGGAAAATTAGGGATTTATTCATTTGTAAATGAGCGCTTGATTTTTGCATAGCCATGGCTCTGTTCACTTCATTCTTACCACTTAAGATTCAGATTTGAAAATTGTGACCCTCTTCCAACTGATGAGGAGATTGCTGGAGATGCCACTTGAGTTTCACAAATGTGCGTCTTTTAGTCGTGGTGACAGGCTTGCAGCTGCTGATTGCTACTTACTTCAGATGGCTTGGAACAGACTATAAATCAATGACACGCCCCATCACAATGATGACAGGCGGGTCAGTCACAGAAGAGCACCAAACTCTTCCATGAACGGAAAAATAAAGCACAATGGCTCAGCAGTGAGTGCACCAATATGTTACAGTCAAGATTTTTTGTTGCTTTTTTAAAAAAACTAGTAATTATTTTATGCTGTTTTCACATGTCAATTAATTTCAGATAGTTTTAGTTTAGTTTTTATGAGGTGTTGATCATTTCTATTTTATGAGAGAGGACATGCAAGTGATGGGTGTAACAGAACAAGATGCAGAGGACAGAAAGATATGGAAGAAGATGATCCGCTGTGGAGACCCCTAACGGGAGCAGCCGAAAGAAGAAGAAGAAGTTGATCATTTTATTCTATTTTATTTTTTATTACTGGCGACTTGCCTCATATACTTTTTATTTTGACTGAATCATGTTTGGTTTAGTTTCTTTTTGGTTTAAACAGGACTTTAGACCTGAATGCTGGAGCTGTGAGGGCATGCAGGGCTAATAATTCATTTAAAATGCTTCCCAAAATTCTTAAAGTTTTTAATAAGTGACGTGACAGTAAATTCATCCATCCATCCATCCATTTTCCAACCCGCTGAATCCGAACACAGGGTCACGGGGGTCTGCTGGAGCCAAACCCAGCCAACACAGGGCACAAGGCAGGAACCAATCCTGGGCAGGGTGCCAACCCACTGCAGGACACACACAAACACAACCACACACCAAGCCTAAATTAGAATCGCCAATCCACCTAACCTGCATGTCTTTGGGAGGAAACCCACACAGACACGGGGAGAACATGCAAACTCTACGCAGGGAGGACCCAGGAAGTGAACCTGGGTCTCCTAACTGGGAGGCAGCAGCGCTACTACTGCACTACCATGCCGCCCTTAATATAGTCCATAACTCTAAATGAAGGAATATACTAGACTCTTCTGTCAGGTGCTGAATTCCAAATGTCCAGCCCTGTTTTTCATTGTCTTGGCAAAGTTCAATTGTAGGACAGCCACATGATGGAAGATTTGAGGGAATAAAAGGAGAGCTGTCCCATTAGAAGGTGATCTAAGTTTAGATGAATGCTGGACATGTCTTCTTTGGGCTTGAGGTGGTGTGTGTTTAAGGGCCTCTCTTGTCATTTTTGGGAAATTGCCTTTGCCAGTTTTGGATTTCTTTCATTTTCTTCATTCCTCTTGTCATGTTTCAGCCAGGGTGTATTTCCTGGCTTATGTTTATTTTCATTTTCTTTGTTTCCTATTGTTTATTTTCAATTATTTTTTCATGTGCTCATTATATTTATATATGTTTTCAAGCATTGCTCTATCTAATTATTAAATACTATCTATGGATTACTTGTTCTCCTCTTTCCCTTGTGGTTTGTACATGAAACCCCAGGAGGTGAGGCCACCCTGATGTCACAGCTGAAGGACCACTATCAGCCTAAATGACTGATGAATTTCTTTTTCTTTCATAATTTTAAACACTTCAGTCATGTCTCCTCTCAATCTCCTGAAAAGGTTTGTTTCTGTAAATCTTTCCTCATAATTCATCCATTGTAGCCCTGTGAATCATCCTTGGTGCTCTTCTCTGGACTTTATCTAGTGCTGCTTTGTCATTTTTGAAGCCTGGAAACCAAAACTGCAAACAGTACTCCAGGTGAAACCTCACTAGTGTGTTATATAACTTAAACATAACCTCCTCTAACTTGTAATCTACACATCATGATATATAACCTAACATTGTGTTAACCTTCTTAATGGCTTCTGAATATGGTCCGGAGATGATAGAGATGAGTCCATGACCCCTAAATCCTTTGCATAAGCAGTACTTTCAATTTTTGGACCCTTCATTCTGTATTCAAATCTAACATTTGCACTTCCTACATATAATACTTTACATTTACTTACATTATATTTCATCTGAAACAAATCTGCTCAGGCCTGTATCCTATCCAAGTCCCTCTTAATGATTCAACAGATTCTATAGTATCTACCACTCCACCCAACTTGGTATCATCTGGAAACTTAACCAACTTGGTGTTTATATTCCAATCCAGATCATTTATGTACTGTATATATAAAATAGCAGCCGCCCTTGTAGTGACCCTTGCAGAACACCAGTCGTAACTTCAGCCAGTTCTAATCAGGTTCCTGACACTATAAATTTTTCCTTCCTAGTCAATTAATATTAGCCAATTCTGTACCCATCTACACACTACACTCTGAACTTCCACTTCTATTAGTTTGAATGTATATATGAAGTATTAATGGAGCCATCCTTGAACCAATAACACTTTTGGACCTTCAGTAGCAACGTTCACCCCCTTATATCTACAGTATTGCCCTTGGGAACATTTCCAATGTGGTGTCCCATGACCTCTGGTTTTCTGAACCTCTTATTAGCCATGAAGATACTGTGACTGTCTCCTTCTATATTAAAGAAAATTCTTGAGCAACTAATTAAAGTGAGAGTGATACAAATTGGGTCCATCTCTATCCTCACAGACCACTGATTCCCATCCAAAGCCACACCTTATATTTCACTATCTAATAAATAAGGTTGAATATTTATTTTTATGTTTCTTTGGAATGCAAGTCCACACCCACGTCCAACAAATTGTGTATAGAGTCCCCAGTTTTACAGTGGAAGGCCAAAGGCTAAGTTTTTTCTCCAAGTTTATTATGTTATAAGAGAAGGGTCTTTAGGAGACACAGTATGTTTGGCAATTGGCAAAAGTATGCTGCCCCCATAATGGATTTACTCAGTAAAATTTTGGACTGGTGCAAAACTTCTTTCTTCTGGTTAATTTATTTAATATCCAGACCTGCAATCTCTTCCACCCCTAATACTGAGTACCACTACTATTACTTTATATACCAGAAAGACCAACCCTTTGTGTTGTGCTGAACTGAGCTAAAGTTATATTCAGTGCCCAGTGTTATAAAGAGCTTGACGTACTCACACATCACACCTTCAAATTACACTAAAATTAAAATAATATCTGACCTGTGATGGACTGGCACCCCATCCAGTGATTGTTCCTGCCTTGCTGGGATAGGCTCCAGCTGACCTGCGACCCTCCCCTGGATAGGCGGGTTAAGCCGGTGTCACATTATGCAACTTCTAGTCTTTGGGTATGCCAGGCATGTCAGCTTCGGTTGCTGTGTTCTTTATTCCTCAGCACTGCATTATATGAATTGTAGTTCCAGATGAGCATTCATTGATTGTCAGCTCTCAAGCTCAAAAAGTCTGGCCTTACAGCTAAGTCACAGACTAGTTGATGTGAGTCACTGGGTATGACAGGTGATTATAATGATGCCTAATATAATATAATGTGATGTCACGTTAGTCTTCACAGGAGTTCACTTCCAACTGCCTCTGACTCGTTTACATTATGTAAATGAAAGCTATGACTGAAAATGGCCAGAAAAGTCATCTAATGTGTCATGTGCTCAAAGTGACATGGACTTTAGGAGGACGGACGGACGGACGGACGGACGGACGGACGGATGGACGGATGGATGGACGGATGGATGGATGGATGGATGGATGGATGGATGGATGGATGGATGGAAAACAATATCCTCAACCCACCTTAATCCGTCTCATAGTCACAGGGGCCAAAGCCTATCCCTAGCAGCATCATGTGCAAGAAGTAATCCAACCAAGGGGACAATAAGAGTCAAATGTAAAGCATACTCAACACATACAACCATCCACTGGCAATCTAGAATTGTTAGTTAGACATACCAGTTAAAACAATAGAATCCTAAATAATTTAATATAAACAACATAACATTCAACACCCAATTATTCCAATTCAAGGTCATGAGGGGTCATAGCCTATCCTGGCAATATTGGGTGGCAATTATGGGTAAACCCCAGGCAGGAGCAGCCAACCTATCACATGGAACACTCGCACGTCTACCCTCAACCTCTTCTCAACTGCCAGTTCAAATACACATCATTGAAATGAGGAAGGAAAACTCAGACAGAAAGTGGAAGCTCATAGAGCTGCCACACATTCAATGCCTGGACTCAGGTTCAGGACTCAGGACTCAGGTTTGCAATTTCATGATTGCAAAGTAACAGCACTAACCACTGAACCACTCACTTAATAAAACTGACCTGTTTATTTTATTAAATCATTTTAAAATTTCCATGCTAATCCACCTTTTTTTGCAGTAAAGGTAGATTAAAAGACTCAACTCTAGTCACATAGTGAGTCAGTGGTAGTCAATCTCTTTATAAGTGGACTTCCACTGCCTGTCGAAAGCCGTTAGCATTTGCTCTTCATCCTGCCAGCTCATCTCCCATCCTGCCATTCTTTTTGTGTCCTGTAATAAGTCTGTCTGTCTCTGCCTCTTAATGTCTGAACATGGATGAGTATTTGTGCGCATGTGTGTAGGGATATCTGCACCTATCTTTCATCCTGTCTGCTTCAAAATCTCTTTGTGTTCCTCAATGCATCTGTCTGTCTGAATTTGTTCTTTATGTGGACAGTATTCTTGTGTGTTTTTTGTTTGTTCGTGTGTGTGTGTGTGTCTGTGTAGAAATATTTTTCTCTGTCCATGTCTCCCTGACAATTTTATTGTAAACTTATCCGTTTGGTTATTTGTGTTTACATGTGTGTACATGTACTATATATGTGTCCATTTCTTTGTAAAAGTGTTGGCCTGAATCTTGTTCTTCTGTTTGCCTGTAGCTTTGTATTTACTTGTGTGGAGGTGAAGGATTTGTGCATTTAGATTGTGTCTGGTAGGTTGTACTATTGTTTAATTTCCTTGCTTTTGTTAAAGGAATTATTCACCCAAAATTATATTGTTTTTAATATGTTACTTACCCCATGTATTGTGTAGTTTTGGCCAAGAAAAATGTTTAATCTCTTGTTTCATGCAGAATGAAGACAGTAAAGTATCTGATTTAATAGGTATTCAGCTATGGTGGCCAATGCTGATCAACAGCAAACAATATCAAAAAGTCTATGAAAAAATATCATGTTACTCATGTGGTTTAATCCACATTTCAGGTTTTCCAGCTGTATGCTCTCAACATCCCAAATGTGCATTTTTACTAAAATATTGTTTTTCTGACTGAAGTGAGACACAAATTCCCAAATTGTGAGATTATAAATGAACAGAATGCAATTTTACATCACCCCTCTGAAAGCCCTCATCGGGACTATATGAATATGCAGCTATGTGTGTGAAGGTACGCTTGTGAATATTTGTGAGACAAGTTCAGGTTATTGTCTGTAACTCACTGCAGAAAGCAGATGTCTGACAAGATGTGTGTGTAGAGAGATGTGCTTAGCTTAAATTGAACATGTTTATGTACTTTAACATTTAGCTAGTTTTTATGAGGCTGTGTGATTTTCAGTTTTAGGCAATTTTATTAAATTGTGTGTAAATTATCTGTATAATTAAATGTGCGTAATTATCTGTATATGTTCAGTGCTTATAAAAAGTATTTACACCTCACCTATCCATTGAGTTACTTGGAATATTCTCTTGTGTTTATTGTGTATGTTTGCCCACCACACTGCCTAACCATAAATTGAACCCTGCACAAACAAATGCATATAGAGTTTTTATTATTTGTTTTCTGCCCTGCCGGCCATCTGGCCTTATCATCAGACTCATCTTTAGAGAGTGTGAATGGATGAATCACAGAAGTGATGTAATCTTTTGCGGTTCCAATCCAGATAAAATACCATTTAATAACTTAAGGTTCAAACTTAAAAACGTTCTATGGGACACAGACAAAACTAAAGTAAATTGTGCTCTTCACAAGTTTTAACACAAAGTCATTCGTTCAGAGCTCCATGTCAGCATCTTAATGTGATCAAAAGACAGCCTTCATCTCCGAGTTCCCTGTTCATATCGGTCCACTCCCGGAAGGTTAGGCATTTCAGTTGCCCCTTCGGGGACAAGGCTAGGCGTCGTCTCTAGGCAATGGCTACACTCTGTGGAAGAAGCAAGGGACACAGTCAGTGGCAGCACCCCCTTCTGCCCAGTGGTGGTAGTGCTTGGCTTACCTGAGTCCTTCGGGAGATCCCCAGTTGTGCTGAAATTACACAGCTTACAACACCATATTATATATAAGGAATCTACTTTCTGTGTCTATGTTATGAAAGCTTATATTGATTTATTTTGTATTGCTTATTCATTATTTTTCTTACCTATTTGAATTTGTTTTTTCTTTTCTTATATCTATTTTTTGAGATCTTGTAATGCACTTGACCTACATCCTATGTATGACAATGTGCTATAGAATTAAATCTTGTTGTTTATACTGAAATCAACTGAAACCCTAGGCATGTCATCTCCATTGAACCATGTGATTTCTAAAACCAATTGGCTGCACCAGTGATGATTTAAGTGTGTTTTAATATACTGCTCAAAAAAATTAAAGGAACGCTTTTTAATGAGAGTATAGCATCAAGTCAATGAAGCTTCTGGGCTTTTGATCCGGTCAGTTAAGTAGCAGAGGGGGCAATCAGTCATTAATCACTGTTAATTAGTTTCAGCTGTTTTGGTGTTAATGAAATTAACAACAGATGGACTAGAGGGGCAACAATGAGATGATCCCCAAAACTGGAATGGTTTAACAGGTGGAGGCCACTGACATTTTTCCCTCCTCATCTGTTTTGTCACTCGTTTTACATTTGCTGGTAGCATGAGGTGATACCTGGACCCTACAGAGGTTGCACAGGTAGTCCAACTTCTCCAGGATGGCACATCAATGTGTGCCATTGCCAAAAGGTTTGCTGTGTCTCCCAACACAGTTTCAAGGGCATGGTGGAGATTCCAAGAAACAGGAATTACTGTAGGAGATCTGGACAGGGCTGTAGAAGGTCCTTACCCCATCTGCAGGACTCGTATCTACTCCTTTGGGCAAGTAGGAACAGGATGAGTACTGTCAGAGCCCTACAAAATGACCTCCAGCAGGCCACTGGTGTGAATGTCTCTGACCAAATATCCAGAAACAGACTTCATGAGGGTGGCCTGAGGGCCCAACATCCTCTAGTGGGCCCTATGCTCACTACCCGGCAGCACCATGGAGCTCAATTGGCATTTGCCACAGAATACCAGAATTGGCAGGTCCACCACTGGAGCCCTGTGCTTTTCACAGATGAGAGCAGGTTAACCCTGAGCACATATGACAGACGTGAAAGGGTCTGGAGAAGCCATGGAGAACAGTATGCTGCCTGTAACATCATTCAACATGAGCTGTTTGGTGGTGGGTCAGTGATGGTCTGGGGAGGCATATCCATGGAAGGACGCACACACCTGTATAGGCTAGACAACGGCGCCTTGACTGCCATTAGCTTTCGGGACGAAATCCTTGGACCCATTGTCAGACCCTATGCTGGTGCAGTGGGTCCTAGGTTCTTCCTGGTAAATGATAATGCCCGGCATAAGGATGAAGGAATTGATACCATTGACTGGCCCCCACACTCACCTGTCCTCAATCCAATAGAACACCTCTGGGACATTATGTTTCTGTCCATCCAACGTCGCCAGGTTGAACCTCAGACTGTCCAGGAGCTCAGTGATGCCCTGCTCCAGACCTGGGAGGAGATCCCCCAGGACACCATCCGTCGTCTCAGTAGGACGTTGTCAGACATGCATACAAGCATGTGGGGGCCATACAAGCTACTGACTACGATTTGGACTTGCTGCAATGAAATTTCAGCAAAGTGGACTAGGCTGCCACATCATCTTTTCACTTTGATTTTCACGGTGTCTTTGAATTCAGCCCTCTGTAGGTTGATCATTTTCATATTCATTAAATGATGAGGCGTCCTTTCATTCCTAACACATTATCCAGTCCATATCAGTATAGATATCCAGCTGGATTTTTTCCCAATTGAGATCTGATGTGTTTTCAGTAAGGAGATTGTGGGATCGCTTCCCGGGTCCTCCCTGTGTGGAGAGTGCTTTGAGTAGTGAGAAAAGCGCTATATAAATATAAAGAATTAAAGTATTCCTTTAATTTTTTTGAGCAGTTTACTTAGGAACACTTACACAATTAACTATTTTGAATTTTGCATTTGCAACTAATTTAGACCACTTTATGGAGATGTGTTTTCACTTTGACATTGAAGGCTCATTTCTGTTGATCAATGTCAAAAAAGCAGAAATAAATCCACTGTGATTTAATGTTGTATAACAATAAAATGTAAAAACTTTGAAGAGGACGAATACTCTTTATTGACACTGCATGTCTATCTATGTGAGTGTCCACATGAATGTCTGTAGTTTGTGTTAAGTACCCTTGCAGTTATGTGTACCTGTTTGCATCTGTAGGTTAATGAGATCTGCAATGGGCTGGCGCCCTGCCCAGGGTTTGTTCCTGCCTTGTGCCCTGTGTTGGCTGGGATTGGCTTGAGCAGACCCCCGTGACCCTGTGTTAGGATATATAGCGGATTGGATAATGAATGGATGGATGGGTTAATGTGATTCCAGCTGTAGGTATTTGTGCTTTGCATGTCCAGTATGTTGCTGTTTTGTTGTAAATTTTCATATCAGTTCATAAATGCTGTATAATTGTGTGTGCATTAATACACTTGCATTAATATGTGACCAAAGATGTGTGCATGTTGAGTTTGTGTTCATTTAAATGCATTCATGTTTATTGGTTGTTTGAGTGTGTACTGCGTCTCTGCCAGTACACTCTTTAAAATATTACTTCTTTACTGGCACTTTACTGGGTTGTGTGGTCCCTTATTAAACTGATGACTGACAGAAAAAACATTTAATTCTGAGATGCATTCTTTGCATATGAAATTGGTCTGTTTGGTGTTGAAAAGGTTCCTAATATATATATATATACAGTACATGGTCCCCTAGTTCATCACTTTAAAAAACCACTGTAGCATCTTTGTTTTGAAGAATGTGTATGTGTATATACAGTACACTCTTAAAAATAATGGTTCATTAATGGCACTATATGGATCTTTACTGGGTTGTGTGGTTCCTCATAGAGCTGCTACATAACCAAGCATCATTTCATTCTGGGATGGCTGCTTTGCATACGAAGTTGGTTCTTTCTGAATATGCATGTAGGACACTAACAGATTAAGAAAGCCTAAACTTAGCCTGTGTTGTTGGACATATGCTGCAAGAGTCGTTTTAAAACCATAAGCCATTAGTATTTCACAAATTTGTTATCATCGATTCATGGCTATTTACTGGATAGAGCCTGTTAAAGATCTAAATAAATAAAATTTCTTCATGGAACCTTCTTGTAGATGGCTCTTTTGAGAATCATACATGGCATCGCTTTGAAGAACCACCCTGGCACCTTTATTTTTAAGAGTGCAGATGCCTCTTTCTGTCTTATCAAATGTATTCAGGTTTCTGTGTATGCTTTCTTTGGAAAACAGTTAAGCAGGCACTGAATTAAAATTTCAGTGTAAAACATGTCTTTATTTATTTTAAAATCGACTCACACATTGTCACAAATGATTGAATATTCAGCACAGTCATAAATGTTTTGTTATAAGATACCAGAGAGAAAAACACAACAGGGGGTGAATCATTTATGAGTATTTTTTTAAACTCGGAATAATATCAGAGTGTCCCAGTCCTGCAACTTACTGTATGATAACTTGTGGGAGTGAACAGTAATTAAAAAAGAAACAAACAGCAAAACACTTTACATCAGTAAAATGCTGATTTGCATTGAACATACCATGAAATCGCTGATACTGACTTACAGAACTTGTTTTTTTTGTGTTTTTTTTACATAATAACCCTGCCATATTGCAGCACATAAAAAGTACAGTTGGAGAGAGAGAGAGAGACAGAAATGAAGTGTAAATTGGAACAATAAATGAGAAATAATCCACTAAATCTTCAGTGTCATTTAGGAGGCCAAGATTTCAGCTATAAAAATGTTGTGACAATCGCTACGCCTACCAATATAGCGCCTCGCCATGTGCAGAAGTCTTCTTTATCAGCCTGAGCTTTATAATGTGCAAAATGAGCTTTTTTTTAAAGTCTGGCTCCATATGTCACTTGAATCAATTTCAAATGAAGCTTAGATATTATAATACATAGCTCCATTTCCAAAGTGCTTCATTTTGAGATTGCAACTTTTCAAGTGATAGTCTTAAGCAGGCCCGCTGTTCGAGAGCTGCCCATGTCATTTATGGTAAAGATCATTATTAATAACAGCTTCTTCTTTTCGCTCACAGTTGGAAGCAAACTTCTTTTTCTTCCCAAAAGTGGAAAATGAATTTTTAACATCCAGCTCACTGAATTGTGTTGATTTGTTGGCTGAGTGTAGCGTTGGAGTTCCAGGGATGTAGACATTGTGCTGGTAATCAGGGGGAGGATTCGCCGAAAATTGTGGTCCATATCTCGGGGTCCAAGCACGGCTGGAAGTCTCGGTTGCAGTGGTCATTTTGTAATCTGCAGTGAAAAAAGTAAGGGTTAGATTTTTGAATATTCTGCTGCTTTTTCTGAGCTGTTGGACTCATCTGAAATGGATTTTCCCACCACTTTCTTCCTAAGCTAGTCAGGAATTTAGTTCTCCTACTCCATCTCCTGCAATCTTAAAAATAGTGGTTCTTTAATGGCACTTTATTGGGTTGTGTGGCTCACTGTAGAAGTATTGCTTGACAAAGAACTGTTTCATTCCATAAAGGGTTCTTTGCACTTTTGAAAGAACTTCCTAACACATGGAAAAATCTGAAATCTTTAATGTATGGTAGGCTACCTGCAGAACACTAATAGATTTAGAAAACCTGAAAATACGCTGTGGTACTTTACTTGTGCAGCAATCCAGAGCCATTGGTATTTCACAAATCTGTTGCCATCTAACCGCGGTTATTTACTGTATGGAGCCTGTTACAGATCCAAATAAATAAAGTTTCTTACTGGAATTTTCATGTGGAAGAGTATTTTGGGAACCAAAAGGGGTTCTGCTATGGCATCACTTTGAATAATCTCTCTTGCACCTTTATTTCTAAGGGTCTCTATTTACACGTTTAAAAATAACGGTTCTTTAATGGCACTTTAATGGGTTGTGTGGTTCCTTGTAGAACCATTGCTTGACAAAGCACTACTGCTTCATTCTAGGAAGGGATCTTTGTATATGAAATTGGCACTTTAGACTTTGAAAAGGTTTCTAATATGAGAACAAAGCAAAAATCTTTAATGTATAGTGGGCTACTTAGCAGGATACAACAGACCAAGAAAACCTGAACTTAGCCTGTGTGCTTGAATGGAGCAAGAGTCCATTTAAAAACAGGAACCCAGTAATCCTTTTCAAATCTGTCATCATCTAGTTGTAGTTATTTATGAAAACTGTTATGGATCTAAATAAATTAAGGCTCTTTCTGGAATCTTCAAATAGAAGGTTCTTTTGGGAACCAAAAGTGGTTCCCCTATGGCATCGTTCTGAAGGGTTCTATTCAATAAGGGCGCGCACAAAAAGGCGACCTTCAAAAGGGTGACCTCAATTGGGCGCGGAGAATAAAGGCGCACGTAAATAAAGGCGACCTTCAAAAGGGCGACCTCAATTGAGTGCCGAATAAAGGCGCCCATAAATATAGGCGAGCTTCAAAAGGGCGACCTCAATTGAGCGCCGAATAAATGCGCACGCAAGTGTAACTTGCTTTCACCTTTTTATACATTCAGTCATTGCCTTAATCTAATTTTCTGTAATTTTGAAAACAACGAAATATAGAGAGCTTTAGAAATAGTTCGTTAGAAGTAGTTCGTTAGAAGTTCATGCATTAATTAATTGGATGTTTTAATATTCTTGCTTTCACCTTTTTATACGTTCAATCATTGCCTTTATCTAATAAATTTTCTGTAATAATTTTGTTGCGTTTGCCTTTATATGCTGCGCCCAATTGACGTCACCCTTTTGAAGCACTCCTTTATTTATGCGCGCAGTTATTCGGCGTTCAATTGAGGTCGCCCTTTTGAAGCTCGCCTTTATTTACGCGCGCCTTTATTCGGCGCTCAATTGAGGTCGCCCTTTTGAAGATCGCTTTTATTTATGTGCGCTTTTATTCGCCGCGACCAATTGAGGTCGCCCTTTTGAAGGTCACCTTTTTGTGCGCGCCCTTATTGACGGATACCGTTCTGGAGAAGCACTTCAGCAGCTGTATTTTTTAAAAGTGAATTTCAATCCAATAAATATTAGCGGGACATACTAACTCATAAATGCGTCCCTTTTCTAACTTACTTTTCCAATTTCGGGGTCCTGTTCCTATCCTGGCAGTACTGGCCATGAGGCATCACACTAGCATTGGAGAAAGGCAAGCCTCTTGCAGGGTATACCACAGGTACAGATACAGTATCACCATTCTCACAGTGGGCCCAATCTGGTATAAGAGAGACACACCAGACTACTGGTAGCACCAAAACAATACACAAACTCAAAGTTACACTTCTTGGGCTGCTTCTGTAGCATCTAAAAGTAAAGGTTAAGCATCCATTGCAGGTGCATTTAACTTTTATTTGCAGAAGAATTCAAAATAAAAATCATAGATTAACAAAATGCAGAACATGAAACAAGAATGCCTATTTCACCCAAAGAGTGATATTAAGAGTTCCCACTTGGAAGATGGCACATACCCCGCATGTGGGTCCCCCATGTCCAGTACTGGCCAGCAACTGGAACACCAAAATGATCAGATTCCCGCTGAATTGACTTCTGAATGAGAGACCCATCCATGTTCATGGAACTGTAGCTGTAAAATATCAAAAGTATGATTTTCTTAGAGTGAATGGCTTATCTTTGTCCATCCAAACTTTCTTATCCACGCTCTCATGCTAGTTTTCTAATGGCACTTAGCTGGGTTGTGTGGTTCTTCATACATATATTGTTTGATAAAACAACCATTTCATTCTGGAAAGGGATCTTTGTATATGAAGTTGGGTCTTTGGACACTAAAAAGGTACCTAATATGTGGACTAAACAGAAATCTTTAATGAACAGCAGGATATTTACAAGGATGCCGACACTTCAAGAAAAGCTGAACTTAACCTGTGTTATTATATACAGCAAGAGTCCTTTAAAAATCAGAAAAACCATGGTACTGTATACTGCAGACCTGTTAACAACTATTCATGGTTATTTATAGAGCCTGCTACCCATCTAAATCCATCCATCCATCCATCCATCTTCCAACCCGCTGAATCCGAACACAGGGTCACGGGGGTCTGCCGGAGCCAATCCCAGCCAACACAGGGCACAAGGCAGGAACCAATCCTGGGCAGGGTGCCAACCCACCGCAGACCCATCTAAATAAAGGTTCTTTATAGGTGGTTCTTTAGGGAACCTCAAATGATACCCCATGGCATCACTCCGAATTACCAATTTGGCACCTTTATTTCTCTGAGCTCAGAGGAGGATTGCAGGGATGCTGGAGCTCATCCTAGCAAGCATCGGAGAGAAGAGTTTTATACTGTATTGAGGATTACTTTGTGTTCTGTGTATTGTATTGTATTGACCCCCTTCTTTTTGACACCCACTACACGCCCAACCTACCTGGAAAGGGGTCTCTCTTTGAACTGCCTTTCCCAAGGTATCTTCCATTTTTTCCCTACAAGGGCTTTTGTCTTGTCTTCTTAGAGAGTCAAGGCTGGGAGCCTGTCAAGAGGCAGGGCCTGTTAAAGCCCATTGTGGCACTTCTTGTGTGATTTTGGGCTATACAAAAATAAATTGTATTGTAAGGTGGGAATTTAACATTGCCAGTCCTCTAACCTGCATATCATTGGACTGTGGGAGGAAACCAGATCATCCAGAGGAAACCCATACTGACACAGGGAGAGCATGCATACTCCATGCAGGAGTACAGCAGCACTACCACTGTGCCACTGTGCTACCATCAATTAATTGTTCAATCATTATTAAACATCATGTACTATTAAAAGGCACCTTGCAGGGTAAACCAGTTTATAGTGCAGCACTGGATATAAAGACTGCTCAATGCAAGCAGAACCACTAACTTTTAAACCACTCTTTCCAAGTTTATGGTCAAGGTAAGCTGTTGCCCATCCCACCTCCATTAGGCAGGGGATGAAACCATCAGAAAGCCAGTGCTTCACAGAGCACATTCACACACCCACACAATCCTCCATTCAAATCTGAACCACATGGCTATGATGAGTACAAATACTAAAATAGGAAGTAGCTTACCTTTTTAGTGCGGAATTCTGTGTCTTTGATAAAGGCCAGTCAGTATTTGGTTGTTTCATCTGTAGGAAAATAGAGCACACTGTTATGTCATTGTTTTGGGTGGGTCCTGTGTGTTTGTGCGCATTTGCCTCATTATTTCAGAACAGCGCACTGCAAAATCTCCAGCCCTAAATCAACAAAGTCTACAAATGGAAACACTCCTATAAGCCATAAACCAAAGTACTGGGCAGAAGGTAGGAACCAGCACTGTAATGAGTAAGGTGCAATGTTTGGTCCTAAACGATTGAGGCAATAATTTATGCCCATTTTATTTGGGGAAACCAAACCCCATCTTTTAAAGAGTAAAAAGAGCACAAATTTAGTATACAGTGATCCCTCGCTATATCGCGCTTCGCCTTTCGCGGCTTCACTCTATTCACTCTATCTACGGATTTTATATGTAAGCATATTTAAATATATATCGCAGATTTTTTGCTGGGTCGCGGATTTCTGAGGACAATGGGTCTTTTAATTTCTGGTACATGGTTCCTCAGTTGGTTTGCCCAGTTGATTTCATACAAGGGACGCTATTGGCAGATGGCTGAGAAGCTACCCAACGTACTTTTCTCTCTCTCTTGCGCTGACTTTCTCTGATCCTGACATAGGGGGTGTGAGCAGGGGGGCTGTTCGCACACCTAGACGATACGGACGCTCGTCTAAAAATGCTGAAAGATTATCTTCACGTTGCTATCTTCTGTGCAGCTGCTTTCTGAAGCGACATGCTGCCGGTGCTTCGCATACTTAAAAGCTCGAAGGGCACGTATTGATTTTTGACTGTTTGTTTTTCTCTGGCTCTCTCTCTATCTCTCTCTCTCTCTCTCTCCCTGCTCCTGACGGAGGGGGTGTGAGCTGCCGCCTTCAACAGCTTTGTACCGGCGGTGCTTTGCATACTTAAAAGCCAAACAGCCCTATTAATTTGTTTGCTTTCCTCTGTCTTTCTGACAGACTCTGCTCCTGACGCGCACTCCTTTGAAGAGGAAGAAATGTTTGCATTCTTTTAATTGTGAGACAGAACTGTCATCTCTGTCTTGTCATGGAGCACAGTTTAAACTTTTGAAAAAGAGACAAATGTTTGTTTGCAGTGTTTGAATAACGTTCCTGTCTCTCTACAACCTCCTGTGTTTCTGTGCAAATCTGTGACCCAAGTATGACAATATAAAAATAACCATATAAACATATGGTTTCTACTTCGCAGATTTTCTTATTTCGCGGGTGGCTCTGGAACGCAACCCCCGCGATGGAGGAGGGATTACTGTATTAAACATATTCAAATCAATCAGGTAACATCTACCTAATATTAGCATGTAGAAATCAAAAACAGACTACCGAATTAAATGTAGCACATATTACTTTATGTCATATGATGAATAGGTACTATTTATTACTAACAATCTTCATCCATATATCCATCTATCCATCTTCTAAACCCACATTATGCTGAGTAGGGACTTGAGGAAGCTGAAGTCTATACCAGTAAACACAGGGCAGGAACAATTTCTGCACAGGATGCCAATCCATGACAGGCTGAACAAATACACAACATACACACACTGGTGCCAGTTTAGCAAGTCAATCTACCCAACATTAATGACTTCAGACTGCGTGAGGAAACCTATATGGACTTGGGGAGAACCTGCAAACTCCACAGAGGGAGGACCTGGAACAGCAACCCTTGTCTTCTAACTGTGAGGCAGTAGCTCTCCCACTGCAGCATTATGCAACCCTAACATCTCTTCATTTTGTGAGTAATACATCAGCTTTGTTCAACTCTTTCAGAGCTGATGTTGACTTTTGTCAAAATTCAGGGGTAGAGGACGGTAATCAGCTGTAAACTGTGACAAAACTCTCCCTTATATTTAAGTTTGACTCTCTTTGCTAGAAAGAAAGTTAAGTAGCTTTGTTGATTTAACTTTGATTCCTTGCGTGTGTTATGAAGAGCAAACAACCTCTAAAATGGCATTGACATCTGGCGAAAGAATAAATATTCCTTGGACATTTTACACATTATCACTGATTCGGACTCTAACTTGTCGGACTTGGAAATTGATGCAAGTGATCAGGAGATCATCGAAAACGAAAATGAGGTACCAGCATCAGCTGATTAGTCCCCAGTTAATTGTGGTATTGAACATGTTTGTGTAGCTGATACACCTACAGCAGCATTCGCCTGGGAGGACCACCACTTATGATGACAAGAGGTGCAAACCATATTGTGTCACACTGTACTGCCACCACCGCCCACCGGCTGTGCGAAGACAGCCAGGCATGCCGAGCCCACCATGCATTCCTGCTGGCCATCAAGGTACCTCTGCACAGCCACTGACGCCAGAGTTGCCAAACATGTGCCAACAGCAGCCACAGCACGTAGCAACGGACGTTTTATGTTGATTTATGTGTGAAACCATTGCTTTGTGTGCTTTTCAGAAAACTGAGTTTTTTGGGAAAAATATTTAGCCCTCAAAGAGTTAAGAGATGGGCGGCACAGTGGCGCAGTGGGTAGCACTGCTGCCTCGCAGTTGGGAGACCTGGGGACCTAGGTTCGCTTCCCGGGTCCTCCCTGCGTGGAGTTTGCATGTTCTCCCCGTGTCTGCGTGGATTTCCTCCGGACACTCTGGTTTCCTCCCACAGTCCAAAGACATGCAGGTTAGGTGGATTGGCGATTCTAAATTGGCCCTAGTATGTGCCTGGTGTGTGGATGTGTTTGTGTGTGTCCTGCGGTGGGTTGGCACCCTGCCCGGGATTGGTTCCTGCCTTGTGCCCTATGTTGGCTGGGATTGGCTCCAGCAGACCCCCGTGACCCTGTGTTCAGATTCAGCGGGTTGGAAAATGGATGGATGGAAGAGTTAAGAGATAAAGACTTCACGGTAAAACCATCCTTCCATGTTCTGAATCGACTTATACAGAGCATGGTCACAGGGACACTGGAGCCCAACCCAGCAATCATCAGGCCCAAGGGAAGGTGCTATCCCACTGCAAGGTGAACACACTCACACACACAAGCAAAGCCAATTTAATATTCCTAATCCTCTCAATCTGCATGTCTTTAGACTGTGGGAGGAAACTGGAGCACCAGGAGGAAACAGACAAAGACATGAACCGAACAGCCAGCAGCCATACCACTAACACTTCAGAATAGGTAATCCACCTGAAGCTAAGCATGTTCTGGCCCGGATAGTACTTGGATGGGAAGCCATCTAGGAAAATCCAGGGTTGCTGTTGGAAGATACTGTATGTTTTCCAGGCCAGCAGAGAGTGCTCACCCTGTGGTCTGTGTGTGGATGCCAATGCCCCAGTGCAGTGATGGGGACATTGTGCTGAAAAGAATTTTCAGATGAGATGTGAAACTGAGATCTTGACTCTCTATGGTTATGAAAGATCCCCAGGTATCTTTCAAAAGAAGTAAGATATTTCCTAAAGTCCTGGTGAAATTGCTCACCATGGCCTTGTTCGTTCTGGCCACCTAATCATTTTAATTCACTAGCTATCTCTCTCACCCCTTCACCACCTAACAGCCAATGTGTGGTAAGCTGCTGTCACATCGTCCAGGTGGAAGCTACACATTGGCGGTGGTTAAAGTGGTTCACCACTGTCTATGTAAAGCACTTTGAGTAGATTGAAAAGTGCTATATAAAAGTAAATAGTTAATTAACAGGCAAACAAAATGTAGGCAGCACCCAGGATGGGAATCCTGGTCTCTGTGCTACAAGGCACCAGCTCTATGATTAGACAGACCACTCTGCCTCTCCATCCATGCTTATGCTGACCTAAATGTTTCATCTAAAAATTATGAGCAAAACCTTTTATTATTTAATGGTAGTGCTGTTGCCTCGCAGTAAAGTAAAGTTGATCCCTAGGTGGAGTTTGCTTGTTCTTCCCTATTCCACATGGGTTTCCTCCAGGTGTTCCAGCCTTTTCCCACAGTCCAAAGACATGCAGGTTATGTGGACTGTCAATGCTGAATTGTCCTGGTGTTTGTGTGCACCTGTCTGCTCACCCTGCCATGGGCTGCCATACTGTTTAGTAATTGTTCCTGTGTGTGCCATATGCTTTCAGGGAGAGGCTCACTCTGCACTGGATAAGCAGGTTTAACATATGGATAGATCTACCAAGAAATCTTAAGCTTTTAAATAAAGCTGAAAGAATTATCTACATAATGAAGATTGTTAGCAATACATGTAAATAGTATCTAATATCGTAGAGTAGTTTAGCATGTGATACAAAAGTAACACATACCAAATATAATTCGGAAATCTTCATTTGATTTATGTTTGTGACTTTAACATACTACTGTATATTTGCAAAGTTAGGTAGACTTTATTTGGATGGATTTAATATGCTAAATTTGGGTTTTCTTTACTCACCAAAACATGGGACTAAATTAAAGCAAATAAAGTAGGTACAAATTGCTGCTTTAGTTTTTTTGGGGGGTACATGCTATACCTAATTTTATAAATTGAACATTGGACAAAGTGCCCCTACACGGGAAGGCACTCAAGCTCACGGTGCCATAGGAACTAATCAATGCAGACTTAACCTAAACAACATTACACCTGTCTGTAAAATGGAGGACTGCTCGATGCATTTCCTGGACCAGCCTCGAGGAACCGGAGCAGGAATTAACCGAGTATCGCACCCAGGGCCGGCTCTAGCATTTCTGTGATACTAGTTCTAGGGCAATGTCATACAGTACGTATATTACACAGAAGATCGCCACCTTGCTGTATCTTGGGCTCAGGTAGAAGGGTCCTTACGTTGCTACACGCATTAAGGTTTCCAAACGCGGGTGTTTGCTCTTCCTTGGTGAATCGAGCGCTCAAGTATAATATACTCGAGTATATTAGGGTCCTCGCAGTGTTTCGAACCAGATATTATTTCGAAAAGCGGGGTTGGAGGAGTGGCGCCCCTTGGTGAATCGAGAGGTTATATACTGTACAACATCCAGTGATGGGAGTTGGTCCCCGGGTCCCAGTTGCTGCGTTTAGAGCGCACAGTTATACTTATTGAAAAGAAAACGAGTGGGTTCTCTGGTCCCTTGGTAAACCGAGCGTGGAAATAACTGTATATTACACCCAGTATCGGCAGTGGGGTCTCATTGGTGCTGTATTGGGTCCGTCTGTTTGTAAATTGGGTTTCTTTGATGATTAGAAAAATGCCAGGCGACTTTGCTGACATAGGTGACAGCCTTTACACTCCTAAAAAATAGCGGTTCCTTAATGGCACTATACTGCATTACGTAGCTCCACAATATAAACATTTCATTTTGTGAAAGGTTATTTAGATATGAAATTGGTTCTTTCGGCTTTGCAAAGGATCTAAATATGCGGCTAAGCGGACACAACAGAAAAATTTAGTAAGCCACATTGCATGATACTGACAGATCAACAACACCTGAACATAGCCTGTCTTATTGCATGCAGCGAAGATCGTTGTACTGTATATTCAGAAATCCATTGGTGCTTCACAAATCTGATATCATCTAGTCATGGTTATCTTGGGAGTCTGTTTGGTATCTAAATAAATAAACATTATTTCTAGACCCTTCATGTGGATGGTTCTTTTGGGAAACAAAAATGGTTCCTTATATGGCATCATTCTGAAGAACCACTTTTAACACTTTTATTTTAAACAGCGCAAGGCTGGGATTGGCTCCAGCAGACCCCCGTGACCCTGTGTTCGGATTCAGCGGGTTGGAAAATGGATGGATGGATGGAAGTCAGGTAACAATGAAAAAAGTATAACATTGATGTTGTTCATTCAACGTAAATTTTCTGTTTCAAGCAACTTAAGATTAGTCATTTAGTGTTGTAGCTTGAAATATTTGGTTTCAGATCTCAATCAAAGTAAAAAAAAATTGTTTGGACCAAAGTAAGTTATGGTGGAGGGAATAAACGTAGAAATCCTATTTCAGTTAACTTAATATTTTAGTTTGTTCGTGTGCTGTGTTTGAGGGGCCGTTTGTATTTTCTTCCAGTCGAACTTTCCAGCGTGCTGGCTTTCCAACTGCCAAAAAAAGAACAACTACTTAAAAAATAGATTTAGTATAAAACAAGTGAATTGCACCCAATCACTCTAAATGATTTGCCTCAACTTAAAAATTGTGGGATCAATAAGCTAAAAAGAATTATATTGGTTCAGATTGAAAATATTAAGTGTGAATCATCACCTTTTTTTTCAGTGAGAGCCGGCCCTGACGTCACCTGTCCATTTTAGGACACATCTTCACACACACACGAAGGGTTAGTGTTACGCTAATCAACTGATAAACCAAACGACAGGTTTTTAAAAATGTACACAAAACAAAACGGGCGTATTTTCTTTATTGTAACTTCAAACATACACCATATTTTTTGAAAAAGTTACGGTACTTGTTGATGGACTCAGCCTTGGCGGAAACAAGTGGATCATCCCTTTAAAAATAATCTCTGATGACAAGTCCAGCGTCTCTCAAAACAATGAAATGTGCATAAAAGTCGTGTAATCGAGATACATTAAAGTGGACATTTCTGTCTTAAATGCGAGGCATTACGTATGTTTCAAATCAAGCTCTGCCCACGATAGGCAAGTCAAACCACCTCAGTCTTCCAAGTACGGTGATGGAATTTCTTACTTCGCAGAAGTAAGAGCAGCAGAAGCTGCGGCAAGTACTGGCAATCTTGTCATGAATGTTGAAAAGATTAATAGAGCACCGTACAGGGAAATATTGAATACAATTGTGCGCCCACGGCCTGAAAATCAATCTTGGGAAGAGGAATTTGTTTCAAAATGGGGGATTTTGTCAAAAGGGCACTTGCAGGGCAACATCGTGGTGTCCTAAAATAAAGAAAACAGATGTCCCTGAGGGGCTCAGCCAGATACTTACACTTAATACCGTTGAAATCTGTAGCAAAACGTCAGAGTGTCTGTCCATCGTCGTTCCCTGGCTAATCTGACACAGAGCAACAGCAACTGTACCAAGAAGAGTGCGCAATTGCTTTATTACTACGTACAAAGTTAATAATTGAGATTACTGCAGCTGTTTCAACTCCTAAAGCTCTGACACACGGGCATGGGTGCTGAAAGAGCCCCTTCATTATTATTTTTTTTTTTTATATTATGTTGTTTATTATTGTTGGTAATGTATGTGTAAAGAAATTTGTGACTCAAAGTATAATCTTAATCTAAGTGTTTGAATTCCTGAGCTGTGAGACGTTGTAAAGGGAAAAGAGGACGAAGGATCAACACTTTTCAAAGCAACGGACGTTCTTGTACATACGCATTGAAACACAAAGAAGGCTTCTCACAGACTGTTAGTAAGGCTCTGTTAGAAAAAAGGAAAAGAAAACGGTATTCAAATGAAGAATAAGATAAGAAAAAAAAAATAGCTAAAGTCTGTCAAAGTCAAACATAAAAATATAACTGCTACATTCTATAACAATGTATTTAATGTAACATCTTTCTTTAATCTATTCAGGCTCCCTGGGGACAAAGTCAATCTAGAGCATGAACCACAAGCTCACACTTGGAGAGAGGAATAGTAAATGAATGGAATAGACTGTTTATATAAGTAAAATAAATGTTATTTTTTTTAATCAGTGCTGTTCTAGGTGCTTACATGTTAAATGGTCCTGTGTATTTAAGGTTGTTGATGCTATGCATCTATATGCCAGTCCTAGAAGGCTGCAGTGGCTACAGGCTTTCATTCTAACCATTTTTTTAATTAGTGACCAGTATTTAAATGATTTTGCCTTAACCAACACATGTCAATCTAACCTGAGTTCATCATACAAGATCTGAAAACAAAGAAAGGTCTTGGTAATGCTGGTCTGCTCAGGTCCACAAGACATTTTGACAGATCTGTTAGAAGAAAGAAAACCCAGTCCTCAAAACACATGCAATTTCTCTAATCGTCCGTCCACCACACTACTCATTGTACTCTCTATTTTGTTCTTTCTTTCCAAAGAAAGAAAAATAATAATAATAATAATAATAATAATAATAATAGAAACTTTCTCTATCCGTTACTCTTTACATTACCAAACTCTGCCCTTCATTCTTCTCTGGTCCAGAGACCTTTCTTCTCTCTCTTTACTGTTCTCATGAGACATTGTTTTCTCTAATGTAAAATTTTGCTAGAAAAATCCAAACTATCAGCAGACCCAATATGGAATTCTACACAGAGTTTACCCTACACTCACTGGTTCCTTAATGGCACTTTACTGGGCTGTGTGGTTTCTCATAGGTCCCTTGCTTGACAAAGAACCATCGGTCTACTATGAAACTAATGAAGCTTATAAGCTTCAGGGCCCCTAATCCCAAAGGGGCCCCAGAAATGACTTTAGTTCACATTGCTTAAAAATTTTGGGTGTCTACTGTATGAGAAGGGTTTTTTAATAATAATAATATTAATAATGTAGTGTATTTAAATACAAAATAATAGTTAAAATAAAAATTAAAAGGTTATCAAAGTATCATATTGGCCAGCCATAATGAAAAAACAAATTTCAAATTAAGCATGTTTCAATCTAAATGTATTTAAAATAAAATAAGTTTCCTCCGCAGGGTGTCTGGGCTCTCCCTTAAAGATAGGGTGAGAAGCTCAGTCAACCAGGAGGGGCTCAGAGTAGAGCTGCTGCTCCTCCGCATCGAGAGGAGTCAGATTGAGGTGGCTCGGGCATCTGATCAGGTGTTCCGGGCACGTCTAACCGGGAGGAGGGCCCCGGGGAAGACCCAGGACACGCTGGAGGGACTATGTCTCTCGGCTGGCCTGGGAACGCCTTGGGATTCTCCCGGAAGAGCTAGAAGAAGTGGCCGGGGAGAGGGAAGTCTGGGCATCTCTGCTCAAGCTGCTGCCCCCGCGACCCGACCTCGGATAAGCGGGAGACAATGTATGGATAATTGTGGGCGGCATGGTGGTGTACTGGTAGCGCTGCTGTCTCGCAGTTAGGAGACTTGGGTTCGCTTCCCGGGTCCTCCGAGCATGGAGTTTACATGTTCTCCCCGTGTCTGTGTGGGTTTCCTCCCGCAGTCCAAAGACATGCAGGTTAGGTGCACTGGCGATCCTAAATTGTCCTGTGTGTGTGTGTGTGCCCTGTGGTAGGCTGGCATCCTGCCCGGGGTTTGTTCCTGCCTTGTGCCCTGTGTTGTCTGGGATTGGTGACCTTGTGTTAGGATATAGCAGGTTGGATAATGGATTAAATAATTTAAAATACTATTAACATAACAGTTCTAGCTACAAGGCCCCAAAAATTGATTCACAGAACACTAACAGATACAGAAAACCTGACCTTAGCCTGTGTGACTGTATGGAGCACCTGGTCTTTTAAAGTCATGAATCCATCATAAATCTGTTACCATCTATTCATTGTTATTTGTGGAATTTTGTTACATATCAGAATAAACAAAGGATTTTTCTGGAACCTTCATGTGGTTGCTTCTTTACAGAACCAAAAATGGATCCATTCATTGCTTTGTAGAACTACACTGACACCTTTATTTTAAGAATTTACTCTCCATAAACTCCATCTGATAGGCCTCACTGCTGATCCTCTTTGTCAATTATCTCCCCTTGGTTAACTTGGCACTTTTCTTCACTTGTTCGGGCACTGCCTTCCTGTCCTTCTGTCTTTTCCTTTTTGACCCATGTATGTTACCTAATATCTTCTTTTCTTTCTTTAAATACTCCTCTGTTTCCTCAAATCTTTCTTTTTGTAGACCTCTCTATGTTACCACTTAAACCTCCTGAATGTAAATTATTCTTTTTTAGTACCCTAGCAGCCAAATTAATTCTTCCTCCCCCTGGAAGTCACCTGAGCGTGTTATTACAGATAACTGGCAGTCCTCCTTCGACAATTTAATAGATCTTGAATTGTCCACAGGACAGATTAATGGTGCCTCTAGAAATGCAATTGAAACTTGGTGCACTGCAACTCAAATGTGTAAATCCTGGTCTGGTGTAACGCCTTGATCATGTTTTTCTGTCAACTATTGCTTGTTTTATTTATTTATTTATTTATTTTTTTTTTTTTAGCGTTGTTGTTGTAGCTTATTCATGATTCTTTAACTCTCCTCCTCTCTTCTCTAGTGCCTGGATTTTCTCTTGGCTCAGGCAGGAGCAGGGTTAGACAGAATGGGATAGGGAGGGTTGGATTCTTTTCTATATTATGTGTGTTTATTTCTTCTCATTTTATCTTTATTTAATAAAAAGTAAGAAAATCAGCAGTGTTTTGAGTGTCCACTGTGGCAGAATGAGAGCTACGGAATTAAATAACGGGTTTAATTATAACAACAAGAACTGGCTTCTAATTAAGAAACTGGTTGGAGTGAAATGGTTATTATCACTTTACTTATTGGTTCCGATTTGAGACCCCAACTTAGCTTGTCGTCCGTTGACTTGCTTAACAACCCATTTCGGTTTGAATGCTGTTTAAAGGAATGAAAAGAAGTAACTCAGAGGACTGAGTCTGAAAACACAAAGCAATTTAAACAAATGTAAATGGAATCCAATGACAACAGAAACTGGTCACTAATTAAGAAAGAAAACTTGCAGCTACTGCAGCCCTCCAGGATCCAAGTTGGACAGCCCTGTAGGACATGTCATCACTATTTATTATTATTATTTGCAAATAATTTTCACGTTATTGCCATTTATTAATCTCCCAATTTTCAGATCGCTTCATATTACAAAACCGTGACGTGAAGACAGCCCCAAAACCATGGATTGAGGCTTCCGCATTATGGTTATGTGGTATTAAGGACTGTAAATGGCTAATCGCGTTTTAAAAAGAATCAATACCGAACGACGTGTTAATATTGATTTATTTATTATTTATTGTAAAAAAAGGCAAGAAAAAATTATATTGAAAAATAAAAATGACAACATACATAAAAAATAGGAGCATTTATAACAAAATGAGTATTGTGGCTTCCCGTTAAAATATTTTGAAGAAAGAAAGAAAGAAAGAAAGAAAGAAAGAAAGAAAGAAAGAAAGAAAGAAAGAAAGAAAGAAAGAAAGAAAGAAAGAAAATGCAATATTCTCTGAAGCATACAACGCCACTGCCCTCTGCTGTTATGAATTCCTTTTGCCTGGCTGCATCATTTCCCGAGGTCTCGTGTCCCCTCGAGCATGGCTCAGTGCAGTTTATTTCTCTTTCAGCAGAGGTTACGCAGCAGGGGACACGAACACATCTGCAGCCCCAGATACCTTTGCCATCGTTTTACTTAAAGGCACCCAATAAAGATTCGTGTGCTCTATTAATTCACTTTCATTCCTTAACAAGAAAGCTCTGATGTAAGCTTATTAGAAAATCAGCATGCAAAATACCTTCCGCGCACCGTGTAAAACCAATTAAAACTGGCAAGATGAAACAGGACACGATCATAATCTTCAAACAAATGCACGCTTATTCAGAAATTAATTATAACGGCGGATGAAATACGTGCACCATATTCTTTTGAAATTTAACTTAATGTACCGCGGGTGTATAATTTAACGACTAGTACTGAAGTTGAAAAGCATTAAAATCTCTCTCCCTTCTGTACTGTTGTCAGAAAGTCATTATGCTTATCTGCATTATGTGTTGTAGCGTATCTAAATGGTAAAACGCGGCGAAAGACATAGTATAATTTAACAACAATAATGACAAATGTTCCCCATGAAAATGACTTATTCAGACAGGCAGCGAAAAAAAAATCGATTTCTTAATCTTATCCGTAATAATTATTATACTGTCCTCGCGTTGGGTCGAATGAATCTTATTAAAAATGTAAAATATTTAAAATACAGAATTATCGAGATCTAAAATTATTTTGGAAGCTACTATCATGATCATTATTTTAGCAATATCATTTGAAAATCACGTTGAAACATTGATGCAAATGTCATTCCCATCAATAGTCTAAGCACATCGTGCATTCAAATACATTCTGACAATATTCTTTTCTTCTGAATGAATGGGTAGGTAAGGTTGCACCAGTCGCTTAACAGATTATTCCATTGTTCTAAAGATTTTTTTTTTCCGAATAATTTGATTTGTGGAATACTGCTGCCATCTTGTGGAACATTCAGGTAAATTGATAACGTTAGAAAATTAGATGTAAAGGAACTTTAAGAGAACAAAGCCAAAATGTACCTGCACAAGGCCAAAAATATGTCACACGTGTGAAAAATTCATGCTATTTTATGAAATGTTCCAACAATGCAATTTAAGAATTCAAATGTTACACACATCCTGCTTTAAATATGATAATTTAAAAATTATCATTTTCACCCTGGGTAAAGGTAAAGATCTATCTATCTGTGTAAATTCTTGAAACCTGTTAAGAATGGATTTCTAAGAAAATATAAACCGACTTGATCGTTATTGCGCAATTTTGCACTTCAGTTTTAACTTAACTACGCTCCTAAAAGTAAAGGTGACAAACAGTCATTTAGATCGATGCCATAGGGGAATTTGTGTCCCATAAGACCCATCCATATGAAGGTTATAGAAAGAACTTTTATTCAGACCTGTATCACGTTCCAGGTTTTTTTTTTTGGATCTGCTAATATTCCTTACCCACTATACATTAAAGATTTCTATTTTAGGAACCATTTCAGAACCAACACAGCCAATTTCATGCATAATAACTCCTTCCCACAGTGAAATGGTTCTTTGTCAAGCATGGGTTCAACTTGGAACCGCACAGCCAAGTAAAGTGCGCCATTGCAGAACCGTTATTTTTAAGAGGCATATGGTTTATCTCACAGGCATTCAAACTCGCGGTCGCGGGAATGTCGGCGCTTCTTTACGCACCATTTTGCGAAAAGCGGGAAACTGGCTTCGACAGTGCATCGGTACATTTTAGGATACCTTCCCGGACACACAGGCCAATTTAGGACGGCCAGGTAGTCATATCTGCTTGACTTTGGCAACATGGAAAGAGAGCTCACGCAAACAGAAAACGCTAATAACGACCGCCTACGTTATTCAAGCTCAGGATGCCGCACCCATAAACCAGCAGCGCTAACCACTGCGCTACCTTGCTATCCCAGACATTTTGTTAATATCATAAATATGCTCCTCATCATTCACACGTCACTAAATTAAATAGACAAATGCATTGAACATTCCGGTCTGAGAAACGTCTACTGCAACACATCGACGCATGTTGATGTTTGTAATGAAAATGAAGGGAGAGATATATATCTATAATACATAGCAGTGGTGCCTTGCAGCAAATACAGTGCATCGATCAGTCTACAGCAAAGGAAGCTTATGTGTATGACACACCATGAAAACCGTTATTTGATAACACATATTATTATGTATGATATAAAAAAAGAAATTCTTATAGATATGCACGTAATTTTTTTTTCTTTACCTCATAAGGGGCGTAAGCTCCATTGTTAACAACATTGCTGTGGATTTGCCCATTCCATCCTGATGCCAGTCTGCTTGTCTCTTTCGCATTATTTCTAGGTGTCGCTGGGCTGTATGGCTTCAGGAACATGAAGTCGCTTTTTGCTGATTCGGGAGTTAAGCAGACTTTGTAGCAGTATGCCTGGGATAATGCGCTATTCCCATTAACCTCTACGCAGTTGGTGGGCACCTTGGCGCCAGATGATATCTGAAGATTGATGTTGGACTTTTTAAACACCTCAGTGGAAGTCTCAGATTTTAATGCGCAGCAAGTCGTTAGGGAGAAGTCGTATCCCCGTATTGAGTATCTGTCCTTGTGACATTTTATGGCTGCCAGTACAATTATGGCCACGAGAAATATAAATGAAATGGAACTTAACGAAACTATCAGATACAGAGTTAGGCTAGAGGGAGATTCCTGTGTCAGAGTAAGGTCACCGAAATCGGAAAGGGTTTCTGGCACACTGTCAACCACTGATAAGATGATGGAAACAGAAGCCGAGAGCGGCGGCTGACCGTTGTCCTTGACCAAAATGACTAGTCTTTGCCTGGTGGCATCTTTGTCCATCAATCTGCGGATTGTCCTAATTTCGCCTGTGTAAAGGGCAACGCTGAAGAGCCCCTGGTCTGTAGCCTGCACTACCTGATAGGACAGGCGAGAGTTCTGCCCAGCGTCCGCATCTAAAGCAGTTATTTTAGCCACCAGGTAGCCGGCATCAACTGACCTGGGTACCATCTCAGTTGCCACTGAGCCATTTTTGGGCAGAGGAGAAACAATCACTGGAGCGTTATCGTTTTGATCCAAAACGAATACATTTACAGTAACGTTACTGCTGAGAGGTGGCAATCCAGCATCTTGCGCTTGAACGCGGATTTGAAAGTTTCGGAGTTGTTCGTAGTCGAAAGAGCGAAGAGCGTAAATGTTGCCGTTGTCTGAATTGATGGAAACATAAGTGGACACTGGCATGCCCTGGATTTGTCCCTCGAGAATAGAATATGACAAATAGGCATTCTGATTGGAGTCGGGGTCGGAGGCGGTCACCGAGGAAATAGAAGCCCCGGGGGCGTTGTTCTCAGTCACATAGACCGAGAAGGACGGCTGCAGGAATCGCGGCGCGTTGTCGTTTACATCGGACACTTGAACCAGAATAGATTTTCTGGTGCTTAAAGGAGGCGAGCCCAAATCCCTAGCCGTCACCGTGATGTTATATTCGGAGACAGTCTCTCGATCCAGCAGCTCGCTAGTGACCAGGGTATAATAATTTTTAAAAGAGGTGTGCAACTGAAACGGCATGTTATGGGGGATTTCACAGTCCACGTTGCCGTTATCCCCCGAGTCCCGGTCCATAACGCTTATAACGGATATGACAGTTCCAGGGGGAGCATCTTCTTGGACAGGTGTAGATACCGATGTTAAGATCACTTCGGGGGCATTGTCATTCACGTCTAAAATATCCACTAACACTTTGCAGTGCACTGCAACGGCGGAGGGTCCCCTGTCCTTCGCCTGTACGTATATTTCATAAACGCTGGCTTTCTCAAAATCCACCACACCTTTGACTCGAATCTCTCCAGTTCGAGAGTCCACACTAAAGAGTTCCCGCACCTTCAAGGGTGCGTGACCGCTGAATGAGTACGAGATATCCCCGTTCGAGCCCTCATCAAGGTCCGTAGCGTTGAGCCTTACAAGCATCGAACCACGAGGTGCGTTCTCCAACAAGCGCACTTTGTAGAAAGGCTGCTCGAAAACAGGCACGTTGTCGTTAGCGTCCAAGACACTGACGGTGATTTGTGCCGAGCCCGATTTCTCTGGCATTCCCCCATCCACCGCGGTTAACATCATCTGGTGACTCCTTTGCTGCTCCCTGTCGAGCGGAGCCTCTAGCACAAGCTCTGCGAACTTACTGCCGTCGCTGCGACTCTGCACAACCAGAGTGAAGTGATCGCTGGGACTGAGCGAGTAGGTACGAAGTGAGTTGGTACCCACGTCAGGATCGTGTGCGCTTTCCACGGGAAACCGAGAGCCAGGCGCCGCCGATTCGCTGATTTCCAGAACAAACTCGCTCCAAGGAAAACTTGGGGGATTATCGTTAACATCCAGAATGTCCACCTCGACTCGATACAGCTCCAAAGGACTCTCAATCACCACCTGCAAATGCAAGAAGCAGGCGGCGGACTGTTCGCACTGTTCCTCCCTGTCAATTTTTTCATTCACAAATAAAATCCCGTTTTCTAAATTCACTTCCAGATACTGTTTCCTAGCCCCAGACGCAATCCGAAATCTGCGGGAAGAAAGTTTGGTAACATCCAAGCCTAAGTCTTCGGCTATATTGCCAACAAATGCTCCGTGCTCAAGCTCCTCGGGAACTGAGTAGCGAATCTGACAAGAAACTAAATGACAGAAAGAAGCGGACAGAAGCCCAATCGTCAGGAGCCTTGGCCATCTCCTTTCGACTTGCATGTTTCAGGCAGTGAAGCTTTCAAACCTTTTTTTTTTTTTTTTATAAAACTCCCATTACATCTTAAAAGTAGCTTTTTGGCATGCAGAAACTTTTTTTCTTTTTAGTAAGTATATATAACTTTGCGTAAAGACGCACCAAACAATTATTGTTCCATGATAAAACTCCCAGATCCCTACCCGAAGGGCGCCTCTCTCCTTTCTCTGTTCGTCTTGATACACCAGCCAAGTGCGAGTATGTGATACTTTGTCTTTGATTTTCCACTCTATTAGGCATTTTGGAAGAGCTGCTGGGGGAGGAACAGAGTTCTTATTCAGTACCGCATTGGAGGATGGTGACACGAGAGCGTCTGCTGTAATTACAGTATGGATAGTTTAACCCTTTCCTAGTTCATAAAAAGCACCCAATTATTATTATTATTATTATTATTATTATTATTATTATTATTATTATTATTATTATTATTATTATTATTATTATTATTATTATTTATTTACCTGCATCATTTCGTTTATGTCCATGTGAAGTTAAGGTAAAGGGAAAGATAGTCAAAAAGATAAAACCCTGCCCATACAAACCATGTTGTGTCTGTTTGCCCATTAATAAACTGTCCATTCATTTTCTGAATCCACTAACGTTAACCTAAACGCTGCTTTAGATTACTATGACAAGATTGCATTACCAAAACTGAGCTAAATCAGAGCTTTATTTCCTATGAAACCATTAATGATTTGGATTACAGAACATGTTTTTAAATCGCACTTTTGATTAGATTAGCCTGTCTAAACCCGTTAGACTGTTATGACGGTTATAGGCGTTAATAGAATCGCACCGAAGATAAATACGTGTTACATTAAGAGCGATTAAAAGCTTTGGATAAATCCTTTTTTAATCAAACATCTGCATTGTGTTGGACATTCTCCGTCCCTGTTTAGGTAGAAACCCAAGGTAATTCCAACACAACGACTAGCATTATTTATTTTGCTTGGTTTGGACGGCGCGGTGGCGCAGTAAAAAGCGTAAACCCTTTGGTCCCTGATTTCGGTACATTCATATTAAAGTGGCGGCTAATCCAGAAGTCTTCCCACTGGGTACTACTGTAAAGTCGAACACCATGAAAGGGTTTAAAAAAGCTAGTTGCTAAGACTGAGAGGAGTCTGCATCAGAGAAGGACAAATACACCATTATAATGGTTCACTGGATATTGTTATGCCGCTTCACAGAACCAAGGCTTGACTCCTGGCTGGGCTCACTTCTGTGTGCCGCTTGCTTGTTATCCTCGTAATGGCATGGCCTTTTTCCGAGGCCTATTTTTTTTCATTTACAGAGTAAAGACCTGTCGAGTTTCCTTTTCAGGATGTAAATTGACCTAAGGTGGGAGGCATCACGTCCGGAGCTGTTTATCACCATATACTTGAGCAGCGGGTTTAGAAAGTGGATGGGAGCCTCGCACGTTTCGATTGCGCTGCACTTTAACTTTAATTGCTGTCTGTGCAAAAAAGCCATTGTGCATGTGACAGAGCTACTGGACTTAAATTGCATCTCACATTTGCTTGTATTGAAGGCTTGAAGCGATACTTGTCTTCTCTCGATGCCTATAGCCTTGATTACAAGCAGCTAACAAGCAACGACTGAAATCACCTGAAATTATACCTCTAGTGCGCTAGCCCCCTCACGTCCTGAAAGACTACACGCTCAATCATTTTAATCAGAGAGACTTTGACGCGTAGTTTAATTTGTGGAGCTTCCATACATAATAGACTATTGAAATGTTCGTAGAAAACAGCCTTGTTTCTCTCTCTCTCTTCATTTTTTTTTTTTTTTGGCATTTTGCTTCCTAGTGATGATAATAAGTGTTTTTTTTTATGTTAAACTGTTCAGATAGCTACAAAACACAATCTGCTCAGAGCCTTAACCTCCAGCAGATGGTTAAGCTTTTACAGAAATGATTACATTTTTGTAAAACACGGTTTTCATTGGGCTCCCGTTCTTTTTAATTAATAGAGAGGGAGATTACAGTGAAGCTATCCGGGATGAGCCATGCTCGAACAGCTAAATACAAATGTTTTTTTTTTTTAAATAATCCTAGTTGTACAGTGGTAAATGGAATGTGGCATTCCACTCCTCATAGCACAGAACTGAATTGTCGGGGCAGCTTTAAGCTTATTTTCCAGTGCATTGTTCTTAGAATAATGAACAGTTCCCAACTCTGCTGTAACAGACTGAATTAATATATACTGCTCCTCTTTAATCTTCCTTAAATTCTCGTTCAGAAAGTTAATATGAGTACAGATACATGCACAGGTATACCAAACTGAGCAAACGAAATAAAAAAAAAATGAGCAATTCAAATGTTTTGTGCGATTAAAGTAAAAGAAGAACTGAAATGCGTTTTTTTTTCACCTGCCAGTGGACCGTGGGAAACGACTTGAATTCCATTATGTAACGGGAAGAGCTGGAGAATTTTAAATTTCTAGTACCCGTCAATGATGGTGTGTAGTCGCCATCTACTGGACATTCAGAGTTAGTTCTTCAAGAATTCTTGAAAGCGACTCCTATTTTTAATGCCTTAGAAAAAGAATGCGATTGAAACGCTGTTTCCATGTGTTGCGCTACGAGTAATTTAAATTCTTTGGTTAGCATTATCGTTATATACTGCCGGTTTTAATAGGAAGCCTCGGTATATTATGTCAACAAGAATTATACACTCTTATAAATAAAGATGCCAAAGTGTTTCTTCACAGTGACGTCATAGGGCAGGGGTGGGCAATGTCGGTCCTGGAGAGCCACAGTGGCTGCACGTTTTTGTTCCAACTCAGTTTCTTAATGAGAAGTCAATTACTCCTGATGAAGCTCTTATTGCTTAAGTGACATTTTGTTGCTTCATTTTAGTGGTCTTATTTGCTAAGGTTCCCCACTCTTAATTGCTCATTTCAATCTTAAAAAGCTGCATTCACTGTTTTAATGGCTCCTTATTAGCAATAAGATGTAAATGACAAAGCAGTCAGCCGTTCACCATCTAGCTTGTTTCGATTTACATCTCTGTGTGTTCATCATGCACTGTCTGATTTATTAAAACACTTAATAGACAATGTGACAGGCTTCAAATCATTTTGATGATATCCTTGGAAAGAAAAAAATCTACGATATAAGAACCTTACATTTCAGACTAACAGGCCATAAAATTAAATAAGGTCTGAGATTGGAAAAGATTTGTTTATAATAAAGCAATTGGGTTAGAATGAAAACCTGTAGCCACTGTGACGCTCCAGGACGGACATTGCTCACCCCTGCCATAGGAGAACCATTATTGGCTCCTAAAAAGAACCTTTCACATGAAAGTTCCAGAAAGAACCTTTATTTATTTAGCTCTGTAACAGATTCCACAAATAACCACAAAAAGAAGTGAGCAGATTTCTGAAATATCAGTGGATCCCTGACTTAAAAATAACTCTTGCCGCATACAATAAAACAGGCTACATTCAGCTGTTTTCTCTTATTACCCTGCTAGGTAGCCTTTAATAATTCAACATTTCCATTTGGTCCATAGAATCTTTTTAAATCCTAAAGAACCTTACCCCAGAATGAAATGGTTCTTTATGAAGCAATAGTTCTATGATGAGCATCATAATCTAGTAAAGCACCATTTTAGAACCAGAATTTTTAAGAGTGTAGTCCCAGTCATGAATGCAGCCCTTTGTGCTACTTAAATTATGTGTAGCTGTACACCATATAAGAGTTATGTATCTGTAAAAATGGCATTTAAACTGGTTAGGCAGCTTGTCCTGTAGCACATTGAGATTAGATTCTAAAATTCAACTCCTCAAGATCTATCTATCTATCTATCTATCTATCTATCTATCTATCTATCTATCTATCTATCTATCTATCTATCTATCTATCTATCTATGTATTCCCTCTGACTACGCTAAAATATCTATCTATTATATAGTGCCTTTCCTATCTATCTATTTATCTATTATATAGTGTCTTTTATCTATCTATCTATCTATCTATCTATCTATCTATCTATCTATCTATCATTATATAGTGCCTTTCAGATCTATCTATCTATCTATCATTATATAGTGCCTTTCAGATCTATCTATCTATCTATCTATCTATCTATCTATCTATCTATCTAACTATCTATCTATCTATCTATCTATCTATCTATCTATCTATCCCCTCCGACTATGCTAAAATATCTATCTATTATATAGTGCCTTTCAGATCTATCTATCTATCTATCTATCTATCTATCTATCTATCTATCTATCTATCTATCTATCTATCTATCTATCTATCTATCTATGTATTCCCTCCGACTATGCTAAAATATCTTTCTATTATATAGTGCCTTTCAGATCTATCTATCTATCTATCTATCTATCTATCTATCTATCTATCTATCTATCTATCTATCTATCTATCTATGTATTCCCTCTGACTACGCTAAAATATCTATCTATTATATAGTGCCTTTCAGATCTATCTATCTATCTATCTATCTATCTATCTATCTATCTATCTATCTATCTATCTATCTATCTATCTATCTATTATATAGTGCCTTTCCTATTTATCTATTTATCTATTATATAGTGTCTTTTATCTATCTATCTATCTATCTATCTATCTATCTATCTATCTATCTATCATTATATAGTGCCTTTCAGATCTATCTATCTATCTATCTATCTATCTATCTATCTATCTATCTATCTATCTATCTATCTATCTATCTATCTATCTATCCCCTCCGACTATGCTAAAATATCTATCTATTATATAGTGCCTTTCAGATCTATCTATCTATCTATCTATCTATCTATCTATCTATCTATCTATCTATCTATCTATCTATCTATCTATCTATCTATCTATCTATCTATCTATCTTTCTCGTACAGCAGTGATTCCCTAGTTTAGTTGTGGTTACAGGTTTTTGTTCCAAGCAGTTTTACAAGCAGTGAGTCATTTTCCTGTGAATACTTTGAATTTAATCAGAAAGACATGTAGGTTTGATTAACTGATAACTCTAAAATGGTCTCAGCGCAGGTGTGTGAATGGGCTCTACCTACGGTGTCCATTTTAAGATATCCCCCTCCATCTGACAAAACTTCATTATTCCTAGTACCTTGATCAGTATTGGACAATATGCTTCCATGACATACTTTACAGATATGCAACCCTAAACTGGATTAAGATCCACATATTGTCATGCAGCAGAAGGACCAAAGGGCAGTAAAAGATATCTCAACATCAACATTAAATACACAACACTGAAAGTAGAAATGCAAATGAATATTCATGAATTTCTCAATTTCGCTTAGTGGGCATAGTGTTAAATGGCACTGTACCTCAGTAATCAACATTTTTTTTAGGATAATGATGACACCTACTCCAAGTCAGTCAGCTGTACAAGTTCACACACCCTTCAAAATGATTTACAAAAAAATCAGTCCAGGCAGTGTAGTGAGGTAGTTAAGTCCTTGAACTGTAAATTTTGAGATTGTGGGTTCTAATCCCACTGTGTAAGCAATGAGCAAATCACTGGGCTGCAACTGGAATAAAACAGGAACCAAGTGTTATATGATGTACTTTGATAAAGTCATGAGCCAAGAAATAATAATTTTAAAAGGTTTTTGGCCTTCAAGCCCAAAGGCAGGCTGCACTTACACATTTGTGAGCAAAGATATGCAGAGATCTCATCAGGGCTGATGGGCCTGTTGAAACAACCTGGAAATAAAGTAAAGAAGCCACACACAAAGAACTGGCTTCTAGTGAACTTTGGTCACTTTTAAATATCACCTGAAAGCCTTAGCTTTCTTTGTGCCTTAGCTTTTCAAATTTGTATGTGAGTATTTATGTTGGTGTATTTTATTCACTCTAGATAGATAGATAGATAGATAGATAGATAGATAGATAGATAGATAGATAGATAGATAGATAGATAGATAGATAGATAGATAGATAGATAGATAGATAGATAGATAGATAGATAGATAGATAGATAGATAGATAGATAGATAGATAGATAGATAGATAGATAGATAGATAGATAGATAGATAGATAGATCCACCAGTGGACACCCTGGACCAACTCCTTCCATTAAGGTGAAACAAGAATCTTACTTAAAAGGAGGGACAAAGAGATACCATAAGTTGGTCAAGCATGCCACGCTAATAGAAGGAACACGGATGGGCACTATACAGTGAATTCAGAAAGTATTCAGACTCCTACACTTTCTGCACACTTTACTGTGATATGTTGAAAGTTTTCTTCCCAGTGGTCCTTCAAAGACTGCAATGTATAAACTATATATATATATATATATATATAAAACTGCAATATATGCCAATCTAATAAGTCACCATGGATAAAGAAATCTGCTTAATATACACAAACAATAATATTAGCTTATCTATTTTAATCAGCATGCATATTAATAAAATCCTGTATTCATTATAATGTCCACCCTTATTTACTTGGTTCTGTTTTTTTGTTTTTTTCCTTATACTTTGCACTAGAAAACTGTTACACACACTTTTGCTACCCAGTAAGAAACCAAACACTCTGGTGGCACATCAGAATAAATGCAGAATTTCAAGTAAATGCAGATAAAACTCTATATACAGGTTTAAAAGAGGAGAATTAGAGTACAAGAGCACAATAGCCTTAAAATCACATGGCTAGATGGATGGATGAGAGTATATAATTATTAAGAAAGAAAGTGTCAATTGATGTGTAATTATTATTCACCAGAGGAAAGAAAAGTCTTGAATATGGATTAAAAAAATTCCATATGTTAGATGTTTTTAAGAGGTCCTAAATATTCTGGAGCAGATTTGGAAAGATAGAGCTAGAACTGAGGATAAGTAATCCATAACCAGATGGTATGGTGGCACAGTGGTAGTACTGCTGCTTTTCCATGAAGAGATCAGGATTCATGTGCCAGGTGCTCCCTCTGGGCATTCTGCATGTTCTCCTCATGCCCATGTGAGATTCCTCTGGGTACTCCGGTTTCCTCCCACTGTCTGAAGAAATGCAGGTTAGGTGGATTGGCAATGCTAAATTAACCCCTGACATGTGTACATTTGTGTGTGTGCTCACCCCTGCGCTGGTCTGGCACCCTGTACAGGGATTGTTCCTGTCTGCGTCCTTTAGTTGCTAAAATAAGCTTCAGTTGTCCCACAGCCCTGCTATGGATAACAGCAGGTTTAGACGATGGATGAATGGATGGATCATCCATAACAAGGCTAAGAATTCAGTAAAATTACCAGGTAGAGTATACATTGAGGGACTACCTTTTCAGTTCCATTTGCTTGGCTGCCACTCAAATAAATGTATATACAGTATATAAAAGGTATTCATCTCCTTTGAAGCTTTCAAATTTTATTGTTATAAAACATTGAATCGGGTGGATTTAATTTGGCTTTTGTGCAACTGATCAACGGAAGAAGACTCTTTAATGTCAAAGCGAAAACAGATTTCTGCAACATGGTCAAAATGAATTACAAATAGAAAACATAAAACGATTGTATTGTTTCTTGTGTTTATAATTTTATCTTGTATTGCTAGCATAACATCTTCTTTCTCACCAATCAGAAAAACAGCAATTTGAGGCAATCTTAAGCTCTACAGGGTGCTAGGTCATCACAGGGAGAACACACACACAATTTACACAATTCGGCAATTCACCTAACCTGTAGATAGATAGATAGATAGATAGATAGATAGATAGATAGATAGATAGATACTCCACAAGTCTCTGGAGTACCCCCAACAACAGGGAGAACATACAAGCTCCACACAGGGAGGAATTGGGACACAAACACTGGTCTCCTTACTGGAAGGCAGACGTATTATTATTATTATTATTATTATTATTATTGTTGTTGTTGTTGTTGTTGTTATAAACGTACTGTGTGTTAAATCGGCTTGAAAATTTTTCATGTGAATCTTTAGTGACACCTACCGTTTATCAGTAGTCTTTTCAGCAGCAGACCTCGATTTCTTTACGTGTACACCCATACTCCGCACATATTTATTGTTTCGTTCGGCTCATTTGTTTAACTTAGTAATTAAAAAGAAAGTTCCTAGAATGAGATACATTTGCAAAAAGTGTATTTTTACAATTAAAAACAATAACCACCCAAATCTCATTGAAAAGACAAAACGTCGGACAGCGCCCGTGGTGGGAACCCTTGATCCAAGGATCGCGAGTTGAAGTTAATTCTCAGTGAAGTAACCACAGAGCTAAACCGACGCAGGAAACGCTGAGAAGAATTTTGCTTTTAAAGGTGATGTCACAATGCAGTAGGCGTGACCTACCTTACAGAGAAGGAAGTGTTTGTTATAAAGTACTGTATATGGAGGCATTTCCTTTGCACTTTCCAATAATGGACATATTTATTCTGCATGTGGTTTTAATATGTTATTCTCTCGCTTATCGTATTAGTTGGCTATATTCAGCACCGATTTGTAAGGAGGATAAACAAAAACAAAAATGAATGAAACCTGCGCGAAGTGGCAAAACAGTCAAACACGCGGACGCGGCCTCAAACTGCGGGAGGACGATAAGGTAACCTGTGGATATCCAAATGAAACACCGGGAGAACATGAAAGTCGCCCACCTTATAAGTGCACGCAGATATAGTAAGCAAAATACCCAATTACTGTGTGGTTCATATGGATAGAATAATCGTGAAGATAATACCCTGTTTATGGATTTTCAAAGAAACGTTAATGAAGAAGTAACTGTCTTTACTGACAGATTCCTTTCCAGCTGTATAATAATAATATAAGAGTGAATATAATAATAATAATAATATAAGAGTGAAGTGCTCAATATACTGAGGACTAACAATATATCAGAATTCAAAAGGCCTCATGATGTTAATTATTCTTAGATCACAATTATTCTCATTACTATGAAACTGTAATCTTTCCCAGCCGTTTTGGTTTCTATCTACGTTAATATCCATGCATATTCACAACCCATAATCTGCACCCTGGAAAGCATCCAAGATTAAATATGCCTTAATTTTTAATTACACTTTATGCCATTTTTAGTCTTTTTTTAATTATTATTAATTGCATTTAGAATTCCTTTAGAGTCACTTTTATTAGTTTCTTTTTTTTTTTATCTGGTGCCTCCTGACTTACCAGTACGAGGAAACCCTACATATGATATGCCGTTTTACTTGTATTGATTCCCTGATATGCAAGATATTAAGCTTTTGGGGGTCCCCCTCCAATATTTCTTTGGCCCTCTAGACCAGAAATAAACTCATTTTTATACCATTTTTAGGGCATATTATGAACGTAAATTTTGCCATTTTTTCCCATTGGTCTACATCCAGTATCCCATAATGACAATGTGAGTACATGTCTTCAGAATGATCTGCAAAATTTATTAAAAATCAAAAACTGAAATCTATCATTCATGTAAGTATTCAGAACCTTAATTCAGTATTTTGTAGAAGCCCCAGCTTGACATTTTCTTGGGTAAGTCTCTACAAGCTTTGCACACATGGATTTTAGCAGTTTGTCTCTTTGTTTCTGCAAGATGCTCTCAAACTCCATTAGGTTGGATGCAAAACATCTGTAAATTGTAATTTTCAGGTCTCTCCACAGATGTTCCATGAGGTTTTGGCCTGAACTTTGGCTGTGTCATATAAGGGTACTCAAAGACCTGTCCCAAACCACTCCAGAGTAGTCTTGGCCATATGCTTCAAGTGATTGTCATGCTGAATGGTGAATTGTCACATCAGTCTGATGTTGTGTGCATACTGGAGCAGGTTTCCTTCCAGGACATCTCTGTATTTGTAGCATCCATCCTTTCCTCAATTCTGACCAGTCTACCTATCCCTGCTGCTGAGAAGCACCTCAATAACATGATGCTGTCACCACTATGCTTCACTGTAGTGATGGTATTAGGTAGATGATAAGCATTTCATTGTCTTTATCAGACACAGTGCTAGCGATTTGGCCCAAATAATTTAATTTTGTCTGATCAGGCCAAAGTAATCATCATGCTGTCAGAGTCCTTTAAGTGCCATTTGTAAAACTCCAAGCAGGAGTTAGTCACTCTACCATAAACACCTGATTAATGAAGTCTCTTCTTAAATGATTGTCCTCGTGACAGGTTCTCCTGCATCAGCAGAGGACTTTTGAAACTCTGTTACAGTGACCATATATTCTTGGTGATTTCTCTGACAAAGGTCCTTCTTGCCTGGTTACTCAATTTAGCCAGACACATTAGGAAAAGTCCTAGTAGTTTCAAACTTCTCCATTTCACAGTTATTGAGGACATTGTGCTCCTAGAAACACTCAAAACTTTGTAAATGGTTTTTATACCCTTACTTTTATGTTTGCTCAGGTTGAAGCCGGTAGAGATGTTGATGAGACCAGCAGGGGGCGCTTACCCTGTAGTCTCTGTGTGGATCCTAATGCCCCAGTGCAGTGATAGGAACACTGTGCTGAAAAAAATGCTGTTATCATTTGGATGAGACGTAGAACCAAAGTCCTAACTCTGTGTGGTCCAAAAGATCCCTCAGCATCTTTTGAAGAGAGTAGGGTGTACTCCAATGTTCTATCTAAATTTCTAATCATGGCCCCTAATCATTTTTAATTGGCTAATTTTCTCTCTCACCCCTTCACCACCTAATAGCTAATGTGTGGTTAGCATACAGGCTCAAAGATGGCTGCCATCACATCAGCCAAGTGGGTGCTGCACATTGGTGGTGGTTAAGTGACTCTCCTGTGTCTATGTAAAGTGCTTTGAGTAGTTAAGTAATAACTATATGGATGTAATGAAATATTATTACAATATGATCACAGAGGTGTACAGAGGGGTCCTTGGACTTCATGGCTTGGTTTTTGCTCTGACGTGGAGTGTGAATTGTCGACCTTTATATACACAAGTGTCTGCCTTTCTAACCGATGTCCGATCAACATTTGCTACAAGTGGACTCCAGTCAAGTTCAAGACACAAAATCAAGGAGAATTCAAGAAAACAGGAAGCACCTGTGCACAATTTGGAGTGACAAGGCAAAGGGTTTGATTACTTATTTAAATGAGAGATAATTTAGTTTTTGATTTTTAATAAATGTGCAAAGAATTCTGAAAACATGTTTATATTATTTTGTAAAATAGCAAATTTATCCAGTTAAATTAATGTCTACAGTACAACAAAAGTGGGCCAAAATGAAGGAGTCTGAACTCTTTCTGAATTCACTGTAACTAATGTGTTGGCTGGGATTGGCTCCAGCAGACCCCCGTGGCCCTGTGTTAGGACATAGCGGGTTGGAAAATGACTGGCTGGCTGACTAAACTAATTTAACCATAAAGAGTATTGACGGTAATCACGCTTTTGCGACCCCTGCTGGAGAGATACGTGATACACAGAAGAAAAGTTCTTTTAAAATGACGTCAATTAAAAATAACAAAAACCGAAGACAACAACAAATACTTCCTAATACGTGTAACCGACAGTCTCGCACGTTCAGTGTCTTTCAGTTGAATTTATAGACGGCTATTCAGTTACTGCTTCGTTTTCAACGCCTGCTACACCGCCAACTTCACTGTACAACTGGCTCCGCGCACACTACTCTTTAAACTTACTGTGGGAATGGATCATTTTAAGTATATGTGCACGTCAGGTTTTATTGTGAATGTTGATTTTTCTAAAAGATTAAAACGCCGGGCAGCGCCCGTGGTTGGAGACCGAGATTCGAGAACCCCAACTCATGCGCAGTTGAGTGAAGTAACCACTGAGCTAAGCCGGCGCCGAATCAACTGGCACAGATTTGACATATAAAGGCGACGTAATGGCGCTTGTCTGACGGGCTGACTCAGAAGATCAAAGGTGTAAAATAGCTAAATACTGAATTCAGCTAATATCCATCCATCCATTTTCCAACCCGCTGAATCCGAGCACAGGGTCACGGGGGTCTGCTGGAGCCAATCCCAGCCAACACAGGGCACAAGGCAGGAACCAATCCCGGGCAGGGTGCCAACCCACCGCAGGACACACACAAACACATCCACACACATCAAGCACACACTAGAGCCAATTTAGAATCGCCAATCCCACCTAACCTGCATGTCTTTGGACTGTGGGAGGAAACCGGAGCGCCCAGAGGAAACCCACGCAGACACGGGGGGAACATGCAAACTCCACGCAAGGAGGACCCGGGAAGCGTACCGAGGTCCCCAGATCACCCAACTGCGAGGCAGCAGCGCTACCCACTGAATTGGACGGCTGTGATCAGATACCACAAACTTCAAAACATTCATTTTAACCAGGGAGATGTACTGGTAACCAGTACCACTCCATATATCTTACATCAACAGTCCCAGTGTTTGACTGATGTTCCTTCCCACAACCCAAAGATGTGCATAATAGGCTACTCAGCCAGACCAAAATGTCAATGGGCTGTGTGATGGACTAGTGACCAGTTCAATACTGGTTTCTACCTCCAGCTGCTGGAATAAGCATCATCTTCTAGAAGAGATGTTGGTGTGGCCAGCAGGACGCGTCTACCCTGTGGTCTGAATGTGGATCTCAACGCCCCAGTGCAGTGACGGGGACACTGTGCTGTAAAAGTTCAGCCGTCCTTCAGATGAGATGTTAAAACCGAGGTCCTTACTCTCTGTTGTCATTAAACATCTCTGAGCATCCTTCATAAAGAGTAGGATGTATCCTGAAGTCCTGCATAAATTGTCCACTATGACCTGGTCATTCTATACTCCTACTAATCCCCTGTCTCTGATTGGCTAACTGTTCTCTCACCCCTTCTCCAGGTAACAGCTAATGTGTGATGAGGGTACTGGGACAAAATGGCTGCCGTCGCATCATCCAGGTGGGTGCTACACCTTAGTGGTGGTTGAAGTGGCTCCACATTCACTATGAAAAGCACTTTGAGTAGCAAGAAAAGCGCTATATAAATGTAAAGAATTATTATTATCATTATTATTATTATTAGAGGAAACCCACCTTTATGGCAAAGATGCAAATTTGTCCTTACAACTCCCATATGTACAGTACAGTGTGAGTATGTGTGAGAAATAAAAATTGAATGATGGTGAGCAAAATAATTTTCAGTGTGTTCTGAACTTTATTTATTTATTTATTTATTTATTTATTTATTGTGGTTATGGAAGCTCATTATCTTTAAAACACCGGGGAAACCGTAGTATACCCAATATCAGAAAAGCAGCATTTCCTTCTCCAGTGAATAACATGAGTGACCTGACCACACCATTCCACTTTCTATGCCCACTTAATTCTGAGGCGGGTCACAATAACAGTGACAAAGTGACTGTCTTTTTGCATTTTTTGTATTTTAGTATAGTTATATGTCATTGTTAATCTCATACAGGTAAATGAATTGTGTACCGCAGGTAATTTGAATGTTGAAAATGACATCATTGAACTATTTAGCTTGAGTTGATTTGATTCTACATAATCGCAAGACGTAACTTAAAAAGAAAATGAAACAGAGCAATTTAATAGAATTATAATTGTTGACTGTGTTAATGTTCACTGCTCTATGCTCCTGACTCTTTTTTGACAGTGAAATGATTGTCATCTTAGCAGCCAGTCATTTTACCGTTAAATTACGGACAATTTTTCTTTTTATTGTGTACATTAAATTTCAACATTACAGTGGGCAGACTCTCGCTCTGTTTTTGAGCAGTGTAAATACCAGAGTAGCATGAAAACAGATGTACTCCTACTCTTTGGAGTGGTGTCCACTTCAGAATAAGACTTGACTATGTGACATTCCTACAGATTATCGCCTCCACCACTGACTGAATCTATGAAAAATTGTGTCACAAGTATAAAACCAGTTAGAATTGTTAGAATGATCCAGTGCTAAGTGGTTCTGTCTCCTAGTTCTGGAGTCTTGGGTTCAAACACCTACCCAGTCATTTTTTTGTTTGGAAGCTGCACGTTTTCTCTTTGTCTGTGTGGGTTCTTCTCCACTTGCGTTAGTTCTTGTCTCAAAGATGTGCATGTTAGGTTATTGGGATCTCCAAAATTTAGTGTGATTTCTTTTTTTGACATAAGGCTTCCGGGATAATAAATGGACAGAGTATAATGGCAGATGTCTTCAAACTGCAGCACGGTAGCACAGTGGTGGCACCAAAGTTCAAGTCCTGGGTCCTCCCTACATGGTGTTCGCATGTTCTCCTCATATCCATGTAGTGATGCTCTCGTTTCCTCCCACAATCCAAAGACATTCAGGTTAATTTAGAATGGTGATGTTAAATGTGTCTGTGTGTTCACCCTGCAATGGGCTGGTGCCCTGACCAATGAATGTTACTGCCTTGTGTCCAGTGCTTCTTAGGACTGGGTCCAGTTTCCCCAGAAAAAAGTGGTTATTGAAGTTGGATGGATTGATGGATGGATGGATAAAACAATAAACGCAGGAATCATACAGTTTCAACATAAACGAATGTTGACGGGTTATTAGTGGCACTGACCAGAACGCAGGAGACAGAGCAGGAGGTAGCAAAGTTAAAGATGCTAAGATTTGCATTGGGTGTGACAAGGATGGACAAGATTAGAAATGAGGACATTAGAGGGTCAGCTCAGGTTGGACAGTTGGGAGACAAAGTCAGAGAGGCGAGATTGCGTTGGCTTGGACATGTGCAGAGGAGAGATGCTGGGTATATTGGGAGAAGGATGTTAAGGATAGAGCTGCCAGGGAGGAAGAAAAGAGGAAGGCCTAAGAGAAGGTTTATGGATGTGATGAGAGAGGACATGCAGGTGATGGGTGTAACAGAACAAGATGACGAGGACAGAAAGATATGGAAGAAGATGATCCACTGTGGCAGCTCCTAATGGGAGCAGCCGCAAGATGAAGAAGAAGAACACTGTTTTTCCTAATATCTGCCTGGGAAATTCAGAAGAACGTTGGTCTAAACCGGTGTTATCTCAAACATTATGGCCTTGGGACCCAATGATCTTTTCAAGTTCACTGCTGACCAAAAGAGAACAATTGAAGCCAAACCTTGGTGAAACAAATGTGGTTTTAAGATTATTTCCCCTTGGTGAAACTACAGAGATTAGACAAGTGTGGTGGGGTGTCCCTTTGCCTAAAATGAATGAGATTAAAAGTACAGTTTGACCAGTGACCCCTTGCTGAGACAACCACAGCTAGAAATGGGGGAAAATATTGTGCAGAGCTGTTGATTGCTTCGGCAGGTGTCGACCCACAACCCTGTGGTTCATAAACGCTGTTCTAAGCAATGTCTGCTGAAAGTAGCTAAAACTGAATACTTTGACAATTACTTGAACACAACAGTGCGTCTCTTACGTTTAAAGCCATTTCACTGAAGTTACACCTGGGTAGTGTGGTTGCTGTTTCAGTGCAAACTGCTGCTAAAAAATCTTACCCTAACATTTCCTCAGTTTATTTCCATATGCACGCCACAACCTTTATTTTAAATGTCCTTCAAAAAAAATAGTTATTTATTTTTAAAGATGTAAAACGCTGGGCAGCGCCCGTGGTTGGAGACCAGGATTCGAGAACCCCGACTCATGCGCAGGCAAGTGAAGTAACCACTGAGCTAAGCCAGCGTCGGGAAACACAGCCTGGGATTTCGCATATAAAGGTGACGCAACTGAGCTTCTATGATAAGCGTCGCTGAAGACCAAAGTTCATTAACAGCTACTGTAAATATTAAATTTAACTCATAATCTGATTTATGTATAATAACAAAAACATTATAAAAAACTTGGTTTCTCCATGGATGTCCTAGTTGCTAGCACCAGTGTAATACATTGAATCTGATCATCCCTGTAGTGCAAAGAAATAAAATAGGCCCCTCCATGTGAAATTCAATTAAAACATGAATACTATTGATGAGATACCCAAGGATATAGAGTGGGTTTTAAAAGCATTAAGAGACATTCATTTTCTGCATACTTTATTGTGTTGTAGATTTCATTTTAAATTGATAGATTTGCCATTTCACCCATCAATCTGCACTCAGTTATCCATACTGACAAAGTGCACACGTGTTCAGAAAGGTTTGACATTTTTTAAAAAACAAAAACTGAAATCTATCATCCATAGCATTACTCAGTACTTGGTAAAAGGCCCTGTGGCAGCAATCTGAGCTTCAAATCTTCTTGGATTAGTCTCTACAAGTTTTGCTCTCCTAGCTTTGGACAGTTTATCCCATTTTTTTCCTGGCAGATCATCTCAAGCTCCATTAGAATGGATGGGAGGCATCTCTAGACTGCCATCTTCAGGTCTCTCCACAGATGTTCTATGGGTTTTGTATTCTGGACCACTCCAGAACAGTCATAGATGAGTCCCAAAGCCACTCCAGCACTGTCTTGACTGTGTGCTTTGGATCATTGTCATGTTGAAAGTTGAACCATCGCTCCAATCTGAGGTCGAGTGCACACTGGAGTAGGTTTTCTTCAAGGACCTCTCTGTTATTTGGCTTAATTCATCCTTTCCTCATTTCTGAACAAGTCCCCTGCTGCTGAGAAGCACCTCCATAACATGGCGCTGCCACCACTATGCTTCACTGTAGTGATGGTATTAGGTAGATGATAAGCATTTCATTGTCTTTGCCAGACACAGTGCTAGCGGTTTGGCCCAAATAATTCAATTTTGTCTGATCAGGCAGAGTAATCGTCATGCTGTCAGAGTCCTTTAAGTGCCATTTGTAAAACTCCAAGCAGGAGTTAGTCACTCCACCATAAACACCTGATTAATGAAGTCTCGTCTTAAATGGTCATCCTTGTGACAGGTTCTCCCGCATCAGCAGAGAACTTTTGAAACTCTGTTACTAGTGACCATAAATTCTTGGTGATTTCTCTGACAAAGGTCCTTCTTGCCTGATTACTCAATTTAGCCAGACACATTAGGAAAAGTCCTAGTAGTTCCAAACTTCTTCCATTTCACAGTTATTGAGGACATTGTGCTCCTAGAAACACTCAAAACTTTATAAATAGTTTCTAATCGCTTGCTTTGATGTTTGCTCAGGTTGAAGCCGGAAGAGATGTTGATGAGACCAGCAGGGGGCGCTTACCCTGTAGTCTCTGTGTGGATCCTAATGCCCCAGTGCAGTGATAGGAACACTGTGCTGAGAAAAATGCTGTTATCATTTGGATGAGATGTAGAACTGAAGTCCTAACTCTCTGTGGTCCAAAAGATCTCTGAGCATCTTTTGAAGAGAGTAGGGTGTACTCCAATGTCCTATCTAAATTTCTAATCATGGCCCCTAATCATTTTTAATTGGCTAATTTTCTCTCTCACCCCTTCACCACCTAATAGCTAATGTGTGGTTAGCATACAGGCTCAAAAATGGCTGCCATCGCCTCAGCCAAGTGGGTGCTACACATTGGTGGTGGTTAAGTGACTCTCCTGTGTCTATGTAAAGTGCTTTGAGTAGTTAAGTAATAACTATATGGATGTAATGAAATATTATTACAATATGATCAGAGAGGTCCTTGGACTTCATGGCTTGGTTTTTGCTCTGACATGCAGTGTGAATTGTGGACCTTTATATACACAAGTGTCTGCCTTTCTAACCGATGTCCGATCAATGCCATTTGCTACAAGCGGAGTGGTGGCTCTGAGGCTAGAGATCTGCACTGGCAATCGGAAGGTTGCCGGTTCGAATCCCGTAAATGCCAATGGGGACTCTGCTCTGTTGGGCCCTTAAGCAAGGCCCTTAACCTGCAATTGCTGAGCGCTTTGAGTAGTGAGAAAAGCGCTATATAAATGTAAAAAATTATTATTAAAAAAAAATTATTATATTATTATTAAGTGGACTCCAGTCAACTTCAAAACACAAAATCAAGGAGAATTCAAGAAAACAGGAAGCACCTGTGCACAATTTGGAGTGACAAGGCAAAGTGTTTGATTACTTATTTAAATGAGAGATAATTTAGTTTTAGATTTTTAATAAATGTGCAAAGAATTCTGAAAACATGTTTTCCCTTTGTTGGTATAGGTCGTTGAGTTTATATTATTTTGTAAAATAGCAAATTTATCCAGTTAAATTCATGTCTACAGTACAACAAAATGGGCCAAAATGAAGGAGTCTGAACTCTTTCTGAATTCACTGTAACTAATGTGTTGGCTGGGATTGGCTCCAGCAGACCCCCGTGACCCTGTGTTAGGACATAGCGGGTTGGAAAATGGATGGATGGCTGGATGGATGGATGGAGTATTGACGGTAATCACGCTTTTGCGACCCCTGCTGGAGAGATACGTGATACACAGAAGAAAAGTTGTTCTTCACGGACGTCAATTAAAAATAACAAATACCGAAGACAACAACAAATACTTCCTAATACGTGTTCCCGACAGTCTCGCACGTTCAGTGCCTTTCAGTTGAATTTATAGACAGCTACACAGTTACTGCTTCGTTTTCACGCCTGCTACACCGCCAACTTCACTGTACAACTGGCTCCGCGCACACTGCTCTTCAAACGTACTGTGGGAATGGATCATTTTAAATGTATGTTCAAGTCAGCTTTTATTGTGAATGTTGATTTTTCTAAAAGATTAAAACGCCGGGCAGCGCCCGTGGTTGGAGACCGAGATTCGAGAACCCCGACTCATGCGCAGTCAAGTGAAGTAACCACTGAGCTAAGCCGGCGCCGAATCAGCTGGCACAGATTTGACATATAAAGGCGACGTAATGGCGCTTGTCTGACGGGCTGACTCAGAAGATCAAAGATGTAAAATAGCTAAATACTGAATTCAGCTAATAGTGATTCATTAATTGGACGGCTGTGATCAGATACCACAAACTTCAAAACATTCATTTTAACCAGGCAGATGTACTGGTAACCAGTACCACTCCATATATCTTACATCAACAGTCCCAGTGTTTGACTGATGTTCCTTCCCACAACCCAAAGACGTGCATAATATGCTACTCAGCCAGGCCAAAATGTCAATGGGCTGTGTGATGGACTAGTGACCAGTTCAATACTGGTTTCTACCTCCAGCTGCTGGAATAAGCATCATCTTCTAGAAGAGATGTTGGTGTGGCCAGCAGGACGCGTCTACCCTGTGGTCTGAATGTGGATCTCAACGCCCCAGTGCAGTGACGGGGACACTGTGCTGTAAAAGTTCAGCCGTCCTTCAGATGAGATGTTAAAACCGAGGTCCTGACTCTCTGTAGTCATTAAACATCTCTGAGCATCCTTCATAAAGAGTAGGATGTATCCTGAAGTCCTGGATAAATTGTCCACTATGACCTGGTCATTCTATACTCCTACTAATCCCCTGTCTCTGATTGGCTAACTGTTCTCTCAACCCTTCTCCAGGTAACAGCTAATGTGTGATGAGGGTACTGGGACAAAATGGCTGCCGTCGCATCATCCAGGTGGGTGCTACACCTTAGTGGTGGTTGAAGTGGCTCCACATTCACTATGAAAAGCACTTTGAGTAGCAAGAACAGCGCTATATAAATGTAAAGAATTATTATTATCATTATTATTATTATTAGAGGAATCCCACCTTTATGGCAAAGATGCAAATTTGTCCTTACAACTCCCATATGTACAGTACAGTGTGAGTATGTGTGAGAAATAAAAATTGAATGATGGTGAGCAAAATCATTTTCAGTGTGTTCTGAACTTTATTTATTTATTTATTTATTTATTTATTTATTTATTTATTTATTGTGGTTATGGAAGCTCATTATCTTTAAAACACTGGGGAAACCGTAGTATGTCCAATATCAGAAAAGCAGCATTTCCTTCTCCAGTGAATAACATGAGTGACCTGACCACACCATTCCACTTTCTATGCCCACTTAATTCTGAGGCGGGTCACAATAACAGTGACAAAGTGACTGTCTTTTTGCATTTTTTGTATTTTAGTATAGTTATATGTCATTGTTAATCTCATACAGGTAAATGAATTGTGTACTGCAGGTAATTTGAATGTTAAAAATGACATCATTGAACTATTTAGCTTGAGTTGATTTGATTCTACATAATCGCAAGACGTAACTTAAAAAGAAAATGAAACAGAGCAATTTAATAGAATTATTGTTGGTTGCGTTAATGTTCACTGCTCTATGCTCCTCACTCTTTTTTGACAGTGAAATGATTGTCAGCTTAGCAGCCAGTCATTTTACCATTAAATTACGGACAATTTTTCTTTTTATCGTGGACATTAAATTTCAACATTACAGGTGGGCAGACTCTCGCTCTGTTTTTGAGCGGTGTAAATACCAGAGTAGCATGAAAACAGATGTACTCCTACTCTTTGGAGTGGTGTCCACTTCAGAATAAGACTTGACTATGTGACATTCCTACAGATTATCGCCTCCACCACTGACTGAATCTATGAAAAATTGTGTCACAAATATAAAACCAGTTAGAATTGGCAGAATGATCCAGTGCTTAGTGGTTCTGTCTCTTAGTTCTGGAGTCTTGGGTTCAAACACCTACCCAGTCATTTTTTTGTTTGGAAGCTGCACGTTTTCTCTTTGTCTGTGTGGGTTCTTCTCCACTTGCGCTAGTTCTTGTCTCAAAGATGTGCATGTTAGGTTATTGGGATCTCCAAAATTTAGTGTGATTTCTTTTTTTGACCTAAGGCTGCCGGGACAATAAATGGACAGAGTATAATGGCAAATGTCTTCAAACTGCAGCACGGTAGTGCAGTGATGGCACCGAAGTTCATGTCCTAGATCCTCACTACACGGAGTTTGTATGTTCTCCTCATATCCATGTAGTGGTGCTCTCATTTCCTCCCACAATCCAAAGACATTCAGGTTAGTTGGAATGGTTATGTTAAATGTGTCTGTGTGTTCACCCTGTAATGGGCTGGTGCCCTGACCAAGGAATGTTACTGCCTTGCGTCCAATGCTTCTTAGGATTGGCTCCAGTTTTCCCAGAAAAAAGTGGTTTTTGAAGTTGGATGGATTGATGGATGGATGGATAAAACAATAAACGCAGGAATCATACAGTTTCAACAAAAATGAATGTTGACGGGTTATTGGTGGCACTGACCAGAACGCAGGAGACAGAGCTGGAGGTAGCAAAGTTAAAGATGCTAAGATTTGCATTGGGTGTGACAAGGATGGACAAGATTAGAAATGAGGACATTAGAGGGTCAGCTCAGGTTGGAGAGTTGGGAGACAAAGTTAGAGAGGCGAGATTGCATTGGTTTGGACATGTGCAGAGGAGAGATGCTGGGTATATTGGGAGAAGGATGCTAAGGATAGAGCTGCCAGGAAAAACGAAAAGAGGAAGGCCTAAGAGAAGGTTTATGGATGTGATGAGAGAGGACATGCAGATGATGGGTGTAACAAAACAAGATGACGAGGACAGAAAGATATGGAAGAAGATGATCCACTGTGGCAGCTCCTAACGGGAGCAGCCGCAAGATGAAGAAGAAGAAGACTGTATTTCCTAATATCTGCCTGGGAAATTCAGAAGAACGTTGGTCTAAACCGGTGTTATCTCAAACATTATGGCCTTGGGACGCAATGATCTTTTCAAGTTCATTGCTGACCAAAAGAGAACAATTGAAGCCAAACCTTGGTGAAACAAATGTGGTTTTAAGATTATTTCCCCTTGGTGAAACTACAGAGATTAGACAAGTGTGGTGGGGTGTCCCTTTGCCTAAAATGAACAAGATTAAAAGTACAGTTTGACCAGTGACCCCTTGCTGAGACAACCACAGCTAGAAATGGGGGAAAATATTGTGCAGAGCTGTTGATTGCTTCGGCAGGTGTCGACCCACAACCCTGTGGTTCATAAACGCTGTTCTAAGCAATGTCTGCTGAAAGTAGCTAAAACTGAATACTTTGACAATTACTTGAACACAACAGTGCGTCTCTTACGTTTAAAGCCATTTCACTGAAGTTACACCTGGGTAGTGTGGTTGCTGTTTCAGTGCAAACTGCTGCTAAAAAATCTTACCCTAACATTTCCTCAGTTTAATTCCATGTGCACGCCACAACCTTTATTTTAAATGTCCTTCAAAAAAAATAGTTATTTATTTTTAAAGATGTAAAACGCTGGGCAGCGCCCGAGGTTGGAGACCAGGATTCGAGAACCCCGACTCATGCGCAGGCAAGTGAAGTAACCACTGAGCTAAGCCAGCGTCGGGAAACACAGCCTGGGATTTCGCATATAAAGGTGACGCAACTGAGCTTCTATGATAAGCGTCGCTGAAGACCAAAGTTCATTAACAGCTACTGTAAATATTAAATTTAACTCATAATCTGATTTATGTATAATAACAAAAACATTATAAAAAAACTTGGTTTCTCCATGGATGTCCTAGTGGCTAGCACCAGTGTAATACATTGAATCTGATCATCCCTGTAGTGCAAAGAAATAAAATAGGCCCCTCCATGTGAAATTCAATTAAAACATGAATATTATTGATGAGATACCCAAGGATATAGAGTGGGTTTTAAAAGCATTAAGAGACATTCATTTTCTGCTCACTTTATTGTGTTGTAGATTTCATTTTAAATTGATAGATTTGCCATTTCACCCATCAATCTGCACTCAGTTATCCATACTGACAAAGTGCACACGTGTTCAGAAAGGTTTGACATTTTTTAAAAAACAAAACTGAAATCTATCATCCATAGCATTACTCAGTACTTGGTAAAAGGCCCTGTGGCAGCAATCTGAGCTTCAAGTCTTCTTGGATTAGTCTCTACAAGCTTTGCTCTCCTAGCTTTGGACAGTTTTATCACATTTTTTTCCTGGCCGATCATCTCAAGCTCCATTGGAATGGATGGGAAACATCTCTAGACTGCCATCTTCAGGTCTCTCCACAGATGTTCTATGGGTTTTGTATTCTGGACCACTGCATAACAGTCATAGATGAGTCCCAAAGCCACTCCAGCACTGTCTTGACTGTGTGCTTTGGATCATTGTCATGTTGAAAGTTGAACCATCGGTCCAATCTGAGGTTGAGTGCACACTGGAGCAGGTTTTCTTCAAGGACCTCTCTGTTATTTGGCTTAATTCATCCTTTCCTCATTTCTGACCAAGTCCCTTGCTGCTGAGAAGCACCTCCATAACATGGCGCTGCCACCACTATGCTTCACTGTAGTGATGGTATTAGGTAGATGATAAGCATTTCATTGTCTTTGCCAGACACAGTGCTAGCGGTTTGGCCCAAATAATTCAATTTTGTCTGATCAGGCAGAGTAATCATCATGCTGTCAGAGTCCTTTAAGTGCCATTTGTAAAACTCCAAGCAGGAGTTAGTCACTCCACCATAAACACCTGATTAATGAAGTCTCGTCTTAAATGGTTGTCCTTGTGACAGTTTCTCCCGCATCAGCAGAGGACTTTTGAAACTCTGTTACTAGTGACCATATATTCTTGGTGATTTCTCTGACCAAGGTCTTTCTTGCCTGGCTACTCAATTTAGCCAGACACATTAGGAAAAGTCCTAGTAGTTCCAAACTTCTTCCATTTCACAGTTATTGAGGACATTGTGCTCCTAGAAACACTTAAAACTTTATAAATGGTTTCTATACCCTTGCTTTGATGTTTGCTCAGGTAGAAGCCAGAAGAGATGTTGATGAGACCAGCAGGGGGCGCTTACCCTGTAGTCTCTGTGTGGACCCTAATGCCCCAGTGCAGTGATAGGAACGCTGTGCTGAAAAAAATGCTGTTATCATTTGGATGAGACGTAGAACTGAAGTCCTAACTCTCTGTGGTCCAAAAGATCTCTGAGCATCTTTTGAAGAGAGTAGGGTGTACTCCAATGTCCTATCTAAATTTCTTATCATGGCCCCAAATCATTTTAAATTGGCTAATTTTCTCTCTCACCCCTTCACCACCTAATAGCTAATGTGTGGTTAGCATACAGGCTCAAAGATGGCTGCCATCACATCAGCCAAGTGGGTGCTGCACATTGGTGGTGGTTAAGTGACTCTCCTGTGTCTATGTAAAGTGCTTTGAGTAGTTAAGTAATACCTATATGGATGTAATGAAATATTATTACAATATGATCAGAGAGGTCCTTGGACTTCATGGCTTGGTTTTTGCTCTGACGTGCAGTGTGAATTGTGGACCTTTATATACACAAGTGTCTGCCTTTCTAATCAATGTCTGATCAGTTCCATTTGCTATAAGTGGACTCCAGTCAAGTTCAAGACACAAAATTAAGGAGAATTCAAGAAAACAGGAAGCACCTGAGCATAATTTGGAGTGACAAGGCAAAGTGTTTGATTACTTATTTAAATGAGAGATAATTTAGCTTTTGATTTTTAATAAATGTGCAAAGAATTCTGAAAACATGTTTATATTATTTTGTAAAATAGCAAATTTATCCAGTTAAATTAATGTCTACAGTACAACAAAGTGGGCCAAAATGAAGGGGTGTGAAGTCTTTCTGAATTCACAGTAACTAATGTGTTGGCTGGGATTGGCTCCAGCAGACCCCCGTGGCCCTGTGTTAGGACATAGCGGGTTGGAAAATGACTGGCTGACTAACTAAAATAGTTTAACCATAAAGAGTATTGACAGTAACCACGCTTTTGCGACCCCTACTGGAGAGATACGTGATACACAGAAGTAAAGTTCTTTTAAACTGACGTCAATTAAAAATAACAAAAACCGAAGACAACAAATACTTCCTAATACGTGTTCCCGACAGTCTCGCACGTTCAGTGTCCTTGAGTTGAATTTATAGACGGCTATTCAGTTACTGCTTCGTTTTCACGCCTGCTACACCGCCAACTTCACTGTACAACTGGCTCCGCGCACACTACTCTTCAAACATACTGTGGGAATGGATCATTTTAAATATATGTGCACGTCAGCTTTTATTGTGAATGTTGATTTTTCTAAAAGATTAAAACGCCGGGCAGCGCCCGTGGTTGGAGACGGAATTCGAGAACCCCAACTCAGGTGCAACCATGTGAAGTAACCACTGAGCTAAACCGGCGCCGGAATCAGCTGGCACAGATTTGACATATAAAGGTGACGTAATGGCGCTTGTCTGACGGGCTGACTCAGAAGATCAAAGGTGTAAAACAGCTAAATACTGAATTCATCCATCCATCATCCAACAGCAGAGCAGAACTCTTTGGAGCAGAACTCTTTAAAATTAAATTGCAATAAAACTGAACTCCTGCAAATTGGGACTAAAATGCAAGTTAATAAAATTGGCTCCTTCCCAGTCCATCTTGGTGGTGATCTCATCAGACCTGCCTCTACTGTAAAAAATCTTGGTGTCATTTTCGATTCCTCCCTCTCTTATTCCGCCCACATAAATCACATTAAGAAACTTTCTTACTTTCACCACCGTAATATATCCCGTGTTCGCTCCTTCCTCTCCTTCTCTAATGCTGAGAAACTTGTCCATGCTTTTATGACATCCCGCATCAATTATTGTAATTCCCTACTGGCAGGTGCCCCTTTTAATCTTATATCACAGCTCCAGCTTATTCAAAACTCAGCTGCAAGAGTCCTTACTGGACCAGCAGCAGTGAGCACATCACACCCATCCTGCTCCGTCTTCACTGGCTCCCTGTGTCTTACAGAATCGAATATAAAATCCTACTAATAACCTACAAAGCCTTAAACGACCTTATGCCAAACTACATCAGTGACCTTCTCCATCACTATGTGCCTGTCCGCCCACTAATCTACACTCCATGGGTGACAGCAGGGCCTTCAGCTGTATAGCGCCCAGACTCTGGAATGACCTACCGAAATTAATCAGGTCAGCTGACTCCATGAATTCTTTTAAAAAACAACTCAAAACTCATCTGTTCAGGAAGGCTTTTAGCTCTACTTGACTTTATTACCTTTCTCTCAGTTTACTTCTCTGTCAAGATGCTCATGTAACCTGTGTGTGTGTGTGTGCGAGACCATCAATTATGTTGTCTATTTTTTTCAGAATTCACTGTCTTAATCTTCTTTATTTATTTATCTGGTTTGTACAATGCTATATACTGTATACACTGCCGTTCTTTATTATATTCTGTAAGTGCCTTGAGCATGGGAAAGGCGCTATATAAATAAAATGTATTATTATTATTAACCCGCTATATCCTGACTACAGGGTCATAGGAGTCAATCCCACCCAACACAGGGCACAAGGCAGGAAACAAACCCCGCGCAGGGCGCACACACACAGGGACAATTTAGAATCGCCAATGCACCTAACCTGCATGTCTTTGGACTGTGGGAGGAAACCCACACAGACACAGGGAGTACATGCAAACTCCACACAGGGAGGACCCGGGTCTCCAAACTGTGAGGTAGCAGCACTACCCACTGCGCCACCGTGCCGTCCATACTGAACTCAACTAATAGTGATTCATTAATTTGTATGGCTGTGATCAGATACCACAAACTTTAAAACATTCATTACATCCACAGTCCCAATGTCTGACTGAAGTTCCTTCCCGCGCCCCCAAAGACGTGCGTAATAGGCTACTCAGCCAAGGCTAAATGTCAATGGGCTGTGTACTGGACTAGTGACCTGTTCAATACTGGTTTCTGCCTCATGTGCCATGCTGCCAGAATAAGCACCACCTGCTGGAAGAGGTGATGGTGAGACCAGCAGGAGGCGTCTACCCTGTGGTCTGAATGTGGATCTCAACACCCCAGTGCAGTGACAGGGACACTGTGCTGTAAAACTTCCGCCTTCAGTTCTTCAGATGAGACGTTAAAACCGAGGTCCTGACTCTTTGTGGTCATTAAATATCCGTGAGAATCCTTCATAAAGAGTAGGATGTATCCTGAAGTCCTGGATAAATTGTCCACTATGACCTGGTCATTCTAGACTCTACTAATCCCCTGTCTCTGACTGGCTAACTGTCCTCTCACCCAGGGCCGCTGCTGGCCAAATGGGTGCCCTAAGCAGAAATGTACTTTTGTGCGCCCCCCCCCCCCCCCCCAAATATTAGTTAGGCAGCCGTAACAGAGGTGAGGGCGCGCGCGTCTTCACGTGTGCTTAGCCTACTCTGCGTTCACCGTAAAATGCAATATATACGTTTATATTTTTGTTTATTTGTATATGTATATTATTAATATTAATTTATTATTATAATATATAAAAACGATTTTTTTGAGCAGCTGGGATGGTGCCCCCTGGGAGTTGGTGCCCTACGCAGACTGCGTACTCTGCGTATGGGGAGCGGCGGTACTGCTCTCACCCCTTCACCAGTTAACAGCTAATGTGTGATGAGCACACCCAGAGTATGATGCTGTCACCACCGAGCTTCACCATAGGGATGGTATTAGGCAGGTGATGAGCAGTTCCTAGTCTCCACCAGACACCGGGTTTGGAATCTTTCCAAATACTTCAACTTTTTTTCATCACAATACAGAATCTTTTTCTTTATACTCTCAGAGTCATTTAAATGTAATCATATACCTTTTACTCAATGCTGGCTTCTGTCCAGCCACTCTACCATACCATAAATGTCTGATTAATTGACTGCTGCCAAGATGGTTGTCCCTCAGACAGGTACTTTCACTTCAGCAGAGAACTTCTGAAGCTCTGTTAGACTGACCACCGGGTCAACTCTGGCCAACAAATATCCTGGTTTCAAACTTCTTCCATTTCACAATTATTGAGGCCACTGTGCTCCTGTGGGGACACTCAAAACTTTAGAAATGGTTTTATAATTTTGCTCTGATCTATGCCTCACCCCAATTTGATTGTGGAGGTCTACATGGGATTATTTGGACTTGGTGGCTTGGTTTTTGTCCTGACACACAGTGTGAATTGTAGGAGCTGAAATACACAGGTGCCTTTCTAAACAACGTTCAATTAATTCAGTTTTCCACAGTGAACTCCAATCAAGTTCTACATACACAATTTGGAATCCCACAGCAAAGGGTCTGAATACTTACATGCATCCCTATGGTGAAGCACAGAGGTGACAGCATCATACTATGGGGAGCTTTTATGTGGCAGGAATAGGACCAGTCAGAACTGAAGGAAGGATGAATGTACTCAAATACAGAGAATTCCTTAAAGAAAACCTGCTCCAGAATGCACACAATCTCAGACTGGTGTGACAGTTCATCTTTCAACTTGAAAATAACCCAAAGCAAACAACGCTGGAGTGCCTTTGTGACAAGTCTCTGCCTGTCCTTGAGTTCCCCAGAAAAAGCCCAGACTTATACCCCACAAAACATCTGTGGAGAGTCCTGAAGATGGCAGTTTACAGACACTTTCCATCCAGTCTAATGGAGCTCGAGAGGATCTGCCAGGAAAAACAAGGTAGACTGCCCAAATCCAGGTATGCAAAGCTTGTAGAGACTTACCCTAGAAGTTCTGTCAAAATGGACTTTCACAAACTATTGAGTTAAGGATCTGAATATTTATACGATGCCCTGTGGTGGGTTGGTGCCCTGCCCGGGGTTTGTTTCCTGCCTTATGCCCTGTGTTGGCTGGGATTGGCTCCAGCAGGCCCCCGTGACCCTGTAGTTAGGATATAGCGGGTTGGATAATGGATGGATGGATGGATATTTATATGAATGAAAGGTTTCAGTTTTTGGTTTTTAATAAATCTGCAAACCTTTATGAAGACAAGGTTTCACTTTGTCATTATGTGTAGATTGATGGGCAAAAATGACTATCCATTTAACATTACATTTGTGACACAATAATGTGTGCAGAAAGTGAAGGGGTTTGAATACATTCTGAATCCACTGTACCACTAACACATCCATTTTAAGTTTCTGAGTGACTGTAAATTGCCTGCCAGTAAGTACTGGTAGTGGTGTTTTTTTATTTTTTGTAAAAATATATTTTTATTTACACATTACAAAATTTAACTTTACAACAATCTTACTCATTTTACATGTCCATCTCATACCCTAAAACCCCCATTCCCCTCAGACATTATACAAAACATTCCTATTACTCACATATCTTTTGGTTTAATTACAGTTCTCATTAAATTCTTAATCTCCCTTCCCCATTAACCACAAACCCTTCCATCTCTCGTTTACAGCTACGAAATCCATCCATCCCTCCATCCATCCATCCTCTTCCACTTATCCGAGGTCAGGTCGTGGGGGCAGCAGCTTGAGCAGAGATACCCAGACTTCCCTCTCTCCGGCCACTTCTACGAAATCCATCCATCCATTTTCCAACCCGCTGAATCCGAATACAGGGTCACGGGGGTCTGCTGGAGCCAATCCCAGCCAACACAGGGCACAAGGCAGGGAACCGATCCCGGGCAGGGTGCAACCCACCGCAGGACACACACAAACACACCAAGCACACACTAGGGCCAATTTAGAATCGCCAATCCACCTAACCTGCATGTCTTTGGACTGTGGGAGGAAACCGGAGTGCCCGGAGGAAACTCACGCAGACACGGGGAGAACATGCAAACTCCACGCAGGGAGGACCCGGGAATCGAACCCAGGTCCCCAGGTGTCCCAACTGCGAGGCAGCAGCGCTACCCACTGCGCCACCGTGCCGCCCTCTACGAAATCCCCTCTCTCAATATCTCTTTATTTTTCTTTGAATTTCGTTTTCCAAATTTTTCTCTACTCACAGAACATCTCTGGTCACACACCTTCTTATCATAATGCACCTTGCATCTTTGTTAAGCTGATAATCAGCCACATCAAAAAGACATCCCTTTCACTTCTTTCATTTTCATCTAGTCCCTCCCGTTTCAAAATGAACCCATATGACAAAATAAGGGAGTCCGTTACCATTATCAATAATCTTGTCACTTTTGCCCATACTTCCAGCTGCACTCCCAAAACACATCTGACTGCCTCAACCTTGTGTCAGTCTGGTCTTGGACAGGTATTTGTGTACCTTGTCCATACATCCTCTCCCTTACACATAATCTTTCCCATATCACCAGCCAGTATGTGCCACTGGATTGACAGTTATCTTCGGCGGGGTTGGCTTCTGTCTTTCCTTTCATCTTTTCCTGCTGGAATAAAGTCACTCCCTCAACGCCAACTTATATTACAGTGGTGTGAAAAACTATTTGCCCCCTTCCTGATTTCTTATTCTTTTGCATGTTTGTCACACAAAATGTTTCTGATCATCAAACACATTTAACCATTAGTCAAATATAACACAAGTAAACACAAAATGCAGTTTTTAAATGATGGTTTTTATTATTTAGGGAGAAAAAAAATCCAAACCTACATGGCCCTGTGTGAAAAAGTAATTGCCCCCTTGTTAAAAAATAACCTAACTGTGGTGTATCACACCTGAGTTCAATTTCCGTAGCCACCCCCAGGCCTGATTACTGCCACACCTGTTTCAATCAAGAAATCACTTAAATAGGAGCTGCCTGACACAGAGAAGTAGACCAAAAGCACCTCAAAAGCTAGACATCATGCCAAGATCCAAAGAAATTCAGGAACAAATGAGAACAGAAGTAATTGAGATCTATCAGTCTGGTAAAGGTTATAAAGCCATTTCTAAAGCTTTGGGACTCCAGCGAACCACAGTGAGAGCCATTATCCACAAATGGCAAAAACATGGAACAGTGGTGAACCTTCCCAGGAGTGGCCGGCCGACCAAAATTACCCCAAGAGCGCAGAGACGACTCATCTGAGAGGTCACAAAAGACCCCAGGACAACGTCTAAAGAACTGCAGGCCTCACTTGCCCCAATTAAGGTCAGTGTTCACGACTCCACCATAAGAAAGAGACTGGGCAAAAACGGCCTGCATGGCAGATTTCCAAGACGCAAACCACTGTTAAGCAAAAAGAACATTAGGGCTCGTCTCAATTTTGCTAAGAAACATCTCAATGATTGCCAAGACTTTTGGGAAAATACCTTGTGGACTGATGGGTCAAAAGTTGAACTTTTTGGAAGGCAAATGTCCCGTTACATCTGGCGTAAAAGGAACACAGCATTTCAGAAAAAGAACATCATACCAACAGTAAAATATGCTGGTGGTAGTATGATGGTCTGGGGTTGTTTTGCTGCTTCAGGACCTGGAAGGCTTGCTGTGATAGATGGAACCATGAATTCTACTGTCTACCAAAAAATCCTGAAGGAGAATGTCCGGCCATCTGTTCGTCAACTCAAGCTGAAGCGATCTTGGGTGCTGCAACAGGACAATGACCCAAAACAAACCAGCAAATCCACCTCTGAATGGCTGAAGAAAAACAAAATGAAGACTTTGGAGTGGCCTAGTCAAAGTCCTGACCTGAATCCAATTGAGATGCTATGGCATGACCTTAAAAAGGCGGTTCATGCTAGAAAACCCTCAAATAAAGCTGAATTCCAACAATTTTGCAAAGATTCCAAAATTCCTCCAGAGCGCTGTAAAAGACCTCATTGCAAGTTATCGCAAACGCTTGATTGCAGTTATTGCTGCTAAGGGTGGCCCAACCAGTTATTAGGTTCAGGGGGCAATTACTTTTTCACACAGGGCCATGTAGGTTTGGATTTTTTTTTCTCCCTAAATAATAAAAACCACCATTTACAAACTGCATTTTGTGTTTACTTGTGTTATATTTGACTAATGGTTAAATGTGTTTGATGATCAGAAACATTTTGTGTGACAAACATGCAAAAGAATAAGAAATCAGGAAGGGGGCAAATAGTTTTTCACACCACTGTATATTGTAAGGGTTGAAAACGAACGGATGAGTGATTAAATAATGGACTAGAGTGCTCATCTGCATTGAGGAGTATTAAAGGGTAAAGACGATAAAAATTTCGCGACTCCTGCTGGAGATCGGGGGAATGACCACAGGAAAACAATTGTCTTACTGACGTCAGTCATAAATTAAAACAGAGTAAAATAAGATTTTCTTTTTAATGAATGTTCACATTCACAGCCATTTACGTCTTGTATGTTTAAAGCCGTTTCATCGAATTTATACCAGGATATGTAGTTATTATTCCATCCAACACTGCCGTTACGTTACCTTATGTGCATTAACAAGTCTTCCGTTCAGTCCGACTTGCATGTCACTTGTTATTTTGATCGTTCAGTTAAAAATCACTGGTTATTTTTTTAAAATTAGCAAAACACCGGGCAGCGCCCGTGGTTGGAGACGGAGCTCCGAAGAGCCCGCCTCATGCGCAGGCAAGTGAAGTAACCACTGGGCTAAACCGGCGCCGTAGACGCATCTGTTTCGTCTCATATATAAAGATGACGCAATCGAGCTTTACTACACGCCAGCTCTGGAGATATGTGCGTCCTTGATTCATTTAAAATACGCTCCCAACACTGGTGTCGGACTCACCTGTCGGGCTTTCCCGAGACCATTACTGGTTATGTTCTTGTCCCGATACAACATCGGAGTAGAATTCGGGACAACAAGGCGCTTGGCCTAATTTTTCTTCATGCGCTTGCGCGGTTTTTTTTCTCCAGTTGCTTTGGCAAATTTTGTGGAAGACTCTTAATATTAACGCTTACTGTGACGGTGGAGTATTATTTAGAAAAAAGGCATACAATAAGCAGAGCACTTCCGTCATGCTACACAAGGCTGTCATTCTCCCAAAACCAGCCGGTGTCGTGCCGCATTCACACTAATCATCAAACCCCCTCGTGTTCTAGTGGGTCACCCAAGCGAAAATGAATTATTTTATATTTCTTAAGGTAAATGTGTAATTACCATTGATTGATTCTGCGTAATATTAGGGTATCCTATGGCGATCGTAAGATCACTTTTATTTGTTTTGCGTGTTACTGCATTGACCGTTAAGCAATATTATTCGACTGTTGCTGCTGCAGAGTTGTTGATATCACATCTGTCGAAATAATTCTCCACCCAAACCTTACCAACTCAATAACTCCAGACTGGAAGGTTAGAATCTCTTCAAATTTTATCGGCTGCCACCTATACTGACTTTGTAGATTAAGCCTTAGACATGTCATAAACTCACGATGCAAAAAAAAAACACCATTTTTAGCTGTGTCTAAGGAGTAGTAAGCGGAGGGGGAGAGTTCGGCACCACACATGGCGCAACCCATACAAGTCCCGGGTGCAAGTAAACAAAAGATCTTAACTAACTCCGCCCACCAGCAAGCACACACGAAGTGATAGCGACGTGAAAATATATTGAAGTTAATACGTAAATACGTATAATCTAGCAGCTTGTATCATCGCACTTTTCGAATAACTACATATCATCAAACCTTTCGCATAAAAAAGTGGTACTAACTCAGGTCTACACCAGCGGTCCCCAAATTTTTTAATGATTCGCTATTCACCAGCTGCAATTTCCCGTTTTCAACCCTGACTGTCCTCTACAAGTTGCTATTCACTGCGCAACACTCTTGTAGTAGAAATTGTCATTCTGTAAGGTCCAGGGGAGATTTGCGTAGGAACATTTTCCCAGCTCTGCATTAGATATCCACCTATATCGGCCAACTCCGGAGAAACGCCCGACTCGTAGTATTTTCTATGAAGTTGTCTCCAGTTAATCGTTACTAGAGACTTCTCGAACAAATATCTCATCTGCAACAGGTTTCATTATATCATTTCCATTCCAAGAACATCTCCGAAACTTAATCGGTGTAGGCAGAAATCACACACATATTCACACATACACAGTATGTCATGTATATAATCATAATTAAAACAGCTTTTGAAGACATGAGTAGCCTTGATTTGTACTTTAATAAACAATTATTTGGACATCTCCTTTTTCTGAATATTCTTACCGGACAACCTTTGGCGACTACGCTTGTAATAAATAACTTCGTTTAAACAATCAGTGAGATCACAAGTTGAGTCAAATTATTCAATACCTCCGTAACATACGGACAGGGCAATGCTAGTAAAAAATTTCCGTGGACCAAATAAGTTAAAAACATTCAAACAAGATAAAAAGACATGAATAATAAAACACGAGTAAAAATCCACTGGCCCTCTTCGCCAGCCGGTACTGTATTTCTGAAAAATTTATCATACATGCGAGTTGCACAGGATTTAAATATGTTGTTTGACCACATAATTATCATAATAAAATAGTAAATCCTTCCCCTTTTTTTGAACCGGCGTGGATCGGTGTTTAAGTCGAGGATCTTGGCATATTTTGTGAAAACAATTAGTCGGTGCAAACGGGGCCCATCGATTTTTTGTACTTCAGTGGTTCACTATATCTGTTCTGGTGATGTTGTTTTTCAAGTCTGGCACGGTCAAACAATCGTTCAGCTCAAAATTATTCCTACTACCTATCATTAATTAAATACCCAGTTTTCTCATCTTCGCCAGGATGAGAAAGTTTGGTGGATATACGCGCTATGTTGGTGCTAATCGTCGTCTGCCGACTGGGTTTGGAACTCGGTGGTACGTGGCAAAGCCACATAGCGCGATCCTTGAGCCAGTTTTCTAATATTAGTTTACTGTTCTTTGCGTCTCTCATTACCCGATATACACTTCGGCATCGACCTCAACAACAGCGGCACCCAAACAAGCGTTCAGTAAAGTAAGGCAGTCTGTTTACTCCGCCTTTCAAGGCCACATGTCAAGTATTAACCAATAGTGGAGAGCCGATTTGGATGGAAAACACGTAAGAGTCTGATTGAAAAAACATTTACACACCAGCGCTTTCCAGATCACAGTGTTTTATTTGAAAACCCTGTGGTAACAGAAGTTTTCTTTTTTTTTTTTTTTTCTTTTTTTTTTTTAATTTTTTGTCTTTTTTAGTCATTCTGGTTTACGTTCAGACCATAGTGTGTGTGTGTGTGTGTGTGTGTGTGTGTGTGTGTGTGTGTGCGTGTGTGTGTGTGTGTGTATATATATCAGTGCCGGATTAACCAATAGGCACATGTAGCATATGCTACGGGCCCCGCAATTTCGGAGGCCCCCAAATGGTGGACCCAATATTTAATGAAAAAGTGTAGCATTGAAAAACTGGTCTTTAAAAATATTATCTTTACGTTTTTAAACTGTAAATTTCTTACACAACAAAACTTTAGGGGCCCAACACATAAAATTCACATAAATATTATAAGATTCTTATTATAATCGAGAGTAAAATACTGTGGTGGGTTGGCAAATGGATGGATGGATGGATGGATGGAGAGTAAAATAATTATTTAGTCCAGTTTGAACTGTTCAGAATCTAAACTTCAGATGATGCAGACCAAAAGGGCCCCCAAATTTGAAATGTGCTATGGGCCCCCAAAGCTTTTAATCCGGCCCTGATATATATATATATATATATATATATATATATATATATATATATATATATATATATAATTTATCTATCTATTTATGTATTTATTTATTTAACGAGCTTCTGTAAAAAGTCAAATTCCCATTGGGGGCAAATAAAGTTCTACCTAAAGTTTCACCAGTCTAAAATGTACCAAACTAATATGACTATTACATAAAAAATCGGGACAGGTCTCCCCTAGACTTTCTCATATACTCAGATAATATGAATATTTGAGGAGTAAGCCACAAGACAATTATTATATTTTTATATTATGTACATTAAAGAACCATCAACAACAAATTAAATCAATAATATATTGAACAATTATTATAAAAGTAAAGTTAAATAAATCAGACTCTGCAGCTGCCTGAATAAAAGGTAAAGTACCACTTCTGGTTAATGGAAATGGCCCAAAAGTTAATAGAAAGCTATGTTTTGTACCTAATACTTGTATGCAAAATCTGGTTGACCTAAGTGAAAGCGTACTCAAGTTATCGTGTTTACACACACACACACACACACACACACACACACACACACACATGCACAGTCAGAAATAATTCCAAAAATGGTATTTTCGGACTCAGGGATGTTTAAAACGTCAAGATTTATCAAAATCTCGACATTGAATCTTTGGACGATTACAATACTTTGCCTATACTTTGTATACGAGAAAGTAAAAAAACACTCCTACATGCAATGTAACGGTTATTTGTTCTACAGATGACCTCTGTGCTTACGTCCGTTTTGCTCACTTGTTTTCTAAAATAATAAAAAAGCCTTAACTGCAGGTTGGCTCAACTAACTCCGGGCCCATTGCATCACAGTAGCTTTGGCCTTGCCCAAAATGTTTAACTTGTGGCTCAGAAGTAAATAATTCCACCTATGACTTAGACGGTGCCACCAAAATGTAAAGTATATTCGACATCGTTCAAACCACTAAAATCAAACCAGTTAGCCACATTGCCCAAACATCAGTGTACGCCCGCTCCTGATAGACACAATTCTCAATGACAGTTATGGAGTTCCTCACTTTCTCTGACACAGACTGATTGTCATTACCAATTAGTTTTTGTCATGTCAAACACACCGTGGTAATAATGGGACCACTGGAACATTCCAAGGTTCTACCTTACCTGTACTGCACAATAAATTACAATTTTTCTCAATTGCTTTGGCACATTTCCTGAAACAGTCTTTAAGTTCTCGCATTTCCCAAAACAGTTTACAATGCAGCCCAACATTTTGGTTCACCCATATTACAAAGTACTTCTCGCAAATCCTTGAACTCTTTTGTCAACATATAATAACCGAGTCAGCCTTTAAGTCAAAGGGACCAAAATAAAAAGTTGCTGGATCATTGTATATAGTCAAGGCAGTCAAAATGGGGTGGCCAGCTCCAATCCTGGAGAGCCACAGTGGCTGCAGGTTTTCATTCTAACCATCTCCTTAATTAGTGACTAGTTTTTGCTACTAATTAGCTTAATTTAATTTATTTGCCCCTCATGCCCTCAAGCAGAAGGTACCGCAGCCTGAAATGTAGAACTACCAGGTTTAAAAACAGTTTTTTTCCTACTGCCGTTCCTCTTTTAAATGAAGCATTTTAGTATTTCATTGTATGCTGATTTTAACTATGTGTTTTTATTAATGTCTTGTGCATCGTATTTTCGTTCTGCAGCACATCTTGGATGTTCTGCTGAATGACAAATAAAATTGAATTGAATTGAATTGAATTCAATATTTGTTTCCTTTAAGTCAGGGCTGAGCAACATCGGTGTTGGAGGGTGTTGCTTCATGAGAAATCATTCACTGCTGATGAAGCTCTCATTGCTCAAGTGACATCTTAATGCTTCAATTTACTCGTCTCACTTAAACTCTTAATTGCTTATTTTAGTCTTAAACAGCCGTATTCATTGTCTTAACTGCTCCTTATTAGCAATAAGATGCAAATGACAAAGGCACTAGCAGTTCTCCATCGAGCTTGTCTCCATTTCCACCCGTGTGTATTCATCATTCATTATTTGTTTTAATTACGTACTCAGAAGGAAACGGAGTAGAAAGTGAAGAACTTAAAATTACTCATTCATTTTAGGCTTCCAATCATTTGGATGATAAATGTATCTTTAGAAAGGAAAAAATGTCTTGTGATTTAAGAGTGAACTGACAAGAAGTTAACTTGAGGATTGACTCCTAGTTAAGCAACTGGGTGGGAACAAAAACCTGCAGCCAATGCAGCTCTCCAGGGTCAGAGCTGACCACCCCTTGTTTAGACCGGGGTCCTCAAGTTATGGTTCTGGAGGGCTGCAGGTTTTCCTTCCAGTCAGTTTCCTAATTAGATGAGGGCCCTTCCTGATCATGAAACTTGCCACTTAACTCTTTGGCTTGTAGGTGCTTTCATTCATCCAAGCCAAATTTTAATTGCACTGTACAGATCCCTCCTCTGAGAACATTATCAATGTGGTTTGTGGACCAGAACAGATTTAAACTTAACACTCCTTCCAATTCCCCTCTCGTTTATTTCTAAACATTTTTTTTAAAACTGATACTTCACGGTGCTTTTGCACAGATTTCAAAGGGAAGCATGTTAGCTGCAGAGCTGCTGGTTTATTAGTTATCTGCATTTCATTATTAACTAATGTCTGGTTAAGAAAGCACTCAACAATTGCTAAAAACTAAGGGTCTTGTTCAGAAAGGGAAAGCGGACGCCACTTGAGATGGCCTTCCCCTCGCCAAAATACTAATGTTAAGGTCAATAAAATAGGTCCCTGATGTTAAGTCACTATTTTAGGGCTAAAATGATAACAGAAATGTGAAACCTACTTATATACCCTAATGTTAATTATTGTGAAAGAACCAAATGGCGTCCGCTTTCTGAATAAGAACCAAAAACTAAACTTGACAATTAAGGGTTCTGAATTGTAGCAGGCAAGGAAACTAAAAGTAAGCCCAAAAATATCATATTGTTTTAGTAGGAAATAAATGGAGTTAAATGCATGGAGTTAAATAGCAAGTTTCATTAACTCCTCACAGGTGGCGCAGTGGTAGTGCTGCTGCTTTGCAGTAAGGAGACTGTGGAAGATTGTGGGTTTGGTTCCTCTCTGTGTGGATAGTGCTTTGAGTACTGAGAAAAGCGCTATATAAATGTAATGAATTATTATTATTATCAGCAAGGGGCGGCACTCCGGGCGCTCCGGTTTCCTCCCACAGTCCAAAGACATGCAGGTTAGGTGGACTGGCGATTCTAAATTGGCCCTAGTGTGTGCTTGGTGTGTGGGTGTGTTTGTGTGTGTCCTGCGGTGGGTTGGCACCCTGCCCGGGATTGGTTCCTGCCTTGTGCCCTGTGTTGGCTGGGATTGGCTCCTGCAGACCCCCGTGACCCTGTGTTCGGATTCAGCGGGTTGGGAAATGGATGGATGGATTATCAGCAAGGACTGAGTTCTAATTAGGAAAATGGCTGGAATGAAAACCTGCAGCCACTGTGACCCTCCAGGACTGTGATTGAGGACCCCTACATTACAATACAATTTATTTTTATATAGCCCAAAATCACACAAGAAGTGCCACAATGGGCTTTAACAGACCCTGCATCTTGACAGCCCCCCAGCCTTGACTCTCTAAGAAGACAAGGAAACACTCCCAAAAAAAAGAAACCTCGGGAAAGGCAGTTCAAAGAGAGACCCCTTTCCAGGTATGTTGGGCGTGCAGTGGGTGTCAAAAAGAAGGGGGTCAATACAATACAATACACAGAACAGAACACAAGTAATCCATCCATTTCCTAACCCGCTGAATCCGAACACAGGGTCACGGGGGTCTGCTGGAGCCAATCCCAGCCAACACAGGGCAGAAGGCAGGAAACAATCCCGGGCAGGGTGCCAACCCACCGCAGGACACACACAAACACATCCACACACATCAAGCACACACTAGGGCCAATTTAGAATTGCCAATCCACCTAACCTGCATGTCTTTGGACTGTGGGAGGAAACCGGAGCGCCCGGAGGAAACCCACGCAGACACGGGGAGAACATGCAAACTCCACACAGGGAGGACCCCGGGAATCGAACCCGGGTCTCCTAACTGCGAGGCAGCACCGCTACCACTGTGCCACCGTGCCACCCACACAAGTAATCCTCATTACAAATACGGAGCAGAATTTAACCGTAGACGATATCACATAATATGATTTGGATACATTAGACTAGTGGTTCCCAAATTTGGCCCTGGGGACCCGCTGTGGCTGCAGGTTTTTCCCTATACTAATTGATAATAATTGATCTCATTTAGTTGGTTGGTCTTTTTTTCTCTTTTCTTATTCTGCATTCAGAAAAGCATAATAGTATGATTTTTACCATATAAGACATTTAGAAATATTTCTAATTTTTGCTATAGCTTTAAATGTTTAACTCTTTTTTTTGTTGCTGTTGTGTGAAAGGGTGCGTCCCGGACACAGACAGGCAGACACGTTTCCAATCATCACCACACGTTTATTACACAAGTCACTATTATTTGCAAGTCTAAGTGCACCACACCAACAAACCCCCCACAGTCTCCCAAAGTCCTGGCTCCTTCAGCCTTCCCACTCTTCTTCACACAACACACTCAGGCCTCTCCTCGCCCCCTCTGCAGCGGCCTTGTCCTCCTCCTACCCGACTCCAGCCTTGATTGCAGGGCGGCGGCTCCTTAAGTAGGCGGCTGATTGCGGGCCGCACCCAGCCACCTGCGACACCTGTTATTTTCCCTTATTCTGTGTAGTCTGCTTTCCTCCCCCAGTCCAAAGACATGCAGGTTAGGTGGGATTGGCGATTCTAAATTGGCCCTAGTGTGTGCTTGATGTGTGTGGATGTGTTTGTGTGTGTCCTGCGGTGGGTTGGCACCCTGCCCGGGATTGGTTCCTGCCTTGTGCCCTGTGTTGGCTGGGATTGGCTCCAGCAGACCCCCGTGACCCTGTGTTAGGATATAGCGGGTTGGATAATGGCAGACCCCCCGGGACCCTGTGTTCGGATTCAGCGGGTTGGATAATGGATGGATGGATGGGTTGGATAATGACCAACTGTGTAGTCTGCTCTATTCGCTGTATCCTTATAGTGACAATTAAAAACAAGCAATTCAGACTTTCAGGTGAACAACACTAAATGATGAAACGCTACAAATGTTTTAACATCAGATCAACTAATTGGTCAACAATGGAAATGCAGAATGGAAATCAGGATGAACATAAATAAAAAGTAAAAAAAAAATATGTTATCCACATATACTGTACAGTAACTGCTTAGGCTTTATTATAATGTATTAACACACTTACTTTTGTAATTTCTTCATTGACTCCAAACCACAGAAACTGGGAATTACAGTAACGGCTCACTTAATTAGGATAGGAGTCCAATTAAAAGTAGAAGGTAGTTGGAACAAAAACCTGCAGCCCCAAGGGCTTCCCCAGGACCATGACTGAGGACCCCTGCATTAGATACCACGAATCGTTGCTAAATAAAGATCTATAAAACATGACCAGTTGTCCAAGGTCTCACACTTGGCTTTGTTTCGGTTTGTCACGGGTGCCTAACGTATTCAAGCTGCAAGGCCCAAGGAGGTATTGCTGCAGACTGATGATATTATGGGCAGATCTGAATGTCAATCAAAGTCAACTTCGACAAATTATATTATTGACAAGTAACTCCTCGTCCGTCAGGGATTTGGTGAATTAAAAGAAAAAAAATCTTACTATGTGATTGGCTGAAGTTGAAAATGTCTGACAGTTGGCCTGGTCATCTATCCCGCCATCTGTGCTCCAGCCTGATCTCCATTGTTATGTTTTCTTAATTAATGAAACAAAGTATTGCTGCTAATAAAACACACTAGTTCTGCCTTAAGTTTAAAATAATACTCCATCCAAAAATGTTTTTTTCAAATGCTGCTTACTGCATGTAGTATGCAGCAAAGACCAAGAGAAAAAAAAATGTAATCACACACTTTCTTATAAGAAGTGAAAAAAAAAGTTTATGATATAATGCAAGCCAATAGTGGGCGATACTGTACAACAGTAAACAATGTGAAATTTGCATATAAAAAAATAATAATCTCACATTACTTGTGTAGCATAATCCAGTGTTTCTCAGCTACAGGGTCATATGCTGCCCCCAGTGGGTCATGAGTTGCTAGTGTTTATGTTAGTGGGTTGCCACTCCGAGAATTGCACACAACACCCTCCCCCGACCCACTCTGACAATCGCACTCGATTCACCCAGGCGGACCCTCATTATTGGTGGGTCTCGAAGACACATAAAAAAAAAAAAAAAAAAAAAGTGAGTCGCAATGCCAGAAAGATTGAGAAACACTGGTGTAATCCACATGTCACTTATCTTAGTCATATGCTCAAAACGAGCAAAATACATGCGTCTTTGGTAAAATACTGTTAAATAGATACTTCTGGAAAAATCAATGCACATCACAAACAGGAAACTACAGCACAATGGAATTTCCTTTTAGAATTGAAGACAGGGCTCTTAACCAATGGAATAGGGGGTTGGGGTAAATCTCTCGGATGAGACATAAAACCGAGGTTTTGACTCTCTGTGGTCATAAAAGAAGCCTGGGCACCTTTCGAAAAAGTTTAGGGTGTACCCCGATGTCCAAGCTAAAATGACCATCATGGCCTTGTCCATTCTGAGCCCCTTATAATGCCCTGTCTCTATCTGGCTAACTAATTTTGTCATCCCTTTACCACCTAATAGCAAATGTGTGGTGTGCACATTGGCACAAAAATGCCTGCCATTGTATCTTCATCAACATCATACTACTAATCATTATTATATATTATACTACTAATCATCATTACTAATAAACTACAAAGCCTTATATAACCTCGCGCCAAACTACATCAGTGACCTTCTCCATCACTATGTGCCTGCCCGCCCACTAAGGTCCTCTGATTCTGGCAATCTTGTTGTACCCCACACTAATCTACACTCCATGGGTGACAGCAGGGCCTTCAGCTGTATAGCGCCCAGACTCTGGAATGACCTACCGAAATTAATCAGGTCAGCTGACTCCATGAATTCTTTTAAAAAAACAACTCAATACTCATCTGTTCAGGAAGGCTTTTAGCTCTACTTGACTTTATTACCCTTCTCTCAGTTTACCTCTCTGTCAAGATGCTCATGTAACCTGTATGTGTGTGTGCGAGACCATCAATTATGCGGTCTGGTTTTTTTTTTTCAGAATTTCCTGTCTTAATCTACTTTATCTGGTTTGTACAATGCTATATACTGTATATGCTGGCGTTCTTTATTATATTCTGCAAGTGCCTTGAGCATGGAAAAGGTGCTATATAAATAAAATGTATTATTATCATCATGGTGGATGCTGCACATTGGTGGTGGTTGAAGTAAAAGCACTCTGAGCAGTTATAAAAGCACTATGTAGATGTAATTATTAATTATTACATTTATGTTAAGCCATAACTGGCATTTAAATAAATCAGACACACCCACCTTCAAGAAAGAAATTAAAAAGATGCAAAATATGCAAGCAGGTCACAGCAAGGCAAACATATTAATACACGTTCAGTCAAGTTTCAGCTTAGTAATAAAGCATCCCAACTGCCCCCCAATAAACTTTAAGTCACATTTGCTTTACTGTGACTGAAATTCGTTTCTGTAGCTTTTTGACATTTTGCACATTGTTTTTAAGTGCTATTTAAACAATACTTCCACAGGAGAGCTGGCTGATATTTGTGATACAGAGATTATCAACTGCAGTTCTTTTTTTTTGTCACTTCTGTTTATTGTATCCAAAGGACCGATTCACCAAAAAAAAAAAAAAATTAAAAAGACAAGAGACGGCTCACTCATGTAAACTTTTGTTTCAGACACACTTTTGGGAATTCTTTTGGTCACTTTTTTTAGTATTTCTACATCAAACTGAAACATTCTTAAGTATTACACAGCAAAGTGGCCAATAATAAAAACCTTTAATAATATTAATAACAGAAAATCCCACCCAGGATAATTCCCGGAAAAAAAAAACTTTTGTATTTACAAAGTCTTTTACTTTTTCGCTGTTTGCTTGCTCAATCGCCTTAACCCACCATTAGAAACTGTTTTTTTTTTACTTTTTTATTTTGTAAAAATGTTGACTGTTGCACTGGACATAATGAGACAATCACATTTCATAAAAAATATCCTTGGCTCTGGCTAAAGCACTGGGGTTAAAACAGCTATTTCACTACTAAAGGAAACAACAGTTTTCCAACTGTCAATGTTCAGTGTCCTTTTTTGGATGATCCAAATCCTGAGAATCCCATCACTGCTGCCATTTCATTGTCATCTTCATAATTTAAGTCTTCGTCTGCTTTGCGTTTCTTCTCTTTCTGTTTTTCTTTTTTGTATGCTTTTGCTTTCTCCTCCTGTTTGTAGCATAACGGAAAAAACAGGCAATAAAATATCAGTGATCACACCTCAAAGCTATCCGTCACAAAGAGAAATGTAAGCCATTACAAACCAACAGAATGCCTAATGCCCTGGGATTTTCCAAACTAAGCTATTACACATAAAGCTGCGCTGTCTACTTAACATAGGTAAGATTTATCTAATCCAGAGAAGAAAAGAGTATTAACTGAGAACACCAATTTGTGACTTAACAAAATCCCTGCCGCTGGGTGACCCTGATTCAATCACTTAACCTCCAGCCGCTCCAGCTGCACAAATGAGTCTCTATCTTTTCATGTAAGAGCCATTAACTTGGGCTTATCATCATTGGCCAGCTGCCCCAAAAAAGCCTTTAATCTACTTATTCCCATTCAGTTGGAGATACTGCTGGAAAGTTTTTTTCAGCAAGGACACCCTTTCTGATCATAAAGTTTCCTGTCGCAACAATTAAGGAATGGTGACTCTATTTGAAGTGCTTTGGGATACCTCTCACCATTAAAGTTTTTGTTTAATATAAACTGTATAAAAGTTTTTTTAATTAGTTGAGGGATGTTGTACATTCAGTAAACATGAAATATCATTTCAACAGCAGAGTGTCTATTAACAAGCCAGTGCCTGATCTGTATAAATATTATACAACTACACTATCCATCCATCCATTTTCCAACCCTCTGAATCCGAACATAGGGTCACGGGGGTCTGCTGGAGCCAATCCCAGCCAACACAGGGCACAAGGCAGGAACCAATCCTGGGCAGGGTGCCAACCCACCGCAGGACACACACAAACACACCCACACACCAAGCACACACTAGGGCCAATGTAGAATCGCCAATCCACCTAGCCTGCATGTCTTTGGACTGTGGGAGGAAACCGGAGCGCCCGGAGGAAACACATACAGACACGGGGAGAACATGCAAACTCCACGCAGGGAGGACCCGGGAAGCGAACTCAGGTCCCCAGGTCTCCCAACTGCGGGGCAGCAGCGCTGCCCACTGCGCCACCGTGCCGCCACAACTATACTATCCCTGAAAATTGAGAATACAGTGCAGTGAAAAAATATTTTGCTCCATCCTGATTTCCTCCATCTTGCTTTATCACCAGACTCATCTTTAGAGACTTTCATCGATGACATTGTATATAAGGATGCTACTCTTCTACTAGTTATATATCCATTTCATAAGATCGCATAGATTTGATTTTTCTTTGTTACTTATTCATTAATATTCTTGCTTAATCTTGTTTTTCTTTTCTTGTACCTTTGTTTTTGATATCTTGTAAAGCACTTTGTGCTACATTGTTTGTATTATATAAATAAATGTTATTGATGCGGTTGTTTCCTTATTTGTAACAGTTAATTTTTCTGATCTCTAAACAGAGTATAATACAAAACACAACCTTAGTAAACAAAGGTTTTTAAATTATGATTTATTAAAGGAAAAAACGTTCACCAACACCCATATCACCCATGTGAAAAAGTAATTGCCTCCTTTGTCATTCACTCAACCATTTAATGAACCAAATTTAAATGATAAGTTAAATTAGAACAGACACAACCGAGCATGATTGCTGCCAGTCCTAGTGAATCTAAACATTTTATTTTATTATATAGAACCTTCCACGTAATGTAAATTTGACTAAAAGTTCTCAACAAGTAGCACACCACGCCTCGGTCAAAACATATTCCAAAAGACTCAAGAAAGAAAGTTACTGAAATACATCAGTCGGGAAAAGATACAAAAATCTATCTCCCTGGGACTGCAGCAAACCACCGTTCAGAGTCATCATCTCCAATTGGAGAAAACGTAAGCTAACACATCTTTCCATAATAAACCTCAAGCACAGCAGGGTTATGCAACAAGACAACAATCCAAAACACAAGAACAAGTCCACCTCTGAATGGCTGGAAACAAAATTAAGGTTTTGAGGTGGCCTAGTGAAAGTCCTGACTTGAATCCAATTGAGATGTTGGGGCAGGACCATAAATGAATAGTTTATAGAGTTGAAAAACTTCCAGTTCTCTACAATTCTGTAGAGAAGAATGGGCCGAAATTTGACCACAGTGGTGCTAAAGGCTGATCCCGTTACCAGAAGCCTCTGATTGCAGTTGTTGCTACTAAAGGTGGCATGATCAAGTATGTCACATGGGTGGTAAGGGTGTTGGTAAACGTTTTTCATTTAATTAATCAAATGATAATTTAAAAAGTGTGTTTACTCAGGCTCTCTTTGATATTATACTAGTTTGGTATGGAGATCAGAAACAAGTTTTACGAATATGCAAAAACAAAGTAAATCAGAAAGGGAGCACAAACTTTTTTTTAAGGCTCTGTATGCTATGAAAAAGTGCAATTATAAAGAAACTTCGCTTTGGGAACTACAAAAGTTGGACATTCCAATCAAAAAGATCCAGGTTTTCTATCTCATCCCCTTATTTTGTCTTTTACCTCCAGGACAGCCCTTAAGACATGGGGTTCCATCATCTTCTTTTGTCACCCATCCTTTATTGTCCCTTCTCTCCTCATATAAAGCCAGCTGACATGTTATATAGGCATGCTATAGGACATTTACTTGTACATTTAGTTTTGCAAAATGATATTCCATCCTCAACCATTATACCCTGGAATACCATTTTGAAATATATTACCCTTTCTTACAGATTGTCACTATATTCATTTCACACTCATGAATTGTGTCCATCTTACGTCCTTGTAAGCGCTTTTCTATGGGTCTATCATTACTCTCTAAATGCACCTAGTGCATTTCTCCATAAGCTTTGGAACTGTTCCTCATTTCTTTCTCCTGGTTCTTCTTTCCGACTCTGTTTTTCTCAATCCTCTGTATTGATATTCCTCTTTCATCCCATATCTTTCTTCATCTAGCCTTCTCTGCTCTTACTTTTACTTCTGTACAGTGAAGGATCTTTTACCTTCGGTACTGCAGCAGCTAACTCAGCACTGGTCTCTCATTAAAAAAGAATTCTGTTTCTGGCAATTTTGGAAGTCTTCTTTTAATACTTTGGTACTTCCTGAGCTATAGCCATGTGAAAAAGTAAATACACTCCATAAAATGTTTATTTTTTTCTTTTTAACATATTTAAATACATCATATTCATTTAAACAGCATCTATAGATAAAAGTAAAATTGTAAAAAAAAAAAAAAAAAAAATGAATATTTGATTGCAATAATTTTACTCAACAAAAAATGGACAGATATGCCATTTCCATCTGTGGAAAAAGTAAGTCCATTCTTGCTTCTAATAGCTGGTAATGCCCCATCTTTCAGGTATTTCCTAGAACTATCTAGCAGCCTCTGACATCAATTGGGAGAAAATTTATCTCCATCACCCGTGCAGAATTCTTTCAGTTCTGCGATGTTTGATGCCGTGTCTTGTGTGCTCTATCACAGCACATTTCAAATCTCCCAGATGAGATTCAGGTCCAGGCTCTGACTTGGCCATTCCAGGAACCTCCATTTCTTTCTTTTCACTCATTCCTTGTTGGATGTACTAGTATGTTTAGGGTCATTGTCATACTGAAATGTCCACTTTTGGTTAAGTATCAATCTTCTGATAGATAGTCTTACATTATTCTAAATCACCCACTTGTCCAATAAAGGACTCATAAAGTAATCTGTAACAGTGAGTTATCCAGGGCATGATGTATAAAATCAGCTCCAATCCAAAACATTTCCACCACATTGCTTTACAGCTGTTATCAGGTTCATCTGGTCAAATGTTTGGCGAAAACCAAAGACAGCATTACTTCTAATACCACAACCAAATAATTCTAGCTCTGGTCTTTCTTGAGGTGTTCATGGGTAAATGTTAGTCTTGCCCCGACTTTCTTTCTGGACAAAAAAAGTTTCCTCCAGGCACACCTCCCATGTAGATTTCATTTGTGTAGCCTCTAACGGTAGACTCATACACCGACATCAACAATGGCAAGAGCTATCTGGACTTCTTGGAGACTTCTTTCAATCTGCTCTTGCACTGAACTTGCTGAGGCAGCCTGGCCTGGACATAGACAAGTTGAGTTTTGTTTAAAATCTTTTCCACTTGTAGATGATGTTCCCAGACAGTGGAATGGTTGATTTCCAGTTTGGAGATCATTTTAAATCTCTTCCCAGATATACAGGTATCTATGACCTTCTTTCTGAAGGCCTTATGAAGCTATTTTGATCTAGACATGGAGATAACAGACACTTCAACCACAAAGAGCAAAGCAAACCAAATTCCTGAGGTTTAAATAAGACAGATTCAGATAAGATCCTCTCTAATGATGTTCTAATCATTTGCACCCGACTCTAATTTGAAGTAGTAATAAAAGTAGAGGTGCACTTACTTTTTCCATTTTCAAAATTTGCATCTATGTTTATTTAAATATGATGCACTACAAAATATATATGTGGCATGATGTTTTGTTATATAACATCACATTTATCTATAGGTGCTGTTTAAATGATGATAAAATATCGATATGTCCACATATGTTAAAAAAAAAAAAAATGCATGAGCTGTACTTCCTTTTTCACATGACTATTATTGGTTGGGGTTGGACAGAAGCCTTGTTTTGTCTAGTGTTTCTTGAAAGTTATATTCCTTTCATGTATTTGCTCAACTTAATAAAAAATTAATAACAAAAAATAACTAACTTTAGTTGCTGATATTAACTTGCCATTATTAATTCACCATGGTGTACTCAGGCTTGGAGGTGTCATGGTGTTACTTGCATCATGCAGGTTTCAATATACCTGTGTGAGTGCGCTCTCTCTCTCTTTCTCTCTCTCTAATGAAACAATATATTATTTGCAAGATGTACAGCTTCTAATAATACACAAAATTATCTGTATTAACAGGTACTTGCTTCAGGAAGAATCTGAATTGGCACAGCTGAAGAAATCACTGTGAGCCTCCTACAGACATAACAAAATCCTTTGTAAGCCAAGCTGAGCCTTTGTAGCAAATATCAGAGCACTGATCAGAGGCAGAGGCAAAGCCAAGCAGCACAACACATGCTTAAGAACAACAGCCCACTTAGAAATCGCTAATACTATAATAATGAGAGCCATCCCAGAACTGTCAACAAAGCATTAAAGTTTGACACAAATGCGTAAAGCGTCTCAGAGAGGCTTTTCAGCGCTTCTGACGGCTGACATGAGGATTACAAGACTCCCACCTCTTCTCGCAGTTCCTTCATTCTCTCTTCAAAGTCGTATTCTTTTTGCTTCTCCTCCATCTTCTTTTTATTCATCTCAAATCTTTTTTTGACCTGATCAAGGGAAGACCTTTCCACCCTCATGGACATACCCAGGTTTCTCTGATCTAAGGGTACAGATAGGAAAAGGACATTAAATTAGAGAATGTCTGGCCTTTACATAATACCTAAACAGTTACATTTTTAACCACAGATAAAGCTGTATCACAAAATGTTCTAAAGTACAAAAACGGATGCTCTATAATAGAATGTGGTATTTTCCATGACAGATTGACTCAAATTAAATGTGTTGTCACTGCTGGAGTACAATACTTGCATTTTCTTTTGTTAATACACACAAGTCCATATTAAGGAACCGACCTATGAGCTCAGTTTGGCAGCTAGACAGTGCACAGGAAGGCAGAGCCGTCAAAATCATTCCAGCATTATTTTCTAAAAGCAAAAAAAGCAAGTCTGTCCCCTTCTTGTATTGCCCTGCATTGACATCCATCCTTAGAATACATCTTTCCCACATCACCGTTAACACTCCATTAACAATCTATGCCATTTATAAGAATGCTAGCATGGGTAATTTCTGTTCTCTGGCAGCTTTCTACAGTCACAACACCTCAGGCTTAATCACTTTTTCTATCTTCCTCCAAACTTCTACGAACCTCTTGCAGATGGCAAATCACTAATTATATTAACAGAAAAAAACTGCCTCTTGCAAGCCACATAACCTGCAGGGTCAATAAATAAAATTCCCTGGGCTGGAATCTATTTCCTGTTTCTATAAATGTATTAGAGCCACAATTCACAGAGGTTTATTACAAGACAGGCAAGCTCATTTTCCAAATGTAGTGCTCTCACTGGTAACATTTGCATATTTGCATTCTGCTACTTCACACAATGCTACAATTGATGTAACCTACTGGGACATTTTACTGGTCTCTTAACTTCAGCAGTGAATGAAAAATTTAATGGTACAGACACCATTCAGGCATGTCAGCAGGAAAGAGGCTTTCAAGTTTAAAAAAAGATGAAAATTTTCAGTCCTTGGAGTATTACCCAAAGTCCATTTTGACAGATTGCTAAACCAGCAGTTTAAATGTGGGGAAGACCAAAGTGAAACAGGCAGAAACTGTACTTTTAACTAATACAAATGCTTGTCTGCTGCAGTATTTGGTTAAAGAAGATCCATTTGCCAAACAACACCACCACCATTACCCTTGCTATACACACAGTAGAAGTGTGTGATAAGAAAGAAGGGTTACTCAACAATAATCATATAAAAAGCAGGTTCTGTGCAGATTTAACTGACTCAGGTAGACATGCACATACACAATGAGCTGTCTTCCAAATCTGCTTATTTATTAACCTATAACATTACACTGACTTTATAATCTTCCTCTCAAAAAGCAAGTAATCAAGTCTCTCTAATCCTATTTACACTTACAAGTGTACTCCAAAGGAACATCCTATTTATATATATATTTTTTTTAATCAGCACATTCATTCAGGTTTAAAAGCACATTTGAACATTCTTACGTACAGTATGTCTTAAAAGGTGAACCAAATAAATGCAAGCTGGGAGTGTAAGCATATGCTGTATTTCAATAGTTATAGATTAAAATTTCTCAATTATTATTCACAAGGTATAGCTAGGAGATACAAAAAATATTAAATCCCCATGTAAACAGAATGAAACCTCCATGCTTATTGTAAAAGAAATGACACAAAAACAGATATTTTAGTGTGTGGCATGTAATGAATGAACAACAGACACAATAGGAATCCCACTGTTAGAAAAACAGATGTTAATAAACAACATTTATATTTTATCTGTCATGATGTAATGTTTATAGTGACATTAATGTGGTGGGTAAAATTTTTGATATTAAACCTCAAAGTTACTGCTTCAGTTCTTGTACCTACAGTATGTTAATCATTTCTTCTTCTTTCGGCTGCTCCCATTAGGGGTTGCCACAACAGATCATCTTCTTTTATATCTTTCTGTCCTCTGCATTTTGCTCTGTTACACCCATCACCTGCATGTCCTCTCTCACCACATCCATAAACCTTCTCTTAGGCCTTCCTCTTTTCCTCTTACCTGGCAACTCTATCCTTAACATCCTTTTCCCAATATACTCAGCATCTTTTCTCTGCACATGACCAAACCAACGTAATCTCACCTCTCTGACTTTGTATCCCAACTATCCAACTTGAGCTGACCCTCTAATGTACTCATTTCTAATCCTGTCCATCCTCGTCACACCCAATGCAAATCCTAACATCTTTAACTCTGCTACTTCCAGCTCTGTCTCCTGCTTTCTGGTCAGTGCCACCGTCTCTAACCCATATAACATAGCTGGTCTCACTACTGTCCTGTAGATCTTCCCTTTCACTCTTGCTGATACCCGTCTGTCACAAATTACTCCTGACACTCTTCTCCACCAATTCCACCCTGCCTGCACTCTCTTTTTCACCTCTCTTCCACATTAACCTGTTAATCATTTAAACTTCCTATATTTTTGTACTATGACTTTACACTTGTAAAGAACTTTGGGACAGTGCTTCCAGTCGAAAGGCACTATATAAAGATTGGTTGAACTTTATTATTAAAGTTATATATACTGCATAAATCATTAATATATAATAAGCACTCAGGCATTTCACGTCATATACCTTCTCTTTACTGCCATTCACATATCTAGGGCAGAATATTCAAATTAAAAAAATTCAAAGTTGAAACCAATATAGACGTGAGAGTTACTTTTTTGACAGTCTACTATTCAAAAATTCAAAGTTGAAACCAATATAGACTCGAGAGTTACTTTTTTTGACAGTCTACTATTCTTTTACAGAAATGGAAGTTTTTTCTAAGTTTTAAATTCTCTCTCTCTTCATGTAGCTATTGATACTTTACCACTGAATCCACTTGCACTTACTGCAATACAATGGCAAATACCTAAGAATATATATTTTTTAACCTATTTAAATGCTTAAAAAAGTCACTAGTCTTTACTCATCCTTATGCCACTCATCTACATTGAGAATAATTTGTTAAAAGTAACATTCATTAAATAGGTTACTTCTTAAAGCAACAAGCCACTTAACACAATACTTATTTTGTTAAAGTAAAAAAACCTAATTTCACGTATTATTGCATAATGTTGCCTGCTAAGGTCAATCAGAAGATCGTGCAGACATGCACTCTGGTCGTCTGGGGCCTCATGTATAACGCCGTGAGTAGAATTCACACTAAAACATAGCGTACGGAGAAAAGTGGAAATGCATAAATCTGTGTGTATGCCAAGTTCCACGCACTTCCCCTTTACAACAAACGTGAAATGTAATGCACGTGCATGCGCCTACAGCCCCATCCCAACTCCTCCCAGAATTTTGCATATTTTAATATGTAAATCAATATAAATATCACCTTCCATTCAGTGTTTGGTTTAAAAATAATGGAAAAGGAACCTGAAAAAAAAGACGAATTTCAGCGAATGTGAAGTGGAGGCAAGGATAAACATTCTATTTGTTGGCTTACACAGTGGTATAAGAAACAAAAGCGTGGTGCCCACCGTCTTGTTTATTCTGTTTCAGACAATATTATAAAAACTGACACCCAGTAAGTATGTCTTTGGGCGGTGGTTGCACACACACACCTCTGCCTCGGAAACTGCTCAGAGGCCATCTGGCTGTGTGCTGAAATGCATCATAAAGGGGGACTACATACTACCTGCAAAACATCAGTCCCAAACCAGACTAAACAGCATGCATGAAAAGGATCTCTAACCCATGAAATATTTTTTCAAAATATTACTTAGCTAGACATTATTTAATATAAATCATTATCTTAGAAATGGATGCATTTCCAGTTCTACAATTTGTCAAGATGAAACTCTTATGCTACCCTTCAGTTCTTATTATCAACTGTTTACTATACTAATGAACTGACATGCTTATTCTTTTCATGTTAACACAGGTGTCCAGTTATCTTCCACTATTAAAGCACATATTGTTAAACTGATTAAGAAATCATAGTTGTCATAGAGTGGATTCTTGTGCCATTAGCCATGCAGGGACAGTCCTCAGTTCCATGACATGAGAAGGTGAACTAAGAAAATTGATTGATTTCAGACTAAATGATATAAAAGGATTTCTTCCATAACTGTTTGCAAAAAAAGGAAAAATATGTACTTAAGTGGTATTTCGATTACAAAATAAACATACAAAATAATTAAAAGAAAAACATGAAAAACTTCCTAAGTGTGACACATTAATATATATGGAAGGCTTTGAAAAGTTGTTGAGGATTTAACTGGACAAATAAAAATGAATAAACATGTTTGCTGCATACATGACGCTGGTAAACGTATTGACGTTTTGAAAGGAGTGAGTGCTGAGTAAATGTGGTTAAAAAGCGCATAATGCATTCTGGCCTCAGTAATTAAGCAAATAAAGCTGTTCCCAGAATAGATATGGTATGAATGTGAACTGCAAAAAGTCTCCCTGCTAGTCTAGACAGTTACCCATTCAGCATGCTAAAAAATTCAACTTCCTTACATGATAAGTTTATGAGAAAATACCAGCCAGCCTACAATTGATCATGCTTATGGCAATCATACACACCCAATGGAAGCATCAAAGCTGTAATACATTTGGGGAAAAAAAAAAAAAAAGTACATATGCCTTTTAACCACACTGGTATTATTCAACTTATTATTTGACGGCCATTGTAAATTTGGTTACTGGCAAAATTTACAAACTTTCAGCTGTTTGCAACAAAAAAATCAAACTAGAACAATTTATAATGCTCAACACAAGTAATATTACAAGTGGTTTCTCCACATTCAACACAAAATGAAAAAATGCCACTTTTAATGACTACCGCAGGCTCAAATTTATTCAACCCCTTCAAGAAAAGTAGCTTTAGTACTTAGTAGAGCACCCTTTAGCTGTTATGACCTGCTGCAAATGTGATGCATAGCCAGACACCGGCTTCTTGACGCATTCCTCAGGAATCTTATCCCATTGTCCATGGGCAATGGCCTCCAGCCCACTAATATTCTTGGGTTTGCATGCTACAAGTGCGTTCTTCAAATCCCGCCAGAGATTTCCTAGGGGGTTCAGGTCAGGTGACTGTGATGAGAACTCTAGAATCCATCAGGACGTTTTCTGAAGCCAAAGTCTTGGTGGACTTTGAGGTATGCTTTGGATCACTGTTCTGTTGGAAGGTCCAGTGATGCCCAAGCTTCATCTTCCTAACAGACGGCATGACAATTTCTTGATACTTGATTGAATCGATCTTGCCCGCCACATGTTGCAGGTTTCCAGTGTCAGATCAACTAAAGCAGCCCCAGAGCATCACTGAGCCCCCACCATGCCTCCTCCAGACATACCGCTGATCCATAGGTCCAAAAAGTTCCAGTTTTGTTTCACTCCTCCACAGAACTGAATCGCAAAACTTCTGTGGCTTATTTATATGGTTTTAAGCACGTTGTGCTTTTGGGTCAGTAGTGGTGTATATCTTAGAGACCTCCAGCATTTAGTATGTGCCTTACTGTGGAAACTAAAACATCAGTACCTGCTGCCACCAAGTCTTCATGCAGGTCTTTTGCAGTCACTCGAGGGTTTTTGGTCACCTCAGAAATCTGGTCGCAGCTGATGATAGCTTCCTCTTTCTGCCATGTCTAGGTAATGTAGCCATTGTTCTGTTAATATTGAACTTGTGAACTATGCTTCCAATGATATCTCTAGGAATATACAGTGCCTTTGATATCTTCTAACCTTTTTCAAGTTTGTGCAAGGCAATGATCTCTTCTCTTTACTTTTTGGACAATTCCCTTGACTTACCAATATTTCTAACATACGATTAAACGTTACTGTGAACACACCCTTAGCCAGTTCAGGTTTTTGTGTTCTATCTCAAGCACACCTGATGCAACTAATGACACCTTTGATCAGGTGCATTAGGTGTGCTTGAGATAACACCTCATTTGCAAATCTGTGCTCTTATGGAGGATTCTATTCAGGGAGCTGAATAATTTTGAGACTGCAGTAGTCATTAAAAATGGCATTTTGTGTTGAATGTGGAGAAACCACTAGTAGTATTAGTTGTGTTGGTAAACCAACCAGTAAGTAAATTGCTGTTGAGCAATTTAAATTGTTCTTGTTTGATTTCTTTAAAGTTTATAAATTTTGCCAATAAACCTAATTTGCAATGGGGGTTGAATAATTTTGGGTGCAACTGTAATTTCACTGTCTGACTCCTGATTAATTAGAAACTTATATATAGCTTAACATCTAGAATGTCCACAAGTTTTTTTTGCAGATTATTAACGTTGCAAATCAGTTAGCAATACTTATCTTCTTGCCCATAATCATCTTTTTAACTGGTAGGATAAATCTTCCATGATAAGATCGTTCAAAAAGGATTCTTACAGGATATTTTTGGGTTTATGATGTTTGTAATTAGAAACAAAAATGTTTGCTCTGCTTGCAGTCAGTCTAAAAATGAGTGGCCTATAGAAGGTTTAAATGCTAAAGGAAGACATGCTGCATAAACAGTTTTGAGGAAGTCTGAATAAGCTGGAGCTAATGGATTACCACTAGGGAGAAAAGAGGCCACTGGTTCCCATGTAGGTGTTTTAATGACTGAGGTGACATACATTTACAAATGACCTGGACAAGCACAGTGCTTCTTGCTATTTCTAACACATTTTTATTTATATAGTGCCTTTCCAATGCTCAAGGTGTTTAAAACAAAATGATACAAATAGTTTCTGCATAGAACAATAAACAAATAAACACAGGATATAAAAGCATTAAATATAATAATTGAAAGAAAAAACCAGAGTATAACACCAAATTCAACACTTAAATTAAGCCTAAATAAATCACATAATTTATTATATAAAACACACACAAAATGTTTAGATCATCTGGACAGAGAGGAAAACTGAAAGACAGAGCAGAGAGTTAAGTTAAGGAAAAAACCTTCCTGAACAGAGTTGTTGTAAAGTTGTTTTTTTTTTTTAAAGAATGAATAGAGGAGAGCTGATCTAATTAATTCTGGGAGATGATCCTAAAGTTTTGGTGCTATACAGCTGAAGGCCCTGTCACCTACAGAGTGCAAGTTAGTATGGGTCTCAACAAGGTTGCCAGAACCAGAGAACCTTAGTGGAAAAATCAGAAGAATAACAATGGAGAAAGTCACTGATTTAGTCCTGTGCAAGGCCATTTAAAGCTTTGTAGGTTAATACAATTGTATACTCGACCCTGTAAGACGTAGGGAGCCAGTGCAGGAGAATCAGAATGGATATGATGTGCTCGCTGTTGCTGGTTCATGTAAGGAATCTTGTAGCAGAGTTCTGAATATGATATAAGATTTGAAGGGACACCTGCCAGTAGGGAGTTACAATAATCAATGCGGGATGTGATAAAAGCATGGACATCCATCCATCCATCCATCCATCCATTGTCTCCCGCTTATCCGAGGTCGGGTCGCGGGGGCAGCAGCTTGAGCAGAGATGCCCAGACTTCCCTCTCCCCGGCCACTTCTTCTAGCTCTTCCGGGAGAATTCCAAGGCGTTCCCAGGCCAGTCGAGAGACATAGTCCCTCCAACGTGTCCTGGGTCTTCCCCGGGGCCTCCTCCCGGTTAGACGTGCCCGGAACACCTCACCAGGGAGGCGTCCAGGAGGCATCCTGATCAGATGCCCGAGCCACCTCATCTGACTCCTCTCAATGCGGAGGAGCAGTGGCTCTACTCTGAGCCCCTCCCGGATGACTGAGCTTCTCACCCTATCTTTAAGGGAAAGCCCAGACACCCTGCGGAGGAAACTCATTTCAGCCGCTTGTATTCGCGATCTCGTTCTTTCGGTCACTGCCCATAGTTCATGACCATAGGTGAGGGTAGGAACATAGATCGACTGGTAAATTGAGAGCTTCGCCTTGCGGCTCAGCTCCTTTTTTCACCACGACTGACCGATGCAGTGCCCGCATTACTGCGGATGCCGCACCGATCCGCCTGTCGATCTCATGCTCCATTCTTCCCTCACTCGTGAACAAGACCCCGAGATACTTGAACTCCTCCACTTGAGGCAGGATCTCGCTCCCAACCCTGAGAGGGCACTCCACCCTTTTCCGGCTGAGGACCATGGACTCGGATTTGGAGGTGCTGATTCTCATCCCAGCCGCTTCACACTCGGCTGCGAACCGATCCAGAGAGAGCTGAAGATCACGGCCTGATGAAGCAAACAGGACAACATCATCTGCAAAAAGCAGTGACCCAATCCTGAGCCCACCAAACCGGACCCCCTCAACGCCCTGGCTGCGCCTAGAAATTCTGTCCATAAAAGTTATGAACAGAATCGGTGACAAAGGGCAGCCCTGGCGGAGTCCAACTCTCACTGGAAACAGGTTCGACTTACTGCCGGCAATGCGGACCAAGCTCTGGCACCGATCGTACAGGGACCGAACAGCCCTTATCAGGGGGGCCGGTACCCCATACTCTCGGAGTACGCCCCACAGGATTCCCCGAGGGACATGGTCGAATGCCTTTTCCAAGTCCACAAAACACATGTAGACTGGTTGGGCAAACTCCCATGCACCCTCCAGGACCCTGCTAAGGGTGTAGAGCTGGTCCACTGTTCCGCGACCAGGACGAAAACCACACTGTTCCTCCTGAATCCGAGGCTCGACTATCCGACGGACCCTCCTCTCCAGGACCCCTGAATAGACTTTTCCAGGGAGGTTGAGGAGTGTGATCCCTCTGTAGTTGGAACACACCCTCCAATCCCCCTTCTAAAAGAGGGGGACCACCACCCCGGTCTGCCAATCCAGAGGCACTGTCCCTGATGTCCATGCGATGTTGCAGAGACGTGTCAACCAAGACAGTCCTACAACATCCAGAGCCTTGAGGAACTCCTGTTTATCAGTATTAGAGAAGGAGATGAAAGAGCGTACATGTGATATGTTATGGAGGTGAAAGTAAGAAAGTTTCTTAATTGTGGTTTATATGTGTGGAGTAAGAAAGAGAGGAATCAGAAATGGCACCAAGATTCCTTGCATTAGAAGAAGGTCTAATGAGATCACCATCAAGAGTGACTGAAAATTAGCTTATTTTCTTAAGTTGTGCTTTAGTGCCAGTTTGCAGGAGTTCACTTTTGCCCCAATTTAATTTTAAAGAGTTATGCTCCATCCAGGTTTTAATTTCACTGTGGCATGTTGTGGGTTGAGAATGTTCTGGCATTGAAATAGAGTTGAGTATCATCTGCATAAAAATAATAACTAGCAAAAAAATTGAAATAAGTTTATGTTACACTCATAGCAAATATGGGCGTATCTACCCACCAGAACTAGGGCTGGTCAAAAATAATATTTGGATTGTATCTTAAAGCAACTGTGTTCCTTTATATGCCTACAGGTGAATAATATATTTATTGGTCTTTATGTAGTAGAATGCACTTGTCTGAATTTCCTTAAAACCTTCACAGCTTTTTAGGTTTGACTGACAGACAGACAGACAACTACACCTCTTGTAACAAAAGAATCTTTAAAATTGGTTCAACACAAAGATAGAGTGTGTGCAGATGAATACATGGTCAGCAAACACTGTCACCTAAAAAAAGGTGTCAAAAAGTTACTTTTTTTTTTTAAATATTTTATTTTTTCATTAGTTCAATTCCTAAATTAAGCTATGTGACAACAGCAATAAAACAGGGTTAAATAATAGCTACTGGTTATATGACTTCTCATATAGAGAAATATCAATTTTTTCAGCAGAGTAAAGTCTTAAGATATATTTATCCTTTTATGTGCTATAATACTGTATTTCTCAAAGCTGAAGAGAGTGGAACCTGCTATTCTCAATATTTATCCATTATATTACATTTTCTGAGTTCCTGTTATCCTTGATCATTTCAAAGTACCATATTGTAACATCTGATTTGTGATATTGTTTGTGGGGCTGGATAGAAAAGGTTTTGTATACAATTAAGTTTTATTAATTGTCAAATTTCTTCTCCTTAGTACAATGATATTTCATACTTACGTTTTTTCCCATTGATATGGTCCAAAAAGTTAATTGAATCCTTAACAACACAGTCACAGACATTGCAGTAATACCTAAACAGATACAGACAAAACAGATTCAGTAATAATATATTTTTATTGTCAAATATCCCAACTATTACAAAAATTGTTTACACTGGCACAAAATACACTATGTAGAGAAAAGAATATAAGTAAAACTTTGCCAAAAAAAAAAAAACAAGCTTGCCAGCTAATCGTTACAAAAAACATATACTAATTATGAAAAAGATGTTTATCCTCCTATGTAGAGTTTTAGCCAGCAGTATCCCATAGATAGCAGACATATTAACTTTCTTCATAAGCAAAACACATAGTTACACAGTACATTTGAATATGCTGTATGTTTATTGATATATTTAAGGCACACATACAAAAATAAGGTATGTGTTTATCTCAATAACTTTAGTAATTAAATGGCAGCTATAGTTTTCCCCTGTCATCCTACCTGGATATGTTAACATTCTTTTGCAAGTAACTTCAATTAACATTCTTTTGATTTATTGTACTGGAAAAAACATTCAAAATTCTTAATATTGTAATGCCATTAAAAAGCTGCATCAGCATAGCATAAATCACCCATTGTATGAGCTAGTGTAACATTACGAGAGGCAGAGGTGCCTATGAAAATGGCAAACCTGTAACAGTGAGTGGCCCTTTTAAGGATAGCAAGCCACCTAAAAAATGCTGTGTAAACAGCAAAGTATCCATTCTGGCACTCAAAAAGAAGACCTACCATACAACATAGCAAAGCACATAGTGCAGTGAAACCCTATAACAGACTTCTTTGACTCTACACTGGAGTTGCTGAGACTTGAGGATGAGATCCGAGATCTTTAGTGCCATTTGCAGCATCAGTGGGGTTGAGGTACATGACAGCTGAGAGACTTCCACATCTACAGCCTGTGGTGAGTTGAGCTCAGAAGCTGGGGAACAGTGTGGCAGATCAAGTTGCCACTGACCCCAGGTGAGCCATGTGAAGCAGAGCTAGTGGTAAAACTATGCAGGCAAAGGATAGGCAGACTGCAGGGAAGTCATGGGACAATTGTGTTGGTAGAGTCTCAAAGGTGAGATCCAGGACTAAGGTGGCATTTGCGATGTCAGATCAGAGAAAGAAAACAGACAAAAGATCGTCACATCTGCAGCTCCATACAAGGAGGTGTGCCTGATCACTGGACATATGTAGAGTGTTTAACATCTATGCCGCACTGCCTCACACTTTTATTTTTTTTTTAACCAAAAATAATTTTTAATATTAAAGATATAATATGCACTTGTAGTAAAAATTATTAAATAACACTAATATTTATATATTATTTGATTGTATATGATACAAATCATTTTCAGTATTGTTTACATATCGTTGGCATAGGCGTCGTCTAGGAGTTTATATGATCTTATGGCAAGCTCCAGAAATATTCCTATTTAATTGCTTATAGTCAACTCACAAATAACCAAAACCATGAATGTGAAGAAAGTTGAGGGGTCACTATCGCTTTACACAGAAAGCCATAACCAGAGAATAAATTTCTAACATTGAATTGTGTTTTACTTTATCCCGTTACAAACAGCAATGCCGTTTACAGGCTGCATAATGCAATAAATCGAACATTTTTTAATTTAAATGACTAGGGGGCTTTTTCCCTTGCTTGCTTCGCTCGCCCACCCCCTCCACCCCAGATTGCACTACGCGCCAGCCACTTCGCGTCTCTGCCGCTCACGTTGTGAAGGGTGGGGGGCTGAATGCACACTAAGGAGATGCGGTCAGATCAGCTGCTGGCTTGCTGCTGCCAAGCTGCGTATTCTGCTTGTCACGCTGTGCATCGATCATTTAAAAGCCTGTACAGCAGCTGTCCTTCTGTATCACTGCCTTGTCTCACGGGATGTTAAAAGTGTCTCTCGTGGGACATTTAAGTGTCTCAGAAAAAATCAGGTATCGTCTCCTTCCAAGATTTTTTTTTTTATAATAGAGAGAAATAATATCTTCTGTTCTCAGTACTGAGCGAAGTGGGGTAGGGTGTGCTTTTCTGATCAGTACTAGTGTTTAAATGGACCAAGGAATGTCATCGCTCTTGGCTTGTCTTGGACTTGAGGATGCCGCACCCTCTTCTACTTCTCTCTCCCTTCTTTTTTGCTTCAAATGCAGCAACACCAACACACACAACCACTGTGCCTGGTACCCACACTTGAACTTTATACCACCTGCTAACTACATTTTCCTTGAGCTTCACTTAACTTTCCTCCTTTCACATTAAATACATGATCTCGTACTCTTCTTGTCCAGGACACCTTCCCTCTTTATTTGTCCATCTATCCTATTGGTCAGTGACACTTTTGAGGACCCCTTTGGTCCGAGTTCTGCGGTGACTATGCACATGGCACATTAGCATGGCAAACTTGCTACAGTGTTACCATCAACAAATAAACACATCAACTAATTTTCATTTTTCTATAATGTTACCAAATATCAATAAAATCAGTTAATTTTTCTACTCCAAAGTTGTTTTTACCCCTAAATATTGATATATGAAAATGTCCTTTCTTGGTGGATACCTACTGCTCTAGATGTTCAATTCTGCCAAATTTCTGTTTTTGGGTTGAACAGGAAATAGTGTGTTTGTTGATACATGTATATATGTGATTATAAGGATACAGTGGAACCTCGGTTTGCGAGTAACTTGGTTTACGAGTATTTTGCAAGACGAGCTAAAATTTTTAATAAATTATGACTTGATAAAGAAGCGAGGTCTTGCAGTACGAGTAGTATGTATACGCTTTGTCTGCTGAACGTCATGTGATCACAACTGAGCCGATGGTTCTTCTCTCTCGCTGCGGGATTGTCGGCAATCATCTCCTATTCTCTGTCTGAGTCAGCGTGCCTCACTCATATAGTCAACATCTGTACGAGCGTATATTGGTTACTACAGCATTGTGACTGTGTGTGTGTGTATGTGTGTGCACGCGTGTGTGTGCTGTGATGTGCGAGTCCCCGTCTTGCACCCCAAAACACGAAGAGGAGTCTCCGTACTTTAGCAACACCAGCTTTATTCAGCTTGAAACAGCAACAGCGCGGTTATTTATTGTAGCAGGATCTGCCACTCTCCTATACACAGACACAGAAGTCAGGCAGGGTTGTGGCCAAGTAGTACTGTGCCCTGAGCATTTATAATGTTCAATGTTCCTTGTTCCTTGTATCACCCATCGACGGCAGGCGCTTATAGCATGTCTGCGATCTTTTCGGATTCGCTTTTACGGCGAACTGCTACAGCGCTGGGAGACTGCGATTGCTTTGGGACGCTCTTCCGCATGTCGTCCCGTTGGGTGGAATCCCACAAGAGTTCACAAACTCACTCACACCAGCCATGATTCTTTTCAAAGGTAAAGTGTAGGTTAATTTGTTTTATGTATTTTTACTTTATATTTTGTATTAATCATTTTTATATGAATAGTTTTGGGTTGTGGAACAATTCATCTGAGTTTCAATTATTTCTTATGGTGAAATTCACTTTGATATACGAATGCCTTGGACTGCGAGCACGTTTCCGGAACGAATTATGCTTGCAAACCGAGGTTCCACTGTATATTGCTAACCAATAAAAATGCTTTTTCTATTATATCTTTGAAGACAAAACTAATACTGACATGCACTTATAGTTTTATTCAGGTTGCAATTGAAAATGGAACGGAATGACTATTTGCCAAATAATTTCATACATTATGTTTTCCTCAAAATTACAGTCATGCAATTGAGATACTTTTGATTACAAACAACAACCTTGCTGACCAGGGTAATGACTGATGCTTATTGCTGAAGCAATAAAAAAACTAAAGAGCATAACATTCAACAGTATCTCATATTTAAAGAATGGAGTTGTCAGTAACTAAAGCAGCCGTTACAACAATTTCCAAATAAGAATATAAAATGTACTTACACTAACTGTAATTAATAATGAAAAATCTATTTCAAAACAGAGTACATTTATCACAGTGAAGGAATACTAAACTACAATAAGTCATACATACTCAAAAAGAAGAAATACAGCCTGGTTTAAAAAAAATTAAAATTACCCTCCCATCTCCGCCTGGGGTGTGGTTTTTGTGATAACAATTGTTTTCCCAAGTTTTGACTCCAGGTCCACTTTGTAGTCCCTGTGCCGTAAAAGCTCACGCTTAACTGGTTGTGCTGGCTTGCCTGAAAAATAAATTAAACACCACATTTTAGTTAAAAGATAGCAACTCATTACAACATCAATGAGCGACACAGATTTAAGGTAAACCTGTTTTCTTTCAAATTACCGAGTAGGTAGCAGTTCTCAACTTCTAAATGTCAAGCACTAGTAAATATTCATATAGATCAACAGAGATAAGAGCATTCTATATTGCTAGAAGTACAAAGATTACAAGTTATATATTCAATAGTGAAGATTTTCAAAATGCTCTAAAGTGTGCCAATGTCTAATAACCTTGACATTTTGTACATACACTTATATAAATATTTACAATCCTACATTAGAACTAAAGGGATTTGCACTATTTGCATTTTAAATTATTTTGTGAACCACACCATCTCCCTGGTTATTTTTTTCAAAATTAATCAGAGTTTTGACATTTACTCTGACAACAATGCTAGACTATTAAGCATGACCAAATGCCACCATTTGCCTTTATTCGGATTTATTTAACAGTAATAAACATTGCAAATAGATTAACTGATTCTCCATTTGCACACTGAAGGAAGTGCTATTAAAATGGATGTTGAGTCACTTATCAAGTTAATAATCCACCAAAATTGCCTCGAGCTACTTGAGGTATCTAATCCTGTTTAGATGTCAATCCAAATCAAAACCAATTTTGGAAAAAAATAATTTCATATGGGTAATTTGCAGGTTTTTCTCAAAATTATGGTATTTGGGGCATCATACTGCTGTAATCACTAAGAAATTCTTAATACATATTAGTGAATTTTAAATATTTTATAGAGTGAGAGAATTGCTAAATACACAGCAACAGAACTCCAACTGAGCTGAACTGATAATAGGTAAAGGTATGCTGTTTAGTCTATTTATGGTGTGTTTTAAAATAACGCAAAAAAGCACCTACTGATGTGGTCAAGTCTGTCTGTCGAAGTAAAACTCAGCTACCAGTGGGTAAATTTTGTTCAATTTTGGCATACTGATTTTTCAAAGAAATTTGTCGAGAAAGTTTAATTTTTTTTTAAGATATCTGGAATATAACACACTGTACACATTTCTGAAATTTCAAAAAAAACTTCCACTTAAAAGAACTTAAAAATTTAATTTCTCTTAAAACAGAGAAAACACTCTGCAATTTTAATTACAGATTAGTTAAGTATTTAAAATTGACCTTAACAGAGGTTATTTCAGCTAGTATATTTTATACATTTTCCTCATCTAATACTTACTTCTGATAGCAAAATATCCCAGGCGTTAGTGAAACTCCATCAGAGCCATTTGAGTGGAAGTGGCTTGTGCCTCATGCTGTTTGTGTAAGCAGTGGCAGCACAGACCTCCATCACGGCAGCTGACTTCTACTGTTGCTTGAAATTGTTCCAGGTGAGTTATGTGATGCTTATGATGATTAAAGTCATGTGATTTTCTAACCCACTTAATCTAGACCTTGGGTCCTTTGGTGGTTGGGGATTTGTTGATTTAGTAGGTAGGGGTACGGAGCCAATCACAGCTAGCACAGAACACAAGGCAAAAACAAAGCTTGAACAGGGCACTAGTCCATCGCAGGGCAACACACACACACACTAGGACCAATTTAGCATTGTCAATTCACTAAACTTGCATGTCTTTGGACAGTGGGAGGAAACCCATGTAGATATGTGGAGATCATGCAAGGAAGATCTGGGTTCATCCCAAGTCTTCTTACCTGTGAGGCAGCAGTGCTACCACTATGCCATGTGCTGCCCTTGTTTGTAAAAGTAAAAACAATGAAGCTCCTTAAGCATGACTATGTGACGCAGTATGCATATCTTGAATATAAGCATACTCTGTATTTACAGTACATTGCACTAAAAAATAATTAAAAGATTGATTTATTTTATTACTAACATTATAATTTAATGCATAGTGGCATGATGACCTATTATCAATTGTGGTCAACTGCAGTCTATGTTAGCTTGAGACTTCAACAAAGATTTTAATTCTCAATGAGTAGCCTCATTTAAATGCTTTATGAAATCTGAACTACAATGATCCATAGATCCTCCACGACCAACAAATATCAATAGCACATCAATCATTGCAATTTGTACATCACTTCTTGAGTTGAAGCCTGTGGTCTATGGAAGATATTTGGCCAATACAAGACTATTTTTCGTTAACTACAGGACAATTGAAAATGTTATTAAAAAGATCTACTTTATGTAATCTAATTCTAAAATTGTTCTAGGTGACATGCTGAATTTCAGTAGTCATCAAATAAACGTGGTTGATATAGAGGAAGAAGAGTTTTTCCATTTTTGGAAAATGGTGTTTTGTTTTCGTCATGAAAAAAATACAGCTTCACAGTGATCACATTGGTGATGCAACTTTCCAAAGTAGTGTTTGTTTGTTGGCATGCATTTCCCTTTTGTTCTCTTTCTTGCATTCCATTTCCTGTATTAAGCATCCTTTCCTGATGCACCTGGCACTCGGCAGACGTCACTGCTCTTCTTTTTCCTTCTTCCTATTTCAGAGTTCTCCATCATGGTTGATGATCAATTAACACAATAGTTATACTTGATTAGTGTGTGCTGGGGAAGTATCAATAGATATGCTTGCAACTGAACATCCATCCATCCATTTTCCAACCCACTGAATCCGAAAACAGGGTCATGGGGGTCTGCTGGAGCCAAACCCAGCCAACACAGGGCGCAAGGCAAGAACAAATCCCGGGCAGGGCACCAACCCACCGCAGGACACACATACACCCACATACACACTAGGGCCAATTTAGAATCGCCAATCCACTTAACCTGCATGTCGTTGGACTGTGGGAGGAAACCAGAGCACCTGGAGGAAACCCACGCAGGAGAACATGCAAACTCTGCAATTGAACATTTATTAGGAAAAACTTTTCTGCCCACCAGCAGATAGTAATTCTTTTCTTTCTGCAACATCAATTTGTCGATCACTGCACTTTTCAATGGTTGCTATGACTTCAAATTTTTTGATCTTTCAGAACATATCAGGTCATAAATTGTTGATCAAGATTCAAAGCCCAGTAGTGTGCAAGTACCATCAGGTTGATGTACAGGGGATGACACAGCTGTTATTCTTCTTCTTCTTCTTCCTATCAAATCTTTTTCCTTCTCTCATGTCACCTTTTTAATCAGTTTGCTGTATGAAACACACAAAACTCCGGCCACCCATATTTCTTTGTGTTTGTCGTTCTTGTATTGTGTATTCCACACAATATTCTACACAGCGGATGCCGCTGCTCTTCTTCTTCCTATTATGGTGTTGTTTGGCGTATCACAGGCCCCTGTGATTTTCATGATGCTCAACAGATGTTACTGATCTTCCTTTTGTTTCTAGCATGTTTCTTTGTTTGCCTGTCACTTTGCGATAAGAAACCCAAGAGAGCATGTCAGTTTGCCTCCACCTCAAATTTTTGCAATACCAGTACATACTGGGTCATAACTAAATCAAAGTTACAGATCCAGTAGTTTGTGAGTAATCACGCAACAGAAAGACAGACTTTGGTGTTTTATATTCTGTATATGTAGTTTATCACTGTTATCTTTGAACATGACTCACTGTTACAAAAATAATTAACAAAAATGAGATAGCTTACTGACAATAGTAACTGAACAAAAATTAAAAATGCTACAATTTCTGAGCAGTTAACTAGGTCTGTGAACACACCTGAATGTTTTGGCATTTATACATTTTCTAAGTTGTTACTATATATAGTTTTATGTCTGAAAGAGTCAGCACTATATAATAGGAAAACAGCAAGCCTTTTACACTGTTTTATGCTTTTGCATTATTCTTTATACTACTCTGTCCTGTGGCTTGAATATTTCATTTTCGTAATGGCAAATATGGGATGTGGCCAGGTAAATGAAACCCACACTTGGGTCCTGAGCAAGAAAATTTATTAAAATAGTTCTATTTCAGAAAAGATTCAGGGAACAACCTAAAGTTATTATGCCAGTATATAAGAGCAGAATTATTTTGGCACTGGAACAAAAGTCCAGTGTAAAAGCAGCATAACAATCAGAAATGAGCCACCACATTGGGGTTTGCATTATAAATAATAATCTGTAGGCCATATACAAAAAAAAAATGCGGTATATATTATGCTGAGAACCAAATAAGATGAAGTAAAATATACATAAAGGGCAACTCATTGCTTTAGTTTAAGATTTGAATACAGAAAAACAGGTCACAAATAATGAAAAGAAAAATTAATATACAAGTTGCATTTTTGTTTTCCAGCCTAAACAGGATTTAAAGGGACTAAGACCATGAAACGTATTAAACATCTGTGACTATTTTTGTATATGTTGCACTACTTGAAATTTTATTTTGATATCCATATCTCTTATCAGAAGTACAGAAATACTGACTACAGTTAATGCTTGCAGAAGGATACACTCAATCTGGATTAATTTAATTTGTGCAGTAAGGAATGATTCAGCTGGATCACTGTAATTTTCTAGTGACTACCATACTTCAAGTTTAAAATGTAGCTTTCAAGAGTTTTATCTTAACACAAAAGCAATGAACTTTTCTCAAATAACTGAGCATAATTCTATTCTTTCAGCTCTTTTCAACTGATGTCCAGGGGCAGACAAGTTGATTTATTTTTTAGATGTGATAGAAGGACATTTGACAAGTTCTTCCTAGTGTCTATTTCGCTCTAATTTTACTTACTGTGTAAATGACCTTCTTGTTTAATTTTCTACAGTAATTTTTTTTGCTTTCTCTCCTCCTGCCTCCGGACACGTCTCCCCCCTCTTCTTCAGCCAACAGTAGCCCAATTTCCGCCAGCACCCTGTTGACTAACAGTACTGGTGACGGTCGTTGTTAACCTGTGGCTCGACTGATCTGGTATGGAAATTTGTATTGTTGCCCACAAGTTGGGTGTGCAATGGATGAAAAAGAAGATTTTTGGAGTGAGTTGGATGAAGTGATCAACAATGTACCCAAGGGACAGAAAGTGGTGATTGTTGCGGATTTCAATGGACATGTTGGTGAAGGGAACAGAGGAGATGAGGACGTGATGGGTAGGTATGGTGTCAAGAAGAGGAATGAAGAAGGTCAGAGGATAGTGGATTTTGCCAAAAGGATGGACATGGCTGTGGTGAATATGTATTTTAAGAAGAGGGAGGAACATAGGGTGACGTACAAGAGTGGAGGAAGATGCACACAGAAGTAGATCGAAGACTGCAAAGTAGTGGCAGGGGAAAGTGTAGTTAAGTAGCATAGGATGGTGGTCTGTAGGATGACGTTGGAGATTAAGAAGAGGAAGAGAGTGAGGGCAGAGCCAAGGACCAAATGGTGGAAGTTGAAAAAGGAAGACTGCAAGGTTGAGTTTAGGGAGAAAGCGAGACAGGCACTGGGTGGCAGTGAAGAATTACCAGACAGTTGGGAAACTACAGCAGATGTAGTAAGGGTGACAGCAAGAAGGGTGCTTGGCGTGACATCTGGACAGAGGAAGGAGGAAAAGGAAACCTGGTGGTGGAATGGGGAAGTACAGGAGAGTATCCAGAGGAAGAGGATGGCAAAGAAAAAGTGGGAGAGTCAGAGAGATGCAGAAAGTAGACACGAGTACAAGGAGATAAGACGCAAGGTGAAGAGAGAGAGGTGGTGAAGGCTAAAGAAAAAGCATATGATGAGTTGTATGAGAGGTTGGACACTAAAGAGGGAGAAAAGGACCTGTACTGATTGGCTAGACAGAGGGACTGAGCTGGGAAAGATGTGCAGCAGGTATGGGTAATAAAGGATAAAGATGGAAACATACTCACAAGCGAGGAGGGTGAGTTGAGCAGATGGAAAGAGTACTTTGAGAGGCTGATGAATGCAGAGAACGAGAGAGAAAGATGAGGTTGGATGATGTGGAGATAATGACTCAGGAAGTGCAACAGATTAGCAAGAGGGAAGTAAGGACAGCTATGAAGAGGATGAAGAATGGAAAAGCCGTTGGTCCAGATGACATTACCTGTGGAAGCATGGAGGTGTTTAGGAGAGATGGCAGTGGAGTTTTTAACCAGATTGTTTAATGGAATCTTGGACAGTGAGAGGATGCCTGAGGAGTGGAGAAGAAGTGTACTGGTGCCAATATTTAAGAATAAGGGGGATGTGCAGGACTGTAGTAACTACAGGGGGATAAAATTGATGAACCACAGCATGAAGTTATGGGAAAGAGTAGTGGAAGCTAGGTTAAGAAGTGAGGTAATGATTAGTGAGCAGCAGTATGGTGTCATGCCAAGAAAGAGCACCACAGATGCAATGTTTGCTCTGAGGGTGTTGATGGAGAAGTATAGATAATGCCAGCAGGAGTTGCATTGCATCTTTGTGGACCTGGAGAAAGCATATGACAGGGTGCCTCGAGAGGAGTTGTGGTATTGTATGAGGAAGTCGGGAGTGGCAGGGAAGTATGTAAGAGTTGTACAGGATATGTACGAGGGAAGTGTGACTGTGGTGAGGTCTGCGGTAGGAGTGATGGATGCATTCAAGATGGAGGTGGGATTACATCAGGGATCAGCTCTGAGCCCTTTCTTATTTGCAATGGTGATGGACAGGTTGACAGAGGAGATTAGACAGATGTTTGCTGATGACATTGTGTAGCGAGAGTAGGGAGCAGGTTGAGGAGACCCTGGAGAGGTGGAGATATGCTCTAGAGAGGAGACGAATGAAGGTCAGTAGGAACAAGACAGAATACATGTGTGTGAATGCGAGGGAGGTCAGTGGAATGGTGAGGATGCAAGGAGTAGAGTTGGCAAAGGTAGAGGAGTTTAAATACTTGGGATCAACAGTACAGAGTAATGGGGATTGTGGAAGAGAGGTGAAAAAGAGAGCGCAGGCAGGGTGGAATGGGTGTAGCAGAGTGTCAAGAGTGATTTGTGACAGACGGATTCAGCAAGAGTGAAAGGGAAGGTCTACGGGACGGTAGTAAGACCAGCTATGTTACATGGGTTGGAGACGGTGGCACTGACCAGAAAGCAGGAGACAGAGCTGGAGGTGGCAGAGTTAAAGATGCTAAGATTTGCATTGGGGTGACGAGGATGGATAGGATTAGAAATGAGTACATTAGAGGGTCAGCCCAAGTTGGACGGATGGGAGACAACGTCAGAGAGGCGAGATTGTGTTGGTTTCGACATGTGCAGAGGAGAGATGCCGAGTATCCTTTAAGGATAAGAGCTGCCAGGCAAGAGAAAAACAGGAAAGCCTAAGAGAAGGTTTATGGATGTGGTGAGAGAGGATATGCAGGTGATGGGTGAAACAGAACAAGATGCAGAGGACAGAGAGATATGGAAGATGATCTGCTGTGGCAACCCCTTAATGGGAGCAGTGAAGCATTGTGGTGGCAGCATAATGCTGTGAGGATATTTTTCAGTGGAGGAATGGGCGAACCTGGCCAAGGATAGGTGTGCCAAGCTTGTGGCATCATATTCAAAAAGACTTGAGGCTGTAATATCTGCCAAAGGTACATCGACAAAGTATTTAGCAAAGGCTGGGAATACTTATGTACATGTGCTTTCTCAATTTTTTTATTTTTAATAAATTTGCAAAAACCTCAAGTAAACTTTTTTCACGTTGTCATTATGGGGTGTTGTGTGTAGAATTCTGAGGAAAAAAATGAATTTAATCCATTTTGGAATAAGGCTGTAACATAACAAAATGTGGAAAAAGTGATACGCTGTGAATACGTTCCGGATGCACTGTAAATATTACTTGGCCATTGAAATTTGTAGAAATATGTCATTTTTAATTTTGTCTGTGAACAAGTCATCCTAACTTTTTTTCCTACTTAAAAAAACAAATCGTGTGAATGGTGCAACAAACTAGAGACCTTCTCAAAGTTGCTTGAAGGACCACAAAACACTAGCCGACAGGTGCAACATTCACAACTAACTTATTAAGCAGTTTACTTCATGTGCCAATGTTCACATTTAGATATACAGCAACAACATTACTTTACTCTTAAAACATGCAAGCCACTTTGAATAAAAGTCTCAGAAAAGGAAATATAAAAATACCATGACACAATGATTTCAGCTACTACAATGTACTGGCACTCAGTTCAGACTTTGCTTCCGTTTTGCACTCAACACTGCTGAAGCTGTCCAAACCCTGTGACCCAGAGACCAGAACCAAACAGAATCAGTAATGGATGGATAGGTGATTTTAAATATACCAAACAAGTAATTAATTACAATAGGTTTGCTTACCATCTTTCTTTTCCCGTTCTTCTGTCAAGCGTTTCTGAGCTAACTTTTCATATTCATCCTTATCCCATTTTCTTCTGAAGTCATTTTTAGCCTAAAGGAGGGAGAATAAATAATTAACGTTTGTTTAACAAATGCAGATTTCACTAAAAGGAAGTGCATTGTTTAATTTGAAAATTTACAAATTTTTTTTTTATAATTCTCTTTTACTGTCCATGCATTTATTCACACTTTTTCAAGCAAGAGTGGTAACACATTGGGCTGAGCAGATCAGACTAATATTTCTATAATGATAGTTTCTCGATCTTCTTAGCACCTTTTGAGGAGTTCTGAGCAAACCGAAAAATGGGCACCTAGTTGCTATAAGTGACTATTTTAGAAGTTAAAGACATCTAACACTAAAGAAAATTCCCCTGAAAATATTACCTATCATTAAAAGTTTCAAAGTTATAATTTGGGGAACATTTTCATTTTTTAGTACGGGGTACAACAACAACAACAACATTTATTTATATAGCACGTTTTCATACAAAAAGTAGCTCAAAGTGCTTTACATAATGAAGAAAAGAAAAATAAAAGACAAAATAAGAAATTAAAATAAGACAACATTAGTTAACATAGAAAAGGAGTAAGGTCTGATGGCCAGGGTAGACAACATCGGTCCTGGAGGGCCACAGTGGCTACAGGTTTTTCTTCCAACCCTGTTTCTATATGGTTGGAAGACATGGACGCTGTCCAGTGACCTGAGATGAAAACTGGACTCCTGCAGTACTGTCTCTTCGGATAATCCTTGGGTACCACTGGTTTGACTTTAAGTTGAATGAGCGGTTGATCACGGAGTCCCGAATGAGGCACATTACCCGCATTGTGAGGAAGCATAAGTAATGGCACTACAGCCATGTGGCGCGATTCCCTGAGGGTCATCCGGCTCACAAGATCCTCTTTTTGAGGACCTGAGTGGCTGGACCAGGGAAAGGGGCCACCCATGTAACACCTGGCTGCAGCACATAGATGGGTATTTCAGGAAGGGGGTGGGGGCTGGGCCACGTATCTGCATGGGGGGGTTGCCAAACAGGATCCTGAGCTGTTTCGTCGTAAGATGGGTGTGGCAACATGTTGTACCAGTGCATGCTCCCCAACTTGACCTCACCTGACCAGTTTCTTAATGAGATGTCAATTATTGCTAAATAAGCGCTTATTGCTCAAGTGACATTTTTCAGCTTCATTTTAGTGGTCTCACCTGTTAAGGTTGCTCACCCTTAATTGCTTATTTCAGTCTTAAACAGCTGCAATCAGTGTTTTTAATGGCTCCTTATTAGAAACAAAATTCAACTGACAAAGGAGCCAGCAGTTCTCCATCTCACTTGTTCCTGTTTACACCTAGGTGGAGTCATCATGCACTATTCGGTTTAATAAAACACTTAAGAGAAAATTGTGACAGACTGAAAATGATCTGTTTTAGGCTTCAAATCATTTGGATGATTTCATTGGAAAGGAAAAAAAATCTACGATATAACAACATTGGATTGCAGGCTAACATGCCATAAAATTAAATAAGGTCCCAGACTGGCAATCATTGGTTTCTAACTAAGCAATTGGGCTGAAATGAAAACCTGCAGCCACTGTGGCCCTTCAGGGCCCCCGTTTCAGTAGCACTTGTTTACAGTTAACTTATGGGTACACCTCCTTTTTAAAGCCTTCATATCTCATATACAGGTAATAAAAACACAAGCCTAAAATTTGGCAACTAGTTTTTTCTACAACACAATTACTACAGTAAAGTATGAAGCAAATTGGGGATGAGGCCTCTGTTGATTTCACATGGATTGACCCTAAATTTAAGAGTGCAACAGTAGAACTCAATAACACATAAGGGGGACAAAAAAAAAAAAAAAAAAACAGACACAGGTCCATATCAGATATATGAAAAATACTGGAATCAAGTCACATCAGAGTGGTAGTGTAAAAGCGACATATGAAACTGGAAGGGACCAGAATTCTTTTAAATGATCTAATCCATTATCGAATTGTCAGGTAGAAGGGTCTTTTGTAAGATTGGCCGGGCCAGCACTGACTCAGCTGTGGAACGGCCAGTAGAGGGGAGGCAGCTTGAAGGCCGGAACAAATCTGAATCATATTATGTGATATCACCTACTCTTGCATTGTGCTCCATACTTGTAATATTACTATTGTACTATACTGAGGATTATCGTGTTGTTCTGTGTATTGTATCGACCCCCTTTTATTAAACACCCACAGCATGCCCAACCTATCTGGAAAGGGGTCTCTCTGAATTGCTTTTCCAAAAGTTTTTTCCATTTTTTTTTCTCTACAAGGTTTTTTTGGGAGTTTTTTTCTTGTCTTTTTAGAGAGTCAAGGTTGGGGCCGTCAAAAGACAGTGCCTGTTAAAGCCCATTCCAGCTCTCCTTGTGTGATTTTGGACTATACAAAAATTAATTGCATCATATAAATATCACAGTGTAATTGTGATTAGTGTCAATGCCTCACAGATGCAGAGTCATGGGTTTAAATCCATGTTATGGAGTGCGTTTTGAGGAGTCTGTCCATTCTCCCCATGGTAATCTCCTCACATTCTAAAGACATGCATGTCAGGTTAATCACCAACCCTAAAATTGTCTCAGCATGGTGTGCAAAATGACTGGCAAACCATTAATGGCTGATTCTTGCATTGTACCCAATGCTGTTGAAATGGGTACTGTTTCTCTATAACCCTTAACTGGATGCACAAGTTAGAAAGTTGACTGCTGGACAAGTACAACTTCAACACAGATGAAAGCTTTTAAAAAGTACACTTCACACAAATGTATGGAAATGGTTCTACATGCAGTGAGCAATGCATGATAATTCATGGAATTAATGCTTCTCTTCTCTTGGAAGTCAGCTTACTAAAGCCAAGATATTTCCCCATCTGCTATTGTTTATTGGAGTGGATATGCATGGTCCATCCATCCATCCTCTTCCGCTTATCCGAGATCGGGTCACGAGGGCAGCAGCTTGAGCAGAGATGCCCAGACTTCCCTCTCCCCGGCCACTTCTTCTAGCTCTTCTGGGAGAATCCCGAGGCGTTCTCAGGCCAGCCGGGAGAGATATGCGTGGTGTTCTTTCTAAATGGTGTATGGTACAGTACTCACTATTCCAAGTCTGGAAGATGTTTGCAAGACATATCTATGAAAGGTCTGCTAGCCCCGATTCACTCTCACCCACAGCAATCAAACACTGGGCAAGCCTGCTTGCTCCATGCTTCACTACCTTCACTACATACTCTTGCTCAGTGTACTGTTCCAGATTAATTTAAATATTCTGTTATTGTTCCAGTTCCCAAAAAAAAATAAATAAATAAGTTGCCAAAATGATTATAGGCCCACTGCACTTAAAAAAGGAAATTTGCGTAAAGGAAACTGTAAAGGAGCCTTCACCAGAATACTGTTTGCAAGATTCAGTTTAGCATTTAACACCACTGTCCCTGAATTGTTGCTAACAGGACTTCTACAAGCTGAACTGAAAGCTTCCAATTGTATATGAATTTACATTTTTTTTTGTTTACTCACCCCATACTCTTTATTCATTGTATACCAATGACTGTAGGTCCACTGACCCCTAAGTAAAATTAACCGTTTGCCGAGGACACCACCATTATTGACGTATTGGAAACACCATTCAAAATGAAAGTCTTGGCTTGTGGCTTGGTGACTACCAATAACCTGGTACTAAATACCCCCAAGACAGCAGAAATGGTAATCGACTTTTGCAAACTGTAGTTATAACCTGCCTGTTTCGAAATTAATGATCTCTACCCAATATGGGTGAATCCTTCACATTTTTCAGCACAACTATCACAATCACTCTCAGCTGGGACATTAATACCACATTCATCACAAAGAAGGCTCACCAGTGGATGCACTTTTTACACCAACTGAAGTAGTAAGGAGTTGAACCGTGTTAACTATTATGGATGCAAAGAAAAGTGAAGCAAAACGGCACCTTTTATAGATTAACTGAACATATTACAACATGCAATATTTTGAGGCAGATCAAGCCCCTTATGCAGGCAAGATGTAAAAGATATTCTGATGTTTTTATGCGAAAGCACCCTAAGCCTGAACTTAATAAATATCACTGGATAAGAAAAAAAAAATTAATGAACTGTAAACGGGCTTCTTTAAATCAAACGTGTGGAATCAAATAATCCCCATATACAACGCAGCTTCTTTAACAGTATGCACGAATTGATCGACGAATTATTAAACGAAACAAACGTGTTAAAACTTTAGGAAAAGGCGAATATGTTCGACCCGAAAAAACGATCACCGTCTACTTAATAATGCATATACATATGGAAACAGTTCTTTGACTTCACAATAAATACATTTATTCGAAATTACACTTCTGTCGTTATGCTGTTTGTTTACGACTACATATCGAGGGTCAACAGCTTTAGGTGAAATAGAAACAGTGGAATACAATTGAGAAATGTTTAAACAATTTCATGCTGAAGAACACAAAAGATAATGGCCATATTATACCCGATCAGTTAAAATATTAAAGTCAAAATAAGTACATACCCCGCTACCAGACGCCATCTTCGCAGCAATACATAAACCGGCTGTCGCAAACTAAGCACTGGAAGTAACCTACGGTCTACTACAGCGGAAGTGACGTACTATCATTGCCTAGCCGTTCTACAGATAGGATAGAGAAGTTGCTGGGCATGATAGATAGATAGATAGATAGATAGATAGATAGATAGATAGATAGATAGATAGATAGATAGATAGATAGATACTTTATTAATCCCAAGGGGAAATTCACATACTCCAGCAGCAGCATACTGATAAAAAAAAAAACTATTAAATTAAAGAGTAATAAAAATGTAGGTAAAAACAGACAATAACTGAATAATGTTAACGTTTACCCCCCCCCCCCCCCCCCCCCCCCCTCCCGGGTGGAATTGAAGAGTCGAATAGTTTGGAGGAGGAACGATCTCCTCAGTCTGTTAGTGGAGCAGGACAGTGACAGCAGTCTGTCGCTGAAGCTGCTCCTCTGTCTGGAGATGACATTGTTTAGTGGATGCAGTGGATTCTCCATAATTGATAGGAGCCTGCTGAGAGCACCCGTCGCTCTGCCACGGATGTCAAACTGTCCAACTCCATGCCTACAATAGAGCCTGCCTTCCTCACCAGTTTATCCAGGCGTGAGGTGTCCTTCTTCTTTATGCTGCCTCCCCAGCACACTACTGCGTAGATGCGTAGAAGAGGGCATTCGCCATAACCGTCTGATAGAACATCTGCAGCATCTTATTGCAGATGTTGAAGGACGCCAGTCTTCTAAGGAAGTATAGACAGAGATAGAACATCTGCAGCATCTTATTGCAGATGTTGAAGGACGCCAGTCTTCTAAGGAAGTATAGCCGGCTCTGTCCTCTCTTGCACAGAGAATCATTATTGGCAGTCCAGTCCAATTTATCATCCAGCTGCACTCCCAGGTATTTATAGGTCTGTACCCTCTGCACACAGTCACCTCTGATGATCACGGGGTCCAGGAGGGGCCTGGTCCTCCTAAAATCCACCATCAGCTCCTTGGGTTTGCTGGTGTTCAGGTGTAGGTGGTTTGAGTCGCACCATTTAACAAAGTCCTTGATTAGGTTCCTATACTCCTCCTCCTGCCCACTCCTGATACAGCCCACGATAGCAGTGTTGTCAGCGAACTTTTGCATTTGGCAGGACTCCGAGTTATACTGGAAGTCCGATGTATATAGACTGAACAGGACCAGAGAAATTCAGTCCCCTGCGGCGCTCCTGTGTTGCTGACCACAATGTCAGACCTGCAGTTTCGAGACGCACATACTAAGGTCTGTTTGTAAGATAGTCCACAATCCATGCCACTAGATATGAATCTACTCCCATCTCTGTCAGCTTGTTCCTGAGGAGCAGAGGTTGGATGGTGTTGAAGGCGCTAGAGAAGTCTAGAAACATAATTCTTACAGCACCACTGCCTCTGTCCAAGTGGGAGAGTGATTGGTGTAGCATATAGATGATGGCATCCTCCGCTCCCACCTTCTCCTGGTATGAGAACTGCGGAGGGTCGAGGGCGTGGCGTACAGTGGCCTCAGGTGGTGAAGCAGCAGCCGCTCCATGGTCTCTTCATCACATGTGACGTCAGAGCGACAGGCCGGAAGTCGTTCAGCTCACTAGGACGTGATACTTTTGGGACTGGGGTGATACAAGATGTTTTCCAAAGCCTCGGGACTCTCCCCTGTTCCAGGCTCAGGTTGAAGATGCGCTGTAGAGGACTCCCCAGCTCCAACGCACAGGCCTTCAGCAGTCGTGGCGATACTCCATCTCGACCCGCTGCTTTGCTGGCATGAAGTCTCTTCAGCTCTTTGCTCACCTGCGCTGCCGTAATTGTGGGTGGGGATGTCTCTGCTATGCTGGTATCAGCAGAAGGATGGGTGGAGGGTGTAGTACTCCGAGGTGCGAGTGGGTTAGGGTGGTCAAACCTGTTAAAGATGTTGTTCATTTGGTTTGCTCTCTCCATGTCTCTCTCGATGGTGGCACCCTGCTTCGAGCTGCAGCCAGTGATGATCTTCATGCTATCCCACACTTCCTTCATGCTGTTATTCTGCAACTTCTGCTCCAGCTTTCTTCTGTACTGCTCCTTCGCTGCCCTGAGCTGGACTCTGAGTTCCTTATGCACGCGCTTGAGCTCATGCTGATCACCGCCTTTAAAAGCCCTTTGCTTCTGGTTCAAAAGGCCCTTGATGTCACTTATAATCCATGGCTTGTTGTTAGCATAGCAGCATACTGTTCTTACTGGAACTACAATGTCCATACAGAAGTTGATGTAGTCAGTAGTGCAGTCAACAACCTCCTCAATGTTCTCACTTTGTGATCCCTGCAGGATATCCCAGTCCGTAGTTCCAAAGCATTCCCTCAGAGCCTGCTCTGCTTCAGGGGACCACTTCCTGAATGAGCATGTGGTTGCAGGTAGGACCCTGACTCTTGGTTTGTAGTGAGGCTGAAGCAGAATCAGGTTATGTCTCGATGCATGCTCAATAATCCAGGTAAGGAAATCCTAGAAATTTGATTCTGTTCATCTGGACAAAGTTTTTAAGTGGGAGAAATATTTCGAAACTTATTCAAGTCTCTTCCTCAGTCTCAATTGACTGCAGGTTTCCCCAACCTTATAAACAGTACCTTTGCTTAATCACAGAGACTAGCACCATTGACAAAGGGCCAGTTGATCAGTGATATGCAAATTGTCCACTGATTAGTAGACGTGTGAACCATTCATAGAGGGTTGAGGAATGGCTGCAATCACAGCATTGTAAGATGGCGACAGATGTACCCTTAGGCCCCCTCCTCTGTTCAGAGATGGTCGTTCCTTTTTCACGTAAATGGCCTCCTTGATTCCTCTCTCAAACCAGCGCTGGGATGGTAAAGCATTTACCATTTTGTAATGCAGTTGTTCCTTATCAAAACACATAAAAGAAACTTAGGCACTGAGGATACCAAGTAATGAAACATTTCAGGTATTATTTTGTCTCATTCTTCCTGCGTCTTAAGGTGTACAGCAGTATGGGGTTGTCATTGTCGCATTTTTCATTTCAAAATTCTCCACATCTCTCTATATTGTGGATGGGTCAGGACTGCAGGCAGGCCAGTCCAGTACCTGTACCCTCTTCTTCCAGAGCCATGCCTTTGTAATGTGTGCAGAATGTGGTTTTACATTGCCATAAGGATGTCTCTGAAAAAGATGTTGTGTTGAAGACAGCATATGCTGCTCTAAAATCTCAATGTACTTTTCTGTATTAATGCTGTTATCACAGAAGTATTTATTCCCTTTGCCATGGGCACGGATACAACCCCATATCGTGACGGACCTTGGGCTTTTGGACTTGTTGCTGATAACAGCCTGGATCGCCCTTCTCATTTTTGGTCTGGAACATACAGTACAGCGTCCATTTCCTCCAAAAAAAGATCTGGAATTCTGATTCCTCTGACAAAGATTTGCCAAAGTAATCCCTTGCCTATTTGGTTATATTAGCTATTGATAAGTGATGGTTCTTGATGCAGTGCCCTCTGAAGGATATGAGATCACGAGTATTCAGCTTAGGCTTGCTCCCTGGTCCTTTACACACTCAAATTCCTCCAGATTCCTCGAATCGTTTAATAATATGATGCACTGTGGAGGGAGAAATATGCAAATCCCTTCCAATCTTTCTTTTATGAACATTGTTCTTAAACATTTCAATTATTTTCTCACAAATGTGTTGACAAACTAAATATCCTCTGCACATCTTTGCTCCTCAAAGACTCAACCTTTTGTGGATACTGCTTTTGCATCAAATCAGGATTACATTCACCTGTTGACATCACCTGTTTGAAGTCACATCATTTCATTATTTTACCTCATTACTGGCCCTAATTTGCCCCTGTCCCACATTTTTTGGAATGTGTTACAGGGCTGAAATGCAGTAGTGCATGTATATTAACAAATGAAATGAAGCTGAAAAGACAAAACAATGAATAATCATACCGTCTGCAATGAATTAAAAGTCAAAGTAAATTTAAGAATCACTGCTTTTTTATTTGCATTGTCTATACCATACCAACTTTTCTGATTTGGTGTTCTATATACACACACACACACACACACACACATGCACACATATCCATCCATCCATTATTCAACCCGCTGAATCAGAACACAGGGTCATGGGGGTCTGCTGGAGCCAATCACAGCCAACACAGGGCACAAGGCAGGAACCAATCCTGGGCAGGGTGCCAACCCACCACAGGACTATGCACACACACACACACACACACACACATATATATATCTAAATCAGTATGATCAAAGGGGGGGGTGGGGGGGGGGGATTGTATAGTTTAATTAATGTGTACATGTCCTTCTTAAGTTGGCATATGCTGGATTTATGTCCAAGTGTCTGTTGATGGCGTTTTCATCTGATAGCCAAGACTCGGCCAACTCTCTGGCACTTTTAGTACTGGCCTTAAAGTGTTTACTGACCACAAGTGTTTACCGCAAACAATGCTACTCAGACAAGATTCTACACTTCGCCAGCAACCACCCGGTATCTCATAAACGGAGCTGCGTGAAAACCCTATTCAAACGAGTCTACACGCATTGTAATACCAAGGAAACAAAAATTAATGAGAGACGCTATCTATTCCATCTTTTCACCTCGAACGGATACTCAAAAACATTCATTAATCGGAGTCTACACAGCAGATGCCAAAGGAATCAGCATACAATCGACTTAAATCAGAACCCCCACCCCACCTAGCATTCACTCCCGTATCACCATAATGTGTCAGAAGGCACGGCACGCACCCTGACCAAGTGGGGCATCAGAATAGCACATAAACCCACCAACAATCTGCGCATGGTCCTGTTTAATGCTAAAAACAAGAAATCTACAGCCGAAACACGAAACGCAGATTATAGTATTCCATGCAATTCTTGCTCAGCGGTATACATAGGACAAACGTCAAAAAGAATCTCAACACGTGTACAGGAACATCGCAACGCCGTCAGAAGAAAGGACGCACTATCGTTGATATACGCACATACTAAATCGACAGGACACACATTCAACTGGGACAACGTAAAAGTAAAATTTAAGGCCAGTACAAAAAGCGCCAGAGAGTTGGCCGAGTCTTGGCTATCAGATGAAAACGCCATCAACAGACACTTGGACATAAATCCAGCATATGCCAACTTAAGAAGGACATGTACACAATAATTAAACTATACAACCCCCACCCCCACCCCCATCCCCTTTGATCATACTGACTTAGTCACCATATATATATATGCAAAATAATGTATGAATTATTCAATTACTCTGTATATATTTTTGATGCAATCAGAGGGGGCTTTATATATGCACCAGTGTCTAATCCTGAAAATGAATCAGAAGAATTGATTTACTAAAATGGTAGTTCAAAAGAATCCATGTACTAAAGTGAATGAAAATGCCCATCACTATTACCTTCAGAGGCAGGCTGAAGAATGAATCCTGAATTTCTTTTTGTCTCATTCTTATATTAAACTGGATTGGAAGAGGCAGGATTTCCATGCTGGAAGAGAAAATTAAGTCACTGGTCCTCCTGACTGTCTTCCTCCAGTTCAGTGGTAAAGAGGGAACAGTTATTGCCACTAATGTGTTCCCAGTTTACAATCCCACGGTTCCTAACTGTTTTGTACCCTCAAAATTAGATTAGATAAACTTTATTAACCCCAAAGGTTAATGATTACATCTCTGCCCGAAGAAGGGGCCTGAGTCGCCGCTTGCATTTTGTAATCTTTTTAGTTAGACAATAAAAGGTGTCATTTTGCTTGACTTTTTCTTAACCCCAAAGGGAAATTAAGATGCATACAGCAGCCGAAACATAAAAAACAAGGATACAGATTTGCAGGATAAATAATACAGCCAAACAATCAATGAACTGATAAATAAATAAACAGCTGAATATTGTGCAGATTTTTCAACATGAACTTAACAAGTACATTGCGAAGGAGCATTGAATTACCCGATAGCGGTGGGTAGAAAAGATCCCCAGAGGTTCTTCTTAGCACACTGTGGTGGAATGAGCCCATAGCTGAATGTGCTCCAAGAGAGGTGATGGAGAGGATTGTTCATGAAGACATCTTGTTTTGCCACCATCCTCTTTTCCACAACACCTTCCAGTGTGTTCAGGGTTCACCCAGTGATGGAGCAGACTTTCCTGATAAGTTTATTGTAGGCCTTGTGCTTCTTTTGAGCTCAAGTTACTTCCCCAAGTGACCGAAGCATGGAACAAGGATGCTACCTAAGCATGCATTCCTTACGATATATAAAGCTGCATGTCTCTGATTCACTCATTGTCTTACTGACAAAAGGTCTTGGCTCTCTGCAGACAATTTAAAGAAAAGTGGTTTTCATTAATAAATCAATTTCATAGCCGATAATGCCAAGAAAAATCCAAACTCACAGAAAAGGTAATTTGTTATTGACTTTCGCCTCACCAAATAGCCCTTATGTCTGGTCACTATTCAGGGAGTGGATGTAGATGTGGTGCATTCCTACAAGCAGTTGAGGGTCCACATCAATGACAGGCTGGACTGGTCTCATAACACAGAGGAACTATACAAGAAAGGGCAGAGTCAAAAGGCAAAATGAACTGGAAACGATTAGAATACCTTGATCCCTATTTTTAAATTTTTATTGTCTTTTTTTATAGCTATTTTATTAAATGGAGCTACAGTACATAATGATGAACACACACACACCCATACACATGCAGACATTACACCAGCTTAGCTTATTAGCTGTCATCTTTCTTCTTCTGAATAATTTTTAAACGTCCTCTGGTCAATTACAAAAAGCCATAAAGAACTTTAAAAACTTGACAAGCAAGTGAATTAAAATGAATCAAGAAAAAGAAAATTAGAAGATTCCATTAAACTGAAAGTCTTACCAGATGTATGTGACTCCAAGAATCGTAAAGAGAAATGAAAGTCTCATTACAGTACTATTCATTTCTGACACAGCAAACAGAGAGCCAATGCAAGCCATCTGATTAAATAAGGATTTTAATAAGAGCATGAATAAAATTAAATAAAGAAATTGCTTGGAAAGAAAGGCTTCAGTTACTGACTTTTTCCAGGATAAATGAGTATTCTTGTCTTCACTTCTATAAAAATAAATTATGTGAAAACTAATGGACAGCACATGTAACAAGAGTTAGCTGAAAATGCCCATTCAAATTAATGAGATGTAGTTAAACACACAGGCAGATGTCATGAGTGACCCAAAAGACTTCAGTTTTCATGACTGCTAATAAATTGTCACTTTGATTCATTAAATCCCTTCTTCAGCATGAACTGGAAGCCTGTGTTGGGGCTGCAGCCATAAACTCTGGAGTCCCAATAATTAATCTTTGCTCATAAATAAACTGAGAGACACTATAAAATATACAGTGGATTCAGAACATATTAAGACTATTGCTTTCTGCACACTTTATGGTGTTGTTGATTCAATTTTAAATGGATGCATTTGCCATTTTGCCCATCGATCTACACTCAATATCCCATAATATTAAAGTGAAAACGTTATCAGAAAGGTTTCCAAATTTTTTGAAAAATCAGTAACTGAAATCTTATTGATATAAGTATTCAGAAGCTTTGGTACAGCACTCCAAATTGTGCTGAGGTAGATCTTTTTTTGATTTAATTATCCTTAAGATGTGTCTACAACTTGATTGGAGACCCCCTGTAGCCAGCTGAATTGACTGGGCATCGTTTAGAAAGGCACACATGTGCCTGTGTATAGAAAGTTCCACAATTCACGGTGCATGCCAGTCATTGATAGTTTTATGCATTGCGTCCTGTAATTTAACAAAAAATCCCTTTTTTTTTAATCCGCCAGTCATTTAGCAAATATGCAGGAACCACCGGTTCTATTCAATAAGGGCGCGCACAAAAAGGCAAGCTTCAAAAGGGCGACCTCAATTGGGCGCAGCGAATAAAGGCAGACGCAACAAAATTATTACAGAAAATTTATTAGATAAAGGCAATGATTGAACGTGTAAAAAGGCGAAAGCAAGAAGATTAAAACAATCGTTCAATTGAGGTCGCCCTTTTGAAGCTTGCCTTTTTGTGCGCGCCCTTATTGAAGGATACCGGAACGACCAACTCTTCCAGTCTTCTGTTTAACATACACATTGGTACAACACACATGATTACATGTTTTATTAAATAAATTACTCTGCATCTACTACAATTGCTGGAGAAATGAGCTGTGCCCCGTTTTGTAAATCTGGTGAGCCTAATCAGACAACTCTCATTAGTCTCAACTGTGGTGTTTATGGGTTTGTTCAGATCTTTATTTTGTTTAATTTTTTAGAATTTCACGTATAGATTTCAGCAAAACAGCATCTTTTGCTTCAATTGTCCCACGGATAGCAGCCAACCAGGACTCATGTTTTTCTTTTAAAAGCTTTTTACTGATGTCTGATTAGATACGTTTGTAATTGTGGAGATCAAACACACTAACATCAAGGACTTTCAGCCAGTGAATTATTCAGCAGAAGTGTATCAAGAAACGTGACTGGGACTCCTTTATACAAACAGCAATACGTCTGTGTAATGCCTCACTGTGACTGCCAAGTCAGAAGTTTACTTTCTCTTTATTTTTTTTCCTTTTTAGTCATTTTATTGTGTGCTCAGACTCAGATTGTGTGTGTCTATCTATCTATCTATCTATCTATTATATTTACACTAGCTGCATGTGGTCTTTGGACAAAAAAACAACCTGAAGACTCCTTACCAGTTTTACTATATTGGTGAACTGTGAGATATTTTTGCGCCACTGAAGACCTTAAGTATGTTTAAAAGAGTTTGAGCTTACAGAAGAAGACACTGTAACTGGAAGAGTGGCAGCGATTCTTAGAGTTACACACATATTGGTGTAGATTTCTGTTATTTATTTATTTATTTTTTGTGCAAAAAGATTAAAAGTTCCATATTTGTTATGTTTTCTGGTGGCAAATTTTTAAAATTTTGCACTTTAATCACAGGTTCCTTGCCATCAATATCTAGCTGCTCGTGTTGGGTTATAGCAGTGCACAGGGTTTGACAGTGCTTTAGCAACTCTTCTTTTGAGATGCTGGGAAAGGTGAGCACTCAAAATGTGGCTTTCACTTCATCCAGGTTTTGAAATGTCGCTTTACTTCTTTTTCTTCCTTGGGCACCAGATGATTTTTGTCTTTTTGACATGTTACGTTATTTATAGTTTATTTTTAATATTATGCTATTCATTGGGTCACTTCCACCCTCTGGTTGAAAGTAATCGCCTAACCCCCACAAAATGGTGGCTGGTAGGGGGGGGGGGGGGGGGCGTTGCGTTGATTGTAGTAGAGCGAGGTGGGTGGGAGGCATTGGCACCTCTGTATTTATTTGACATTATAATGTCTTAGAAAATAATATTGTTGCAATACTATGAGTATAAAAATATTAAAAATAAATGATTCTCTCTTGGGGTGGCGCAGTGGTAGCGCTGCTGCCTCGCAGTTACGAGACCTGGGTTCGCTTCCCGGGTCCTCCCTGCGTGGAGTTTGCATGTTCTCCCCGTGTCTGCTTGGGTTTCCTCCTGGCGCTCCGGTTTCCACCCACAGTCCAAAGACATGCAGGTTAGGTGGACTGGCGATTCTAAATTGGCCCCAGTGTGTGCTTGGTATGTGTTTGTGTATGTCCTGCGTTGGGTTGGCACCCTGCCCGGGATTGTTTCCTGCCTTGTGTCCTGTGTTGGCTGGGATTGGCTCCAGCAGACCCCCGTGACCCTGTGTTTGGATTCAGCGGTTTGGAAAATGGATGGATGATTCTCTCTTTTCCGTCGCCCCATGATCTAAACAGCACTACTAGCCGTCGTCTCTGCAGATTATGCGACGAGCCGGCTCTGCTCTAAACAAACCAAAATCAATTTACTTAAAAAGTACTTTCTTGAACCTTCGTGGGGATGGTGCTTTCGGAAACCAAAAATGATTCTCCTATGGTATTGCACTGTAGAACCACTTTGGCATCTTTATTTTTAGGAGTGTAGGGATATGTGCTGGATGGCGGATTGCCGTGAGCGCCTGTACGGTCGGTGAAAACGTCGACTTTTCCTGTTATTTTGATGTTTTCGTCGCTTGTGAGCAGTGAAGCAGGGTGTGCAACTGAGTCACTCTGATGGTACATCAGAATATGACTGGTATTCAGGTTGTTCCATTATTTCTCAGGAGTCATAATAAGAATGAACAGGTGCGGCGTTCTTCTCCTGCCTGGAATTTTCTCGGTGTACTACTGTATTTCGATGTTCTTTAAATATTCCAAAGATGTGCCGACACCCCTTAACTGGTAACAAGTGTGAATTGGTGAGTGTGTCAGTGTTCAATGATACACTCCGCGTTGTTTTGACCCTTAAACTGATAGATGGAGTAACCTTTCGTTGACAAACGCAATGTTTTGAAGATCGTTGTTCTTTCAGGGTCAAGAGATAAATCGAAAGATGAATGCAGTGATCTCTGCCAACTCGCATAATGTCGAAATCTTTTTACAATCCCCTAATATGTGGAAAAAACGTTGTTTCAAAGTACATTGAAAGCGGTTTGTTGCTCGGGTATCTGATCGCAGATTTAGATATTGTTAAGATAGGTTCTAACAGTCCTGTGGAGAGCTTTGATGCGACTGCATTGCTATCATGAGCGCTGATAAGAGAATTACAAACGACCCTTTTATCCCTCTGACAAACGATTCTCCGATGCCCCTGGTGGTCCTACTGTGAACTACACATTTGCCTTGTGCCTGCACTCCTGAAAATAAACGTGCCAGAGTGTTTCTTTAAAGCGATACCATAGGGGAACCATTTTTGTTTCCTAAAAGACCCATCCACGTGAAGATCTGCAAGAACTTCAATACAGTCAATAACTATGAATATATGGTAACAGATGTGTGAAATACCATTAAGTACTGATTTTAAAAGGGCTGTTCCTGCATACGTGTATATTATGAAGTTTTTCAAAGCACAAAGAACCAACATGCAGGGAATGCTTCCCAGAATGAAGTGGTACTTTTTCAATCAATAGTTCTACGAGGACTCATACAATTCAGTAAAGAACCACAAAATGCCATTAAAGAACCAGTTAAATAGTTAAGGCATCGTCTCACATGTGTGATCCTGACGGGATCCAGCAATGGCTTTCCGTTTCTTAGAGAAGAGTATTAGGGCCACAGAAATAAAGGAAAAAGAAACATTGGGAACACAGTGAGGAAAAAAGCTTCTATTTCGTGATTAAAACTCGAAATTTCGACTTTCAAGTGGAGATGTCGTGATTAATCTTGAAGGACATTTCTACTTTAATCTCGCAGGACATTTCCACTTTAATCTCGTTTATTTTGTGATTAAAGTAGAACGCCGTAATCTTCATCTTAAAAATCGATGTTTAATTTACTAGAGTTTCTCAAACCCCATTGTGACTAAAGTAGCACATTAAATACTTCCTATTCTAGGTGCTGCCTCACAGTTAGGAGACCTGGGTTCGCTTCACAGGTCCTCCCAGCATGGAGTTTGCATGTTCTCCCGTGTCTGCGTGGGTTTCCTCCGGGTGCTCCGGTTTCCTCCCACAGTCCAAAGACATGCAAGTTAGGTGGACTGGCGATTCTAAATTGTCCCTAGTGTGTGCTTGGTGTGTGGGTGTGTGTGTGTATGTGCCCTGCGGTGGGCTGGCGCCCTGCCTGGGGTTTCTTTCCTGCCTTGTGCCCTGTGCTGGCTGGGATTGGCTCCAGCAGACCTCCGTGACCCTGTGTTAGGATATACAGTAGCAGGTTTGAAAATGACTGAGGCAGCATCGTGGAGCAGTGGGTAGCGCTGCTGCCTCGCAGTAAGGAGACCTGGGTTCGCTTCCCGGGTCCTCCCTGCGTGGAGTTTGCATGTTCTCCCCGTGTCTGCGTGGGTTTCCTCCGGGTGCTCCGGTTTCCTCCCACAGTCCAAAGACATGCAAGTTAGGTGGACTGGCGATTCTAAATTGTCCCTAGTGTGTGCTTGGTGTGTGGGTGTGTGTGTGTATGTGCCCTGCGGTGGGCTGGCGCCCTGCCTGGGGTTTCTTTCCTGCCTTGTGCCCTGTGTTGGATGGGATTGGCTCCAGCAGACCCCTGTGTTCAGATTCAGAGGGTTGGAAAATGGATGGATGGATGGAAAATGACTGACTAACTGACTATTCTAGGTGCTTTCCGAACCAAGCATTAATCGCTACGCGCTTCTTAGTGGGCTTCCTCTTGCACTCTGGGCAGTTGCAAGCAGCGAACACAATACATAATCCATAATATTACGGCACTTCGATCATTTAGAATCCAAGATTTATATTTTATATAATTTTCATGATGAAATGCATTAAAGTATGTATATTACATTTTGCAGATTAATTGTTAACTTCATTTAAAAAAAATTATCTCTTATATATATTACTCTTCTGGTTCGTCTTGCTTTCACTTCAAAACCGGTCCCGCCCACATGCAGCCGACACGGCATTTCTCAATACCTATTCGTCCTCTTCCAAACCCTTCCCCACACTGGCCCGATACAATGCCACACCGATGTTGGAGCAATTTTCGTCGGAGAAGATGGCGAACCGCCTGCCGAAAGGGACATTTGCATCTATCCCATAGCAACTCCTGTAAACAGATTTCCACGCTCAAAATGAATTGCGATCCTGTGGTTTACTCACTTTTATACCCTTATGGAGACATTGGCTGGCACAAAGATTTACAACATGTTCCCGACAATAGAACTGCCAAGCGAATAAGGCTTACTCAATGCCAATTTTACACGTACAGATTAGCAATGAGGAATACATTTAGTATTTTGCACTCCAGTGGCAAACTATTCCAACAGTACATCGTAGATGCGTATGTTAAAACAGAGGGCGTGTGTCTTAACTATCTCAGATTACATCAACAAGATCTGCGTGTGAAACAATACAAATGACTATCAGATGCACTGCAAGCAAACACTGAAAATAACAATGTACGTGTAGGCAAAATGATCATAATACCGTCCACATTTCCAGGAAGTCCAAGATACATGCAACAAAACTATCAGGATGCCATGGCCATAGTACGTAAATTTGGAAAGCCTGATTTATTTATCACTTTCACATGTAATCCTGCTTGGCCGGAAATTCTACATGCATTGTCGGATACCCAAAGACCAGAGCACAGACCTGATACCAGTCTTCAGCCACGGTCAGTTGTACGTGGCTTTTTCTACGGTTAGATTTTTCGACTCATTATCTGTCTTCTCCACCAAAACACCTATGCACAACTGCGTCTTTCAAGAAGTATTCATTTCTTTTTGATTTCTGAATTCCTTTCTCACCATTTTCCATTCCTATTTTTACACCGCCGTATGGTACGGCGGGCGTTGGCTAGTACTGTTAATAATCAAACAAGTAGGGGGCACGGTTGCACAACAGTAGTGTGACTACCTCGTAGTAAGGAGGGCATATCCCGGGTGTTCCCTACCTGGAGTTTGCATGTTTTCCTGGTGGGTTTTCTTCTGGCGTGGTCCGGTTTTCTTCAAAAGACATGCAGGTTAGGGAATTTGGTGATGCTACATTGATGCTACTAGTCGGTTGCAACCCTAAATGGATGGATGAAATATTTAAACATTTAGAATTTTAAGATTCCAAATGTTCAGAATGCTGTAATAACATGGAGTTAATGTATTCTGTGTGGTGATCACTGCCTGCTGCTCCTCTCGATAGATAGATAGATAGATAGATAGATAGATAGATAGATAGATAGATAGATAGATAGATAGATAGATAGATAGATAGATAGATAGATAGATAGATAGATAGATAGATAGATAGATAGATAGATAGATAGATAGATAGATACTTTATTAATCCCAAGGGGAAATTCACATACTCCAGCAGCAGCATACTGATAAAGAAAATATTAAATGAAAGAGTGATAACAATGCAGGTATACAGACAGACAATATCTTTGTATAATGTTAACGTTTACCCCCCCCCCGGAGGGGAATTGAAGAGTCACATAGTTTGGTGGAGGAACGATCTCCTCAGTCTGTCAGTGGAGCAGGACAGTGACAGCAGTCTGTCACTGAAGCTGCTCCTCTGTCTGGAGATGATACTGTTTAGTGGATGCAGTGGATTCTCCATAATTGATAGGAGCCTGCTGAGCGCCCTTCGCTCTGCCACAGATGTTAAACTGTCCAGCTCCATGCCAACAATAGAGCCTGCCTTCCTCACCAGTTTGTTCAGGCGTGAGGCGTCTCTCTTCCTTATGCTGCCTCCCCAGCACACCACCGCGTAGAAGAGGGCACTCGCCACAACCGTCTGGTAGAACATCTGCAGCATCTTATTGCAGATTTTGAAGGATGCCAGTCTTCTAAGGAAGTATAGTTGGCTCTGTCCTTTCTTACACAGAGCATCAGTATTGGCTGTCCAGTCCAGTTTATCATCCAGCTGCACTCCCTGGTATTTATAGGTCTGCACCCTCAGCACACAGTCACCTCTGATGATCACGGGGTCCATGAGGGGCCTGGGTCTCCTAAAATCCACCACCAGCTCCTTGGTGTTGCTGGTGTTCAGGTGTAGGTGGTTTGAGTCGCACCATTTAACAAAGTCCTTGATTAGATCCCTATACTCCTCCTCCTGCCCACTCCTGATGCAGCCCACGATTGCAGTGTTGTCAGTGAACTTTTGCACGTGGCAGGACTCCGAGTTATATTGGAAGTCCGATGTATATAGGCTTAACAGGACCGGAGAAAGTACAGTCCCCTGCAGCGCTCCTGTATTGCTAACCACAATGTCAGACCTGCAGTTCCCGAGACACACATACTGAGGTCTGTCTGTAAGACAGTCCACGATCCATGCCACCAGGTATGAATCTACTCCCATCTCTGTCAGCTTGTCCCTAAGGAGCAGAGGTTGGATGGTGTAATTTTTTAATGCAATTTTTAATTATTGACTGTACTGAAGTTCTTGCAGATCTTCACGTGGATGGGTCTTTTAGGAACCAGAAATGGTTCCCCTATGGCATCACTTTAAAGAAACACTCTGGCACATTTATTTTCAAGAATGCAGGCACAAGGCAAGAGGAATCCTGCTTAAGAAACCTGTTGATTAAAGTAGAAATTCTGAGATTAAAGCCAAAATTTCAATGTTTAATAGTGAAATAGACCCTTTTTCCTCACTGCACACTTACAAATACAGGTTCTTTAATGGCATTTTATGGTTCTTAATTGGGCTGGATTGTTTATATAGGACCTTTGCTTGACCAAGCACCATTTTGTTCCTAGAAGAGATCTTGGCATATGATGTTTGTTCTTTATGCTTTGAAAAACTTTGTAATATGTAGAAAAACAAGCTTAAATCTTGAATGTATGGTGGCCTGTTACGCATCTAAATAAATAAACGTTCTTTCTGGAACCTTCATGTGGATGGGTCTTTTGGTGGCATTACTCTGAAGAACCAGTCTGGTATCTATTATTTTAAGAGTGTGTGTCCCTCATTTTTTTTCTCTGTAGCCCTAATGCTGTTTTAATCAATATGCTTCAGATTGGTTGCTGGATACTAGAAGTGTGCTTAGGGAGGCATAGTTATACCAAAAAGAGTGTGAATTTCTACATAAGCAGAACAGGACCCAGGGAGCTCATTTTGTGCAAGCAGATACAGCAGAGGAAGGAGTGAGTTTAAATCTACACAAATGGTAGGTGACTTCACGTCATACTTTGATTCTGGCTAGGTTTATTTGTGATGAGCCCCTATATAAGAAACCATTTGTGCCTGTTAGAAATTAATTTTCCAACCATCCATATGCATCAGTGATCAAATGGAATGAATCTAGTGACTAGGTGTTTGTGGGGGCACTCTAGCAGTTAAAGGCACACTTGAACCAGTGTTTTTCTAGTTTTAAAGATATTAAATTTTAGGTTTTATTTAGTTTTAGTTTTTCACCATTTCCTAATTTTAGAGTGTTCAGTTTTTTGTCACATCTTGTTAGTTTTATTTTACTCATCAAAAATGTCCACACTGACACTGTTTTGCAAATCTAAAGACAGTTTTCTATACAGCTGCTGAATTATATATCATTCTTGTACCTGTAAACTCAATCCATACAGTTTTATTAAATCTGTGTCAGAATTCCATTTTCTTCTAATAATGTGACAGTTAAAGGCATCCAGTATAATAAAAATATGCAAGAATCAAATCACTAGCATTACTGATGCCATTTGTTACTTTAACCAGTAATACGTTTCAGCAAATGTTAATTTAATTTCAAAACTCTTCTATTTTTAGTTCTATTTTTGAGATTTCCTATACAAGCAGTAAGATCATCATGGATACATTCTTATTTTATATTTATCTTTTTGGTATTGCTTGATGCAACTATATGTCATTATCTATTTCCAAATTTTGAAGTGCATTTTTTCAAGACATTCTTTCTTTGGTTATTTTTTGAAATACTTTTGAAGTTACTAGTTGCACTATGGTAATAATAATAATAATAATAATAATAATAATAATCTGCGGTGGGTTGGCACCCTGCCCAGTATTGGTTCCTGCCTTGTTCCCTGTGTTGGCTGGGATTGGCTCCAGCAGACCCCCGTGACCCTGTAGTTAGGATTCAGTGGGTTGGAAAATGGATGGATGGATAATAATAATAATAAGAAGAAGAAGAAGAAGAAGAAGAAGAGAAATATAAATTCAGGTTTTTCCATGTGGGCTGCACTGTGATGGTGCTGCTTCCTTGCAGTAAGGGGTCCCAGGATAGAGTTTGCATGTTCTCCCCATGTCTGTGTGGGTTTCCATTGGGTGTTCTGGTGTCCTCCCACAATCCAAAGTCATGCGGGTTTGGTGAATTGTGGATGCTAAATTGAGTGTTGGGTGTGTATGTGTGTGTTGGACTGGCACCCTGTCCAGGGTTTGTTCTTACCTTGCACCTTATACTAGCTGGGATAAACTCCAGCCCAAAATGCTGGTCTGTATTAAGAGGGTTAGAAAATGACATGACAGTTTTTTCATGTTTATAGTGCACTTCTACAAGATATTATTTACACCAAAAACTAAACATCTGTTGTAGCAACATTTCAGATCATTCACTTAATAAGCAACATGCAACCTAAGGAGCTGTCTGTAAGGCAGGGTGGACGTAAATTAAACATTTGTAAGGATGGATGTCATTTAACAACAACACATGTATGACACTCTTCTAGTATCCAGCTATAAAATAATATTTGCAGTTATAGACTGCAGGTAGAATGCCTAGAGGGGGCTGGGTGGTATCGTGGCCTGGAACCCCTGCAGATTTTTTTTTTTTCTCCAGCCGTCTGGTGTTTTTTTTTTTTTTGGTTTTTCTGTCCTCCCTGGCCATTGGACCTTACTTTTATTCTATGTTAATTAGTGTTCCCTTATTTTAATTCTGATTTATTTTGTATTTTTTTCTCTTTCTTCATTATGTAAAGCACTTTAAGCTGCATTATTTGTATGAAAATGTGCTATATAAATAAATGTTGCTGTTGTAGACACTCAGTTCACTTACACATGAGGAGAACATGCAAACTCCATACAGACACTGACTAGGCTAATAATCAAACTAGAGCTCATGGCAGTGTGTGACAGGAACTCACTCTGTGACACCACCTTAACCACATCGAGACCAGTACTGAAGACCTGATTAAAACTAAATGCATAAGTGCAACGTCAGTGAAGTTAATAGAATCGATTGAATGATACAAGTCTGCTCAATCTGTCACTGTGATGATAAAGCCAGCAAGCAAGCAATATCTTTGTGAAATAAGGCAGGTATTATTATTATTTTTTTTTTTTTTTGAGTGGCATGAACAAACATCTGTCGCTGGCTACTGTGCTCTGGTCCACACACTAAGAAATTCAGGGATTTCTTTTTTATTCTATCAGTTGTGGACACCGGGGTGGGGATTGCACTCCAGCTCCCCAAACCCCATAACACAAGCAGGCTTGGACATAAGTATAAAGTAACCAAATCTCAATCCAATACAGCACCTTTGTAATGATCTTGTTGAATCTATGCCACAAACAATTATGTCAGTTCTGAATGCAAAAGGGTGTAGAACCTGGTACTAGTAAGGTGTAAAAATTCCAGGGAGAGCAACCATTCATCCACCTACATCAAAAGTAGTACTTCATTTGTCCCAAGGGGGAAATTTGCCTTGTTACAGAAGTTCAATAAATACATAAATGTAACAAACAAACACACACCAAATTTGCTTAGAAAGAAAACGTTTGACTTGGTTAAAAATAGAAAAGGCAGTCACAATCCCAAGTGAAGCATTATGCAGGCAAATTGTCATAAGTATGAAGGATCCCCCTTACTGTTTCTTGACACACTTCTGCAGAATAATTCATTGCCTGAAAGTCCTCAGTGTTAGTGTGTCAGGGGGGTGATGTGCAGCATTGTGCATAATGGCACTCAGTTTTGTTTTCATTCTCTCCTCTTCTGCTACCTCCAGAGGGTCGAGAGTACATTCCATAAATGAGCCTGCCTTCTTAATAACCTTGTTGATTCGGTGGGATTCTTTTAAAGTAATATAATTGTGTTTTGCTTCCAGTAAAAATTCATGCCATTGGCACAAGAAGCATTTTACAAAAGTTTACATGCATTAATTCTGTGTGTGTCTGCCTATCATTTAGTATTTAAATAAATATCTCTGCTGTATAAAAAACACCAGAAGGTCCATATCCTCACACAGAATAAAATTCTTGCTAGGTAATGGGGTAGGGGATGGCAGCAAACTTACTGTCTTGGAATGAAAAGGAACAGTTTTTAAGTAGAAGACCAACAAATAAGAAATAGTCATAAACACACTAGGATCTTAACCAGGAAATTAAGCCTCACTTTCAGAAGAACCAAAAACACTACACAAAACACAAAGTCAAAAAGCAACCAGCAGAAGTCATTAATGAAAAGGAGATCAAACGTTTAGTGATGCTAAACAGTCTTCGAGGATACATCCACAAAATCAGATTGAAAATGGATGAAAAAAGTAAAGCTTTGAACTTCTCTTTTAAAACAAAATAAAGAGGGTGTGACCATCATGACCACACCCATAAAAACCAACTAGCCTCATTACTACAAAGTCACAAAATGGCGTCAAAGCAAATGATAAATATGCACATTGTAAAATAAAATTCAAAACATTAAGCAGAATCCCAAAATATAAAATAACTACTGAAAAATCTACTCTCTATATATAAAATCCTAAGCCTAAAAGTGCAACGATTTTGTGCAACGATTTTATGTGACATTTTTATGTTATGTTTTTTGTCATGCTTTAAATCTGGCTTATTTTAAAAACTACATATATATGTTTGGTATCATTCTTTTCGCAATTTATCGAACTTTAATGTGATGTTGTTAGATTTTAAGATTCTTATTCCATTTTTAAATTATAAACTAAACAATATCAAGAACTCACGTCCCGCGAAACGAGACTTTGTGCCAAGAGATTTAACCACGCCCGGAGCTGGAAATAAAAGTGTTTTGTATTGGTAGAGTAAAAGTTTCCTCTACTTTCCCCTATTGTATTATTAATATGTAGCCTTTGTCAAAATGCCTCAAATCTCACAGACTTACCACTGTTTATCCTCTTTAATAAAACCCCTGTGTGCGTCCATGTGTCCGTGTGTGTGTGTCTTCTGGTGAAGTGCGCATGCGCCGGGCACTCTTTAATAAAGGACATCATTGCTGGGGAGAGTGCTGATTGGGTAGTCGCGGCCGCACACATAAAATCTGTTGCTGGGGAGACGCCACACATACAATAATCAGCTGCACGCCAGCACAGATTAAAATACTTGCTGGGGAACTGCACAGTACTTGCTGGAGAGACGCCACAGGCACGATTATCAGCTGCACGCCACATATTACATCAGTTGCTTGGGAGACTCTGCTGATTGCCCACTGTTGTGACAGAAAATTAAACGCATATTACGGACATCAAAGCCAGTATTACTGTCAGAGAAAATTACAGGCATTTTACGGAAATACAAACCAGTATTACTGCAAGAGAAAATTAAAGGCACACAATACAGTGACGCAGAGAAACAGAATGAGGTCAAGGTCCCTTTCCATTTAATACAGACTGTTCCTACTAATGTTTATGCACTACTGTTCTAGCGCCTGTTATTGTAACGGGCTTAATGTCTAGTAAGGTATAATAGTATATAACTTCTCCCCACCTTCCCTTTTACATCTATAACCTCAGGCAATTAGGTGTAGTAAAAGACAAGCAGGAGTTAAGTTACAATTTAAATAATGTATTATTGATAATATTCATAAATAATAACAATATGCAAATTACATTTGAATATTGGCAACCATACAACCTGATAAATGTTGATGTGTAGTTTCAGGCAGCACACAGACTTGTTAGTTACTTAAAATGTCTCTAGTTAAGGCATCATTTTGTGGTCAGCTTTCTTCAGAACAGGCCGTATCCCTGTCTCAGTATGGCTGCCGAGCTGTGCTCTTCATTGTGTTGTCCTTTTCAATTCATGGTGTGAGATGGTCTTTCATCAGTTTGGTAAAAGAGAGAGAGAGTGAGGTAAAGCAAGCAAATTTATAGGTTTTCTGTCCAACCCCTAGAGCCAATAGGGTGTCATGGTACTTAAAGGTTTTTGATACAAGCCAATTCCAAACAGCCATACTTCAGACCAATGGGGGGATAGAACACCTTCTCACCTGCCCTCCAAACCATATGTTAAGGTAAAGCTTGGCAGTTTGGCAGCCTGGCTTTCCTGTGGGGGTTGAGAGAGAGACTTTAGCAGAGAAACATTAGCCAAACTGGTTTGAGGCACTTCCCCCAACCCTGTCATAAAATTCACTTCCCTGACTTAGTTCTAGGGGGTAAACATGAATACTTCTCACTAATGTAACACTAATATTACATTGCTTTGCCTAAGTTACAAATAAAGACATACAAAATATTGATCAACTTGCATGCAAAATTTCACATCACAACAAAAAGACAGAGAGTTGATGACAAAGACAGCTGCTGTACAGGCTTTTAAATGTTCGAAGCACTACACGAGATGCAGATCAGGTGGCACGGCAGCAGCAGCAAGCCAGCAGATGATCGAGCAAAGAGGAGGTAAAAAATAAAACTATTTGTTTCCCATTGTATTACCGTTTAAGGGGGGGGTTTTCTTGGGGTCTCCTTGGGTTGCGTTCACTTCCCCTCTTCACAACGCAAGCGCCAGAGGCGCGAAGTGGCTGGCGTATAGCGCAAGCCTGAGGGGTTGGCGAGCAAAGCATGCAGGACGCAAACCCCCTAGTACTTTATAAACTCCTAAATGGTGTTGAGAAAGGAAATTTTTTAATTAATAAGATGAAGAAAAATGAAAGATTAATGCCACCTCACAACAGCAGCAATTTTTTTTTTTTTTTTTTTTTGTGTAGTCAAATTTTGCTGGGGTGAAAATCTAGCGATATGCCCTCATCTGCAGGAATCAGAATACAGGAAAAGGAGGTTGCCAGGTAATAGAGTGGGCAATGGGCTTTCATTAAATGATGTGTCTTCATGGAGAAAGTATGCAGAATGTCATGTTTTTAAAAAATTTTAAGGATCTCAGGGATGAGAATGAGATCCATAAATATATTTGCTTTTACCAGTGTTACTTTTACATGTGTTATGCAACTGCAAAAAAGAACACAGAGTAAGAGAAGGTTTGGGGCACAACAACAACAACAACAACAACAACATTTATTTATATAGCACATTTTCATACAAAAAGTAAGCTCAAAGTGCTACTCACAACCATGACCATAGATAGATAGATAGATAGATAGATAGATAGATAGATAGATAGATAGATAGATAGATAGATAGATAGATAGATAGATAGATAGATAGGGAAGGCACTATATGACAGACAGACAGACAGACAGACAGACAGACAGACAGACAGACAGACAGACAGACAGACAGATAGATAGATAGATAGATAGATAGATAGATAGATAGATAGATAGATAGATAGATAGATAGGGAAGGCACTATATGACAGACAGACAGACAGACAGACAGACAGACAGACAGACAGACAGACAGACAGACAGATAGATAGATAGATAGATAGATAGATAGATAGATAGATAGATAGATAGATAGATAGATAGAAAGGCACTATATGATAGATAGATAGATAGATAGATAGATAGATAGATAGATAGATAGATAGATAGATAGATAGATAGATAGATAGATAGATAGATAGATAGAAAGGCACTATATGATAGATAGATAGATAGATAGATAGATAGATAGATAGATAGATAGATAGATAGATAGATAGATAGATAGATAGATAGATAGATAGATAGATAGATAGATAGATAGATAGATAGATAGATAGATAGATAGATCTCAACAAACACCAAAATGACTAAAAAGGAAGAAAATTAAAAATAAGGAAAACTTCAGATTTGGGTCAGCTAGTCACAGTGAGGCATTATGCAGACGTACTGCTGTTGATAAAAGGACACACTTTCCAGGATTTCCAGACACACTTCTGCTGAATAATTCACTGGCTGAAAGTCCTCGATGTTAATGTGTTTGATCCCCACAATTACAAACCTATCCAATCAGACATAAACAAAAAACCTTTAAAAGAAAGACACGACTCCTGATTTGGCTGCTGTTCATGGAACTGGATGACAGCAGGTGTCTAATTGGTCAGAAGAACAAACAAGTCCAGATAGATAGATGGGTATTCAAAACAAGAGCCCAGCACTGCAGTAAAATGGAAACAAAATAAAACCAGATAGAAGCCAAAGACTCTATTTTGTTGAAATCTATACCAGGCATTCTTAAATAACCAAAATAGTGATCTGAACAAACCCATGTAGGGTGGCATGGTGGCGCAGTGGTAGCTCTGCTGCCTCGCAGTAAGGAGACCTGGGTTTGCTTCTCGGGTCCTCCTTGTGTGGAGTTTGCATGTTCTCCCCGTGCCTGTGTGGGTTTCCTCCGGGTGCTCCAGTTTCCTCCCACAGTCCAAAGACATGCAGGTTAGGTGCATTGGCGACTCTAAATTGTCCCTAATGTGTGCTTGGTGTGTTCGTGTGCCTTGTGGTGGGCTGGTGCCCTGCCTGGGGTTTGTTCCTGCCTGGCTGGGATAAAATATATATATTAAACAGAAGACTGGTAGGGATGGTGGTTTTTGGTTTGTGTCCCCCTTGAAGTTTGGTGCTTTTTTTGTTAAATGACTGGCCAATTGAAAAAAAAAAACACTTTATTTGTCCCCATATGGAAATTTGGCTTTTTTTTTTCAGAGGCTCCTTAAATAAATAATGTGAAGCAAACAAAACCAGATGATCTTTTTAACAAAGAAATTTTCAACATCTTTTCAGACACAAGTCCAATACAGAACTGAAAAAAGATTGCTGTGTTTCTGGTCATTAGGATTCCAGGCAGGAAGTGGAGGGTCCAGGAGTGCAGACAACGGAAATGACCTCAGTGGTGGAATGGCAGTTACTCTTCTGTTCTGCAGAACGGAAGAAGACAGAAAGCATTAGAACATAGCGCCATCCCCTGGTTTGGCAGCTGATTACCATCAGCAGAGCCTTAAGCTGCTTCCCAAGCTTAGATGCATGATAACAGGTGAACATGGAAGTGTGAACGATACTTTAGGGAATCAATATTTCTTATTTTCAACTAAAAAAAAAACTCTTTAGTGAGTTTGCATTTCACAATTAGGGTCACTTTTATGACACCGTATGTGAATTGACACCTGTTTTGCTCATCACTAATTGCAGGTGATAATCTCAAAGACTGTCATTCAAAGATAAGGCTGTTGGAGGTTTATGGCTCCTACACTCCAGAAGTCTCCTAACAGGCTTATTTAAGAGGTATGAGCAGTCCCGACTGACATGTTAGCATTTCACCGTACTGTGTACATGTGACAAGTATGGCCTTATAAACCAGTTGAATACATACAGTAATCCCTCCTCGATCGCAGGGGTTGCGTTCCAGAACCCTCTGCGAAAGGTGAAAATCTACGAACTAAAAACCATATGTTCATATGGTTATTTTTATATATTTTAAGCCCTTATAAACTCACCCACACTCTTATAAACATTTCCCGCACAATTATACAGCATAAACCCGTTGTATTCTCTTAGATATATTAGGTAAGATTCATTGAAATTATGTATGTAAAAAAACTTTTTTTCCAGCTGCAATAAACTTACTGAACTCGTATATCTCCTCAATCTGAAATCGTTTTCATTGATCATGTACAATTAATGTAGTATAGGTAATCTATACTGCTGTGCATTTATGCAATAATAATCCATCCTGGTTACTTTAACATATATGGCATCTTGCCAATATTTTGAACATATTTTGTATGATTACTCAGTTTTTAGTTCATTATTTATTTATTGTATTATTATATATCGTAACTATTTGACAGTGGAATTTAAATGCAACGTGAAGTTGACATGAGTAATTTCGTTGCGTTACTCAATGTCAATAAAGTACTTGAATATATCTATTTTTAAAACTGTCATTTATTTTTTATATGTAGACTATAATAACATACAATGGTTAAATACTTTGTACAATGGGAACTAAAAAAAGAAGTGCTATGTAAACTAAACGAAGCGATCTCAGTGATAAACAACGTGTATAACGAGGAGTATGACAAGCTTAATTCAGCCGTGAAAACAGAACGTACAATGAATATTTAATAATATTATCATTATGGTCAACTACTACGGCATTTCAACGAAAATACTGTACTGCCCGTTGTGTATCGACATGCGCAGTTGAGAGCGATCCGTGCCGAAAAGCGAAATGTTTAGTATATATTTTTTTTTTATTATTAAGCGCATGCGGAGTGTGTTATTGCATACGTATTGAACGAAAACGTCATCGCTTACGTTACGGTGCTGCCCAATCTGTTTAACGCATGCGTGAACACTTTACGGCATGCTAGGCTTTCAATACGCCTGCGCGCGCAAATCTGGTAGGCACGCAGATTGGGTAGCGACAGGCACGCAGATCGGGTAGCGACAGGGGATTTGAAGCCTCAGACATGCGTAGTACTGAGCTCATGACGTGGCGCCGAAGTCTCAGACATGCGCACTGGGTTAACTGAGGCTTCGAAGCGTCGAGCAGATTCGAAGCCTCGGACATGCGCACTGGGTTAACTGAGGCTTCGAAGCGTCGAGCAGATTCGAAGCCTCGGACATGCGCACTGGGGTAACTGAGGCTTCGAAGCGTCGAGCAGATTCGAAGTCTCAGACATGCGCACTGGGGTAACTGAGGCTTCGAAGCCTCGAGCAGATTTGAAGCCTCAGACATGCATAGTACTACTGAGATTGCGTCATGACGGGCTTCAAACGGGGATTTGAAGCCTCAGACATGCGTAGTACTGAGCTCATGACGGAGCTCTGAAGCCTCAGACATGCGTAGTACAGAGATTGGATCATGATAGGGCTTCGAAGTCTCGAGCAGACATGGTTACTGAATCTTTGTGAAGCCTCAGCACACTCAAAGGCATTGACCTCTATATTTTGAGAGTCTATCTGACACTTAACTCTCTAGTTATATTTTGTAATTCGTATTGACATTACACACTTCACTTAATATAGTTAAACTACAATTCAGGTAGTTGCTGAGAAGTAATTATTGTTCTTGTGGTTTGCTGTGATTTCCTTTGTCTGATACATAGTGTCAAAGATATATTGTCATATATCAACTTTATATATATAAAAAGATTAGGTAAATCGTGCAACCTTTTTATGGACCGCTTAATTTTGTTCAAAACCGTACGTCATATAGTATACATCTATAAATATAATTTTTTTGTCTTCATTAGGAGAATACAACAATGATACATACTCTCGTGTCAATTAAACCAATTTAACGTGCATATGTCAAACAACATATTTCCACATCCGCCGCAGTAAGAACAGTAGTAGTTCAGTTGTGCGAAGCTCGTTGATTATCTTGATTAGGTGGCTCAATGGTATCGCAACTGTCTCTCGGTAAAAACACCAGCGGTTCGTGTCGTCGATCCTCCACTTGTTAAAGGTTTTTTTCAATTCCTCCATTTAACAATATTTTCAGCTTGGACGGATAGTGAGCGAATCGAGCTGTCGAGGGAAGATTGGGCCGCCATAGACGGGCAGGGGGCACACGTCCCTAATTATATTGTGTATGTAAAGAGTTTCACTGTAAAACGTAATAAGCTTCATATTTGTGTGTTTGGAGACCCTGGTGTCGTACTGAATTTGTATTGTAGAAAAACAAACTACTGTCCAGCATGCCTAAATGTGTCTTTTCGTTTCTGATCGCTATACGGCACTACCAATTTAAGACAATTCGCTCTAAACAGTTTCAGCCAATCAGCGCCTTCTAAACATGCAGAATGACAGTGTGACCCTTTATTGTAGCGGCGCAGCATCTTCGTACAGTCAGTCATTGTCCTGTTAGACTATTTACTGTTAAGTGCTGCTTAAGGTAGCGTTTATAGTACAACAGGTAGCCTACGTAGCTCTTAAACTGGTATTGAAATGCACACACAAGTCTCCTAAATTATTTATTGAAATGCCTACATTTACAGTGTCCGTTTTAGGAAATCGTAGTTTTTACTTGTTCCCGTTATTAGGAATTACAATTTCTCAGTGTCATATATTATTCGTTACTACTCGCGAGTCCCGCATCATTGAGATTCTGATTTATATTCGGTATAAGCAATTTTTTAAAAGGAGCGTTCATTGAACTGACTATAGCAGACTTGTCATCTTCTTAAAATGACTTTATTGATTTGATGTTGACAATCATAAGGTCAAAAACCAAGGAGGCGAAGAGTTTGCACGGACTGTGCTGTTTCTTTTTTTTTGTGACATCGCATCAGTAGAGAGTGCGTCAAATTAACAATGCATTCTGTCCTAAATGGCAGCGCATACGCTTTTTGATATTTCCTAAAGGCCAATGTGTCTAAGTTTGCTCATTAATATATTTTGACAGTGTATTTTAGTGAGAATGATTATAAACATATTACCCATGTTCATTTCCCATGTAGATATGTAACGTTTGGTGAGAATAAATAAAAAGTAACAACACATATAACAGTTATGTTGCATTGTTTATGATTAACAAAATTCATAGTTTATCTGAAATGTTCTACTTATACAGTCGATTTATTCCACTTCTGAAGGTGTACATTGTCGGTATTCTCCATTGCAATTGCCCCAGAGTGTAAGGTGTGCCAGTGCAACTGAAGGGTGGCAGACGAGCTCACGTAATGGGTGACAAGGCACATCCTCACCCTGATGCCGAGGCTCTTGTCATGAATATTCCCATCTTGTGCTTTTTCTCGTTCCTGCCAGTTTACTATTATTATTGGACACGTATGTAGAGGGAATGTGTGTCTTATTTTATGTCTATGAAAGGAAGGACAGTAAAGCCTTGAATGACACTGAGTGTTGATACTTTGGGTGACACGACAGGTGAGGCGCAGGGAACGTTAAATGTGACAGTGACTGCGGGGGATTGTGGGACTGGAAGATGGTTTAAGAATACAGAAACGACAAAAGCTTAGTCTTTCAATAATTTTATTTACATCAATGATTTACTCCGTTGAGCTGCAGTTCGGAAGATTACTTATTTACCCCCGGCGCAGCCTTTGATAAGATGCATTCAGAAGGAAAGGATGTTGCTGACAAAGTCAGGTGTTATTTTGAAAGTTTGGCTCCAGATGTGCTTATCCAGCTGCTCCTTCTTGTCAGTACTTGAGTGATCTTTATGTTCACCTCTGGATGAATTCGCAAAGTTTCTTTACAACGTTTTTGTCTCATTAACGCAGAACTCCCGAAGCTTTCCTAAAATTGCAGAAGACAGTTGTGATTAGTTATGCAGCACATGCTTTTACTCACATTGCTTTTTGGAAATCAGTAATACAAATCAGCTACAGATCTGGGAATCACTGAATAGTAAAAACGTTTAATGAGAGTGTCTTGCGCATATACTGGTGTAATGACCACGTCGGCTTTAGTGAAGCGTTTCTTAGCCTCTCTGATATGATCGACATGGCGTAGAGTAGATTCTGGATTGTTATAATACGTGCTACCTTACGCAAAATATGCTCATTAATTTGTTACAGATTCTAGGTGGACACGATTCCACACCAAGGAAAAAGGTGCCCCATGTAAATCGTTCATAATGTCTCCAAAATATATTTGTTAACTTTCAGACAAGTACTACTTAACTGTTTTATACAAAATTCTTATTTCAACATATGCGAGCCTAAATTAGGATTTTATCTCGGGTTAGCGAACCTTATCGCTGTAGCAAGAACAACTGCTTTTACGCTTTGAGCCAAAGCGCTTTAACAGGCTAGTGAAAGACCAAATCGACTGCTGACTGCGCAGATATCAATAACGTCATTACGCAAGCGTGACTCAAAATCACGTGACGGGCGCATTTGAAGCAAGCCTCGAAGTGGTGCTTCGATCGCCAGTGCTTCGAAAGCTCGACACAGTGTCGAAACCTGAGTATCGAGCGGCCCATCACTAGTATTAGGGCCACGGTGAAGACTTCCTCCGCCCACCACACTGGTGCGAGCATTTAAATATCGCAGGTTCGTAGAAATTGCGCAGGGCGTAAAGAGAATATTACGAGGTGTAGTCATGAGCCTCTTTGAGGTAAGTTACTGTGGTGCATATATATATATATATATATATATATATATATATATATATATATATATATATAAAATATGGTTGATTGAACGGCCAAGACAAGTTGGTTTTCAAACACGCCTGGGAGTTACAGGACTTCTAATTGCCCCATTTGTTATTAAATTGCTTCGAAGTCCTGAGTGGGCTTCCATTTGAAAGTTGGCATTCGAAATTTTTCAACTGGTATACTCGCCAGCACGTAACATCTAAAGTGATTTTTACCGTTAAGCATTTCGGCTTAGTTTATAAATTGCTTTACAGGACAAATTACGCATGCTCGTAATTTAAAATACAACGGTAGCAAAACCAAGCGCGGCTGTAACTAGAGGTTTAAGCGGAGCGCGCTAGTTTGTTGCGTAGGCTACCAGTCTAACGGATTGGCACCGTCGATTTGTCGCCGTCATTCGAATAAGTGGTCCTGTATGTGTATTGTACGCCTGCCGACATTTTTAAGAAAGGTTTAGTAACCTATTGGGAGATTGCATGACAAAGCGGAGAACCCCCCCCAGAGCGCGTGTCACATATGAATTACGCCGCTGCTCTAAGAAATAAAGTCGTGTAACAACCGTTCAGCAGGTTGGTCGCTATGGAAAATTGTCACACATGTGGCTAAATCAAATGTACATGAAATTCTTGCATCAAGTCATGTGGATTAAGTGTATCGCATATTACCTCTACCCATTAGTTTCCTAAAATCTTTAATTACTGGGCTGTAGAAATGGCAAAAACCAGGCACGTGGTACACCTGGACTTGGTACAATGTGTTTGATACATCGAATAACCTTCTTTGTTTGTTGCCCTTAAACAGCGTCACTCGTGTAAGACCGTATATAACACACATTCTCGATGCTTTCAGTATCGTACAAAAGTCACACTTGACGCTTTTTGCATTGCTCAAGACCAATTTAAACGACTGCGCACTTCAGAGCTGTACAACCTCGGCCTCGTTTTGGCTGCACGGCAAGTGCTCGTGGCTCAAGTCACTTCCCTCCACTTCGAATTGTTTTGCTTTGTCCACTACGGTATTTTTTGTATTGGCTTATTCATTCATGTGGGCAAAATTATGGCAGTATTGCGTGTACGAAAAAAAATGGTTGCGCAGTATTTGTTAACGCCCTGTTTCGTGTGCTTTGTTTGGTTCAGTGCCTAACATTTGCTTTGTTGGCAGTCGGGTGGATTTCTTACTTTGTTTCAATCGCCAATTGGTTCGGCTGCGATTCCTACTGCCAGTTTTCAAGCGAACTAATCAGATCCGTAACGATCCCGGGGGATGACATGGACTCCCCACCACCCCCAATGGGTTCGACAGTAGTAGACTATGCAGGAATGTTTCGAAATACATTGAATACGAAGATAAAATTGTGAAATGTGACAAAACAATGTAATGCGAAATTAAATACATTTGTTGCGATTTTTTTTTTTTTTTGCAGCTTATTTAACTTTGTTCGTAATATTCCTCCAGACGCAATATGAAATACGACTTGATTTTAAAAACTGGTAGTTAATCAGTGTCCCTTTTTTAAAGTACTTTTATTTGCGTATTTAATTTTACCGATATTTTTGCATGTTTTCTTTAGTACTAGGGTGTTGTACCGTGTTAGCCATTATGAATGTAGTGAAAAGCCAAGCAAAATGACACCTTTTATTGGCCAACTAAAAAGATTACAATATACTGTACAAGCTTTTGAGGAAACTCGGGCCCCTTTTTCAGGCAAGATATAAAAGAAGGGGCCTGAGTTATCTAGAAAGCTTGCATATTGAAATCTTTTTAGTTGTCCAATAAAGTGTCATTTTGCTTGACTTTTCACTACATCCATGTTTTCTTGTAAGTCTTGTATGAAACTTTTAAGGTGGTGGTTCCCAACCTTTTTTTTTTTTTTTGGCCATGCCCCACCTAGGCCTCTCTAAAATCATGATGCCCCTCACTGTAACATATACCATATTCTTATTATCACCTATTCAAAAAGTGAACTCCTACTCACGTGGAGGAAGGCCATAATGTCATTCATTTGGTCTAAAGAAGCTTCCAAAGAACATGGAAAGAGAATAGGGAAAGAATAGCTGAAGTATTGAGAAAGAAATCGCTAAGAAATTATTAAAAAATATATGAAGTAATATGAAAATAAGATCTAAAATAACTTTAATGACAGCTTTTTCTGTAATATTTTGATAATTTTGGCTCTTGTTCAGAACGTGGACGCCACTTCGCCAAAAACAGACTGCACCTATTTTTAAGATTAGGCACCTACTCTAAATTTTTAAGATTAGGGAAACTGGTGTACCTGGCCTTAGCCCCAGGAGCCTTTAACTTCAGGGTTTGTAGTAGGGGTAGGCCAGTCTAAAACAAACAAGAAGGAGATGGCGTCCGCTTTCTGAACAAGACCCGATCATTTTGTATTTTTGTTATATTGCAAAATGTTATCATTGTTGCAATTCATTTTATTATAATGGTAAAAACGATTTCTATGTAGATGAACCCACCAAGCCGGTTGTAAAATCATAAATTAAAGGGTTCTTCACCACCCCTTCTATGTTTATATAAATGTCTCTGTAAAAAATATTTTTTTTTTCTATCATTTTTAACAGTGATTTTTTTTTTTTATTTTATAAATTGTTTAACGCACCTAAATTCTCGAATTGCCAACCTAAAAAAATCAAATTGCCCCTGCCACGTTGGGAATCTCCGCATTAAGGGGATTCAAACCCCTCTCTCTCTTCGTTCAAACATTCATGTACGAGTCGCTTAAAACTACAGGGATCCAAACCCGTCGATTTGATATGCGGTGATAACTCGCGTGAATTCCAAGGGGAGCAGTTCCCCGTACTGCCAGCGCTCTTCGATCTACAATACCAAGTGCCTTCCAGACTCCGTGGCTACAGCCGGCAGCTCAATGGTCAACTGCTGTCTGATCGTTTGCGCGAGGCTGAATCGGGTGCCAGGGTTGCTTTAAATGACTGATAATTTGTGATTTTTTTGTATGCGGATCGTATTATATTTGTACCTATGTGCGCGTTTTTAAATTATGCTGCCGTTTTTAATATTCCATTTCGATCACGACTCCTTATACCGCGGCCGTTGATACTCAGCCATGTTGTAAAGGCGTAGAAGTGCATCCATTTTACCTGCGATAGAATACGTCAGAACTGCACCGCGTAAGTTCAAGGAAAGAAGAAGCCTGCACACAAGGACAGGAAAGGACCACTTTTCACACCTTTGTGTGTTTTAATTGTATTTTCTACTTCCAGTCGGCTCTGTCAGAATAGAAATACAGGCTAAACGGCTTTTTTATTGATATTTTTATTTGTGTAAATGTATTAGTCAAAATATTATCTAAAGTTTTGTTTGTTTTGTTGACATGTAGCAACTTACTCTTAAGTCCTGATACAGTTGTATGGTTCATTTTTTCGGCTATCCTGTATTTTACATATGTGCCAATTTTTTTCAAGTATGTTAATAATTAAAATAGGACAGGATTGTATTTAAAGAACGTACTCAAAGTGCAGAATTGACGGTCATTTTGGTCATGGTTGTCACAGTAATTGCTGTACATTTAAATAAAATAGAAAAGAGACAAACTTGCTTAAGATATATTCAAACTAAGTATTTTTTTGATCACTGCTTTGCCAATAGATTACTATTTTGAATACAAAGTGTATTATAAAATTGCTGTCAACTCTTCTGCCAAGTGGTCTGCTGTGTTTGTCCTAAGTGTTGCTACAAGGGTATTTGAGGGTGGGCTGCAGTTCTACATCTCCTGCTTTCCTTGGGCCTTCCCTGTTTAGCTTGCACAGCAGAACTCTTTGTTTGCCTGTGTCCCTGGGATAGATGTGGACCCTTGACCAGCCTGTTGTTTTTCCACCATCAACTCTTTTACACCTAATATTCTCTATAGTTCTATACCTGTTTCTATAGTTCATTGGCAGTGTGTAAAATGATCATCCATTATCCAACCCGCTATATCCTAACTACAGGGTCCCGGGGGTCTGCTGGAGCCAATCTCAGCCAACACAGGGTGCAAGGCAGGAGCAAATCCCTGGGTAGGGCACACACACACGCACACACTAGGAACAATTTAGGATCGGCGATGCACCTAACCTGCATGTGTTTGGACTGTGGGAGGAAACCCACGCAGACATGGGGAGAACATGCAAACCCCACGCCAGGAGGACCCAGGAAGCGAACCCATGTCTCCTTACTGCGAGGCAGCAGCACTACCACTGTGCCGCCGTAAAATGATCAGTGTTGCAATAATTGTGATGCTCTTTGCATGAAAAAAAAAAAGCGTTAAAATTTCACATTTTCTTTGTGAACTGTGACGTTAACTTAAAAAGTGCAGCAAAAAAGTATTTGGCGTCCAGGGGTGCATTAACCCCCAAGTATGTGGTGGTTTAAGGGTTAATATATATTATCACTTCCCTTTAATGTTCTGTAAGTTGTTACCAGTTTTTCAATTTCTGGTTGGCCTCTTATTCCTATATGTTCTCATGAGTACAATTGTGTTTTTGGAATTCTTGTTCATTTCTTTTGAAATACGTGTGTGTTATTTGATTCTGGTCGGTTGCTCCAACACTTCTCCTTGTAACATTTTTTGAGGTGTTGTGTTTTTTTGTTTTTTTTTGTCAGTGAGCTGGGTCTGATGCTAAAGTAGTTGCAGCCTTTGATTATTCCGTGTTGTTTGCCAGCGTGTCTGCTCTGTTCATTTTTAATTGTCATTAATAAGATACAACGAAGGGGAAAAACTGCACAGAGAGAGGGCAAAATATAATCAATTAAGAGAGTTAAGCATTTAAATCTCTAGCAAAAGCATAAATATTTCTAAATGTCTTATAAATGTAAAAATCATGCTGTTGTGCTTTTCTGAATGTTGAATAAAAGAAAAATAATAGCAGCTAATTTAAATATGCTCAGTGTTACCAGGTATTGTCACTGATTAGGAATCTGGTTGGAACAAAAACCTGCAGCCACAGTGGGCCCCCCAAGACCGAGGTTTGGGAAACACTGGCCTAAATAGTATTGCCCCTTTTTAAATTCGTGGCCACGTTCTTGGTGAAACTGTCTTATTTGGCAAGAACTGTTCAGTTGTAGAAGTGAAATGAAAAGACCCAAGTGATTGATGTAATAATGAAGACTTGCCTACAGAGAATGTGATTTGACAAATTTTAAAAACTATGTAGAGAGCAGGAGCTTCAAACTCTTGCACTTAAACCTGCAGAAAAAGGGGGCACTGCAAACCTGTCCTTGTAAAGAGTAGTCCTTTTGTTGGGCCGTAAATAGCCAGAAATCATCTTCGGTCACCACATGTTCCATTTAAGCAACAGCATTCCTTTTAATGTAAAAGGTTTTGAATTTACTTTGTCATTCAGACCATACAACAAGGAGTGTACCGTTGAATTAAATTGAGAGGCAAACATCTCAGGGATGTGACCCTAATTCTTTTTTTTTTTTTTTTTTTTTTCCCCCAAATCAGGATGAAAGGTTTGAATTCTTGAATAGGAGCAGTTTGGAATCTTTGGAGTTCTGGTTGCAGACCACTGGTATCTCTCTAACCCAAGTCAATGGCCAAAGAAAATACGGGGGGCCTCCACCTGGTAAGAATTCTCGCACTTCTGTTTCTCTGCAAGGTGTTTTATTTGCTATGGTCACCTGCTGTTTTGGTCTGAATCAGGCTCCTCTGATTATTCTGTATTATGCCATTTTCTATTTGCCTTTCGCCTCATGATTAGTAAATCTTTTGTTAGTTGGGGGGAAATGCATGTTAAACACTGGTCACCTTTTCCCACTGAACTGTTTTGTCTATTTTGTTGCATCTTCAAGCTCAAAAAGTGGGATAAATTTGTCTTAAATTTAGTGAAAATATAAATTTAACAAATATACATTTTTCTCTCCTCAGATTTGTTTACATGCATGTCCTATTTTCTGTGGGTGAAGGCAGCAGTATCTGGAACGTGTATCATTTGCATTTTGCTGCCTTTCAATATCTAAAGCAAAAATGGCAGAACATGTGCAGCAGTGGGCACAAGGCAGCACTGAACCCTGGATGTGACCACCAGTCTGTCATGGTTCACGTGCAGCCACGCTTAGTCACAACACCGTAATTATAACGGGGCAGGTTTCATGTCTGACTGAAATATTCCCATATCCATGTTTCCATCCAATTTTGGAAATCTGCTTAGTAATCATCCTCGGACAAGAGTGCCAATTCATTTTATGAAATCGTAAATGTGCTTGCAGCAGGTTGTCATAAGTCTGGTTGTTTGCTGAACCCACAGTTCCCACAGAGAGATGTGGATTGTTGGGAGATAGAAGAGGACCAGGAATTGATAAACCGACATAATCCTAATCCAGACAGGCAGAGAGTCAAAGCTGGAAGATCGTAAATGAAAAGCCGCAAAAGAGAATCAAACGAAAGAACCAAAATGAAAGTGTAACCAAAAACCTGACGCTAGGTCTAGGGAAGCACAAATGAAGTTTTTTAGGGCTGATACTGTTCACCGATGTCCAGTTATTAGAACTGGCCGATTCTAATATCTTAAAAAATCTGTTGCACTAAGCTCCTGCGTAACCAGCCATTTAGAAGTCTCACGTTCAATATTAAAGCTGTGTTTTGTCGTTTTGTTTTTTTTTTTTTTAACTGCAGACAAGTATTGAATTTTTTTTTTTTTTGTAAAACTAAATTCTGTATGCTTCTTGTTCAGCAACCACAAAAATACTAAAATAAGTGAAATCCCTTTAAAAACTCTTTCCTAAACTAATAAACATTTACCCATAATATAGAAGCCATAAAAGAAAAGAAGTTCTTGTCATAATTACAAGCAACAATTTTAGTAAAGTTTTCATATTTATCAAGATAATAGGCTAACATGCTAAAGGCATTTACTGTAAATGTAAAATTGACATTTTGCTGTTAAGACAACAAGCTTGTTGTTTACTAAGCAGCAAGACCAAGTTGTTTATAGTTGCCATACCAAAGAGCCTCTTATGTCTGGTCACCAGCCCTTCTGAGATCAACTAATTTACGAATCTCCAAGTGAGTCGTCTGGGGTAAACGTTGGCTGATCTTGGACAGCTGGCTGATCAGTCAGAGTATTAATAACTAGTGCCTACTTGTAAGTGAAGCTAACTATGCTAGAGTGATTGAAATCTCTATGTTGTACATCCTCTGTGGAATAACTTAAAACTGAACACCCCCCTATCCTGTCGATTCCTCCACATCATCAGTGCAATGATCAAGGTCTCATGATGCATCTAAAAACTAGGGAACACTCTGATCAGGTTTTTTCAGGCCCCAATACTGATCACAGATGGCCCCCCCAACCCTCATGTAATGATCAGCCACTACCAATTTTATGATTTTTCTTTTTCCTTATCACTTTAAAAAACATTTTATACTAACCTGCATAACCACTGAAATAGAAGTCTTATATTAGAATGTGTTTTTGTACTTAAACTTTAAACCACAGGTATTAATTGTTCATTTATTATTAACAAAACTAGTCATTGAGCCCGTTACAGTAACAGGCGCTAGAACAGTAGTGCATAAACATTAGTAGGAACAGTCTATATTAAATGGCAAGGAACTTTGACCTCATTCTTTTTGTTGGTTGCATTTTTCTTTCTTTCAGCCTTTCTTTTGTTGATGTTTACTTGCTGAGCTGACCGTTCTTCGTGGGCTGCCGCCATGTATTGTGTGTCTTTAATTGTCTGTGACAGTAATACCGTCTTGTACATCCGCTGGCTTGAACGTCCGTAATATACCTTTAATTTTCTCTGGCGGTAATACAGGCGTGCGTGTCGGTAATATGCCTTTAATCTCCTCTGACAGTAATACTGGCTTGTATGTGACTGTAATATGTGTCACTGTATTGTCTACCTTTAATTTCCTCTCGCAGTAATACGTAAAACGCCTCTAACTTTCTCTGACAGTAATATCGCACATCGCACCGTGCCCCGCGCATGCGCACTTCACTAGAAGACACACACACACGGACATCTGGACGCACACAGGGATTTTATTAAAGAGGATGAAATTCTGTAGGCTTATTGTTCTGGGACCATGAAATACTAAAAATTTTCCTCGAAATACACACTCAAAAAAAAAAAAAAAGTGTACAAAAATATTCATCCATAATGCATATGGCATGAAAGAAAATAAAATGTTTCTCACTATTAGAAACTGTAATAGGTACATTGCAGAAAAAAAAACTATCTGAAACGAGGCTTAATTAAAGTAGTTTTAACCATTTCTCTAATAAAAAATACATTCTTACACAATCAATTAATTGATATTGGCAATTAAATGGTGTAAATGATGATGCACTTTTTAATCATTTTAAATCATAAATTGCACTACAGCTTTTGGGTGTTAAAATATATAGCTTGTGATTTTTTTTGATTTATTTTAATTAAATCTGGCCCCCTAGTTTCAGACATTCTATCTCCTCTACTTTTCAAATTCATTCCAGTTTTTGATTGGTTTGCCCTGGCTTTGCCCCTGGGGTTCAGCTGAGACTTGCAACATTGGGCTTCTGTTTAAACATGGCCCCTTTTTGTCAAGTCTCCAAGGGAATACACTCAGAGTGGTAAAACAAAGATAGAAGTAGAAGGGTTGTGCCAATATCAAATGTTTTGAAAGGGGGGATATGTCCTTTTGATGACTCTTAACACTAGAATAAATTTGTAATCCCGGCCCACTTCGAGTCCCTTCGCACCTCTCCTTCAGCGTCTTTTGTGTTGTAAATGCCTCAATCAGCACAAGCAGCCTGCTGTCCCATCCCCAGCTTTGACAGAGCTCAACTCTCCCAGCTCAAGCCAATGCTGTGCGTGTGAGGTGCCTGTAGTTGTATAGGGTAAACTAGCAAAATACCCGCGCTTCGCAGCGGAGAAGTAGTGTGTTAAAGAGGTTATGAAAAAGTAAAGGAAACATTTTAAAAATAACGTAACATGATTGTCAATGTAATTGTGTTGTCATTGTTATGAGTGTTGCTGTCATATATATATATATATATACATATACACATATACACACACATATACACACATATACAGATATATTATATATACATATACACATATATTTTTTTATATATAGATTTTATATATATATATATATATATATATATATATATATATATATATATATATATACATATATACACATATATTTTTTATATATAGATTTTTTATATATATATATATATATATATATATATATATATATATATACATACATACACACACATAGGTGCACTTACAATAACATAGAAATCAATATAAACAACATTAACATCATTATCATATGAGAATATGAAGTAATATATAAGAAGCACATTTCATATAAATTTAAATTATTAAACAGTAAAATCTTCTTCTATAATTTGCTACCGTGGCTTTTCGTTGGTCTGTCCAGGATTTTAAATCAGCTATAGCTTGCAAACCGTTTCACCTATTGACTTGAAATCTGGTACACATATAATACGTCACGTCTGCTATCCGCTTTATGGGTGATGATTGTATTACTCTTTTTATGTTTATTTTATTTTAGAATCAACTCCTATCTGCGCACACCAGGGCGGCCGTGGGCAGATGTGTATGGTGTATTCACTCCATGTTATCGTGCATTGCGCTGTCACTGGTATTTTGATAAAAGAATTAGAACAATATATAAGAAGCGTATAAATTATTAAACAGTAAAACATTAACATTTAAGAAGTAAAGTTACATTGAGTACTACTGCAGTGCCTTCGGGTATACCTCATTTTTTGTTTGCCCATTACATGCTTAAATATATACATTTTTTGGTGTACCTACCCGAGAACACGCAACATATAACCGAGCGTGGGAGAAGCATGGATTTTAAACACGCGTTGAGTTCATCTGCTGGTCTCCCTCGTGGAATAACTGGTAATGTTTGAGTAAAATGTACAGCGAGTAAAACGACATTACCTCCTTTTTTTTTTTTTACGATCTCTGAGATCTTGCTTTTTTCGGTTCAAGGCTTCATAAGCTCTTTTATGTGCCATGGTGTACTTAATAAGTACTCATCTTTGAATGTTGCAAGACTTTCGCCTTGTATGTAGATCGGGGAAATTACATTCATTGCATTCCTAGTCTGAATCACAATCTGATTGTATGGGTGCTTACCTGGCACTGTAGGGTTGCCACCCGTCCTTTAAAATACGGAATCGTGCCGCGTTTGAGAATGAAATTGCGAGTCCCGTTTTGAATCAATACTGGACGGGATTTATCCCGTATTTTTTTTATCATTTTTTTTTAAAAGCAGCGTGTCATGCAAATCATCCCACACGCATTTTATGAAGATGCCTCCTTTCCTACTTTTGATTGGGTAATACTTGATGTCATCGTTAGTTTGATTGGTCTTTTTAACTGTCCAGTGAGGAGGGCGTGTCTTTTAAGTAGAGTCTGGAAAGTGTTGGCACTGAGATGTGGCGTGAGCGCCATAGTTGAAGCCCCTAACGTTGCGGTCAGCAAGTCGGCTAACATCCGCCATGTGCCGTCTTTCAGTTGCGAGAAGCAGATCATAGAATGGTTGAAACTGTTGCCCCTAACGTTGCGCCACGGCGTGTGGTTCGTTTATACCTCGTGTCTTCTCATTAAACTTTTATCTCGCGAATATGTTATTGCAATCCGCAGCGGGAGCGTTTCTATAAACTTAATTTTACACCGTGCTTTGTTTCCCTTATGAACATGCTTGTATGCTTCACTCGCTCCGTTCTCAATTGTTTAATTAATTTTTTGCTCTTTGCTGTTTCCGGCTCTTCCTCCATTTCCCCCTACTTCGTTCTTTTATCTCGCGAATATGTTATTGCAATCCTTAACGGGAGCGTTTCAATAAACTGATTGAAAATAGTTTTGCATTTACCTTTTTAGTAAAAGGCGAGCTTTTAAGCCTGAGAAATCACCCCGTAAATGCACACGTTTAATTGCACATGTGTTAATATGTATGCTTACACAGTATTAAAAGACAGTCAAAAATTAACGTCATTTACCTTCATTCCCGCGTGTGTCTCGTGCTGTAAATCTCTTCCTTGTTTTTAGTTCACGTGATTACGTAGGAGGCGTGATGGCGCGATACGTGACTCCGCCTCCTCCATTACAGTGTATGGACAAAAAATATGTTCCAGTTATGACCATTACGCTTTGAATTTCGAAATGAAACCTGCCTAACTTTTGTAAGTAAGCTGTAAGGAATGGGCCTGCCAAATTTCAGCCTTCCACCTACACGGGAAGTTGGAGAATTAGTGATGAGTCAGTCAGTCAGTGAGTGAGTGAGTCAGTCAGTCAGTCAGTGAGGACTTTGCCTTTTATTATTATAGATAATACAATATATCGTTAATTGGAACACATGCATTTCATGGGTGACCCATGTCTACAAAGATCTGGGTAAGTGTAGGATGAAAGGAAATGCAAGGCAAGGAAATGCTGAACACATACCTAAACTTATTCCATGTTATACTAATAATGACATGAAGTGTATAATGTGTGAAGACTTTAGTCCGAATATCAAATAAGCATGTGTTCTTTTATTCGAGAATATAACCCAAAAAAAAACATACTTAAGACTAGTCCATCGGAACTGAACGTGGTCATAAGTAAACTAAAATAAATCACCTCTGGATGATGATCTCAAACAAAAATGGAAAGCAGTTGAAGTCTTGGCTTGCCTCCTGTCCTTTATATTCATAACCACACCTGGAGTACCTCGGGATTTTTCTAGCGTTCTCCTCTAAGACTACATGGGTGAATTGACCATCTGCTTGTACAAATCTGAGACGCCTCAACGATTATGAGGCAGATTCTCTTATAAACTTTAGTTTTATAAGTCTCTTAGTGCAGTCTTTTTATTAATATTGTGTGAAACACAATGTTCACCAATGAATAAGCCGTTACTGGGCTGGACTCCTGACCAACATAGTGGAGATGGAAGTTCTGTCTTCAGATCCTTTGGCACGTCTGAGTGTGTTCCATTTGCATTCACAAAAGCTTATTTTAGTAAAAATGTATGTGTTTGGAACTCTGTGAGGATACGACTGAATGAGTTGTCATGTGGAATACATGAGATGAGTATCATCTTCTATGGACTTTTTGCTGTGGTCCAACAGTGGTCACCATTTGCACCTGTTATATCTAACTTTTCTCTGTACTCTGCATTAAAACACAAGTTTTTTTGTCATAACTATGAACTACATAGGATACGTAGCCTACTAAAGTACATTTTTGGGTGAAGTATTCTTTTAATGAATGGATGGGTCCATTTTATATTTATTATAAATGCTAAAGTATCATGACCATCATTGTGGAGGCTATTGGGTGCTACCTCAACAACAGGAGGAGAAACATCCCTGACACCCAAAGCCTACCAAAGTTGGAGGGGGGTGGTGAAACAAGGTTTGACCAGAATTCTCAAAGGCCACTGTGGCCTTGCTTGCCACAATTTGTGTCAAATATTAGCTTGGCAATAACCGGTCCCAACTGTGTAAATTGTTGTGTTTTTGACAGGTTATACTGGGAAGCCTCCCATATTTGGCTGCGAGGTTTTCGTTAGCCGATTCCCAAGGGATGTCTATGAGGATAAACTCCTACCACTCTTCCAGCAGGTGGGTATCCTCTATGAATTCCGCCTCATGATGAATTTCAGCGGACAGAACCGTGGATTTGCCTATGCTAAGTACACCACACCTGAAGCCGCAGATGCTGCTGTGTTACTCTTGAACAATTACCCGCTGACCAAAGAGTACCAGATCAGCGTGGTCAAGAGCACAGAGAAACGACACCTCAAATTGATTGATCTCCCTTGCAACATGGAGGAGAAGAAGCTTCTCAACTTTCTCAGATCCATCTCTCCTGGGGTGGAGAAATTGTATCTAAATGTGGCTCCCCAAGACAATCTGAAGAAGACCGCTGTGGTGGAGTACGTGTCTCATTATGCCGCCTCCATGGCCAAAAGAGTCCTGAGTGAAGGTAATGCCCTTTTAGGTTCCCATGTTGTAGGTCTACAAAACAAGCATCCAAATTGTATTTTGTAACCAAATGAACAAATATGCTTGTGATTTACTGGGATTTTCAAGGATCTCGGTTTATGGTACATTTAGTCTGTGATTAGTAAAAAGAATGTGTATTACTGTATGCGGTGGTGACTCTAAAGGAATGGTTGGTTGACTGTAACAGAGTTCCCCAGCTTGAAGGCAACTTTCAGTAATTTAACTCCTTGGACATCATGGCACCACCTTGGAAGGGGTTAGGTCATGACAATTCTAGTGAGGGAAACGGTTAATTAAAGAAGACGTTCAATGTCCTGGATAGGAATTGACCTCAAATGCATTCTTGAAAGAGGAGCATGCCAACATCACACTACCATCAAAGGCCCAACAAATGGTAAAAACTGGACTTGTTTGTTTAGCAGACCCTTTTATTCAGAGTGACTTGGTGGTGGATCGGTAATAAAATTTGGACTTTGGCACTGATACCTGCTTTCACACCTCAAAACGACATGGCAGTGAAAAAAGGATAATGACCCATGCCCAAATGCATGACTCCTTGCTCCACTGCACTCTATATGTCTTCATGAGAAGCTTGTCCCCTTTCCACTGCCTTAATATGAATATACTAGCTGTGTAAGCCCGTGCTGTAGAAAGCCCGGGGTCCTAGAAACTATTTAAATCGTCAGAAAATAAATTGAAATGTAGGTAAGTGAAAGGAATTACTCTGGGCATCTCTTTCCTAGGAGGATTTGATTTGCCAACGTGCTAACCTTGCTTGTGCATTAGCAGCGGGAGGAAAAGTAAAAGGGATACCGTTTTGCCTGATGTTAGTGGCTAAGTGACTTTGTCTTTCTTCTGAGATTTTGTTTTGCTGACGTGCTGGCCTCGCTTGTGTTATTAGTGGCTAAGCAAGTTGTTTGTTTCCTTGGAAGCGGAGTCCTTACCGTGACTCCACCTCTCACTTCCAGACACACACACATTTCCATACGTAGACGTTTTTTATTTATATAATTTATATATATATTACAGTGCATCCAGAAAGTATTCACAGCGCATCACTTTTTCCACATTTTGTTATGTTACAGCCTTATTCCAAAATGGATTAAATTCATTTTTTTCCTCAGAATTCTACACACAACACCCCATAATGACAACGAGAAAAAAGTTTTACTTGAGGTTTTTGCAAATTTATTAAAAATAAAAAAAACTGAGAAATCCCATGTCCATAAGTATTCACGGTGGCGCAGTGGGTAGCGCTGCTGCCTCGCAGTTGGGAGATCTGGGGACCTGGGTTCGCTTCCCGGGTCCTCCCTGTGTGGAGTTTGCATGTTCTCCCCGTGTCTGCGTGGGTTTCCTCCCACAGTCCAAAGACATGCAGGTTAGGTGGATTGGCGATTCTAAATTGGCCCTAGTGTGTGCTTGGTGTGTTTGTGTGTGTCCTGCGGTGGGTTGGCACCCTGCCCTGGATTGGTTCCCTGCCTTGTACCCTGTGTTGGCTGGGATTGGCTCCAGCAGACCCCCGTGACCCTGTGTTCGGATTCAGCGGGTTGGACAATGGATGGATGGATAAGTATTCACAGCCTTTGCTCAATACTTTGTCGATGCCCCGTTGGCAGCAATTACAGCCTCAAGTCTTTTTGAATATGATGCCACAAGCTTGGCACACCTATCCTTGGCCAGTTTCGCCCATTCCTCTTTGCAGCAGCTCTCAAGCTCCATCAGGTTGGATGGGAAGCGTCGGTGCACAGCCATTTTAAGATCTCTCCAGAGATGTTCAATCGGATTCAAGTCTGGGCTTTGGCTGGGCCACTCAAGGACATTCACAGAGTTGTCCTGAAGCCACTCCTTTGATATGTTGGCTGTGTGCTTAGGGTCGTTGTCCTGCTGAAAGATAAACCGTCACCCCAGTCTGAGGTCAAGAGCTCTCTGGAGCAGGTTTTCATCCAGTATGTCTCTGTACATTGCTGCAGTCATCTTTCCCTTTATCCTGACTAGTCTCCCAGTTCCTGCCGCTGAAAACATCCCCACAGCATGATGCTGCCACCACCATGCTTCACTGTAGGGATGGTATTGGCCTTGTGATGAGCGGTGCCTGGTTTCCTCCAAACGTGACGCCTGGCATTCACACCAAAGAGTTCAATCTTTGTCTCATCAGACCAGAGAATTTTCTTTCTCATGGTCTGAGAGTCCTTCAGGTGCCTTTTGGCAAACTCTAGGCGGGCTGCCATGTGCCTTTTACTAAGGAGTGGCTTCCGTCTGGCCACTCTACCATACAGGCCTGATTGGTGGATTGCTGCAGAGATGATTGTCCTTCTGGAAGGTTCTCCTCTCTCCACAGAGGACCTCTGGAGCTCTGACAGAGTGACCATCGGGTTCTTTGTCACCTCCCTGACTAAGGCCCTTCTCCCCCGATCGCTCAGTTTAAATGGCCGGCCAGCTCTAGGAAGAGTCCTGGTGGTTTCGAACTTTTTCCACTTACGGATGATGGAGGCCACTGTGCTCATTGGGACCATCAAAGCAGCAGATATTTTTCTGTAACCTTCCCCACATTTGTGCCTTGAGACAATCCTGTCTCGGAGGTCTACAGACAATTCCTTTGACTTCATGCTTGGTTTGTTCTCTGACATGAACTGTCAACTGTGGGACCTTATATAGACAGGTGTGCGCCTTTCCAAATCATGTCCAATCAACTGAATTTACCACAGGTGTACTCCAATTAAGCTGCAGAAACATCTCAAGGATGATCAGGGGAGACAGGATGCACCTGAGCTCAATTTTGAGCTTCATGGCAAAGGCTGTGAATACTTATGTACATGGGATTTCTCAATTTTTTTATTTTTAATAAATTTGCATAAATCTCAAGTAAACTTTTTTCACGCTGTCATTATGGGGTGTTGTGTGTAGAATTCTGAGGGGAAAAAAATGAATTAAATCCATTTTGGAATAAGGCTGTAACATAACAAAATGTGGAAAAAGTGATGCGCTGTGAATACTTTCCGGATGCACTACAGTAATCCCTCACTTATCGCAGGAGAGGTTTCAAGGCTGACCGCGATAACTGAATTTCCGCGAAGTAGGGACACCATATTTATTTAATTATGTAACGTGTATTCGGACGTTTTTAAACCCTCCCTGTATTGTTTACAACCCACCCTTTACTCTATTAATAACAGGGACAACTGCTAAGCAATATGAAATCGGTAGATAAGTTTACACTTACTGTATAGCGAAGTACACGTAGTACACGTGATGATGGTGATGAATATGCTGCGCAGTAAAAATGATGACGATGAAGGTGATAATCCCCTGAATGCACCCTTAAACTGCCACATACATTTGGGGGGGGGGGGGGTGGGGGAGTTAATGCACCCCTGGACGCCAAATAATTGTTTGCTGCACTTTTTAAGGAAATCTCACAATTCACCAAGAAAACATGCAGTTTGCATGGAACATCCCCACCCCATGCAAAGAGCATCACAGTTACTGCAACACTGATCATTTTAGACCCTGCCAATGAACTGTAAAAACTATTAAAAAAAACTACTGCAACAATCTATGATTATATGTACAAAGTGCAACTGAGGCCATTGATGAAATTCAGTAAATCACTGAGCCAACTGCGGCACACCGAGGCCAACGCTGACGCTTGTAGGCGAGTCTAGTGCAGCGGCTCAGTCCCAGGGAGACAGTGATGCTGATTCGCTAGGGGGCGCCAGTGGTCACGAGCTGGCTGCTCAACAAATGTATGGCACTGAGTGATCAGCTCCGGCGTGCTGGCAAATTGCACTGTGAAGCGCCTATAGCCGGTTTAAGAGTTAAGCTGTGTATTTGCTGTTTTAAGTATCGAAATGATAATGGGTATTGTTTAGTTTCTGTGAACGGATTAATTCACTTTCCATTATTTCTAATATCGGTTAGGTGTCTGAGTGATTCAGACTGCAAACAATTCAAACGGTCTCCTGCAGCGAATTAAGTTCAAAGTATGAGTCACCACTGTATAAATGATTTGGATAGCAATACAAGTAACAAGCTGGTTAAATTTGCAGATGATATCAAGCTACAGTAGGTGGATTGGCAGATAATCTGTTAAATCATTCCAAAGGGCAGATTTGTGGCAGATGAAGTTTAATGACAGTCAATCTAAAATAGTACACATAGGAAATAAAAATGTTGGGTTTGAATCCACAGTGGAAACTGAAAATCAAGAGTGTACCTCATGAGAAGGGTTTAGAAGATGTAGTGGACTCTACACTGTCAACTGCCAGATAGGACTCTGAAGCCATTACGAAGGCTAACAGAATGTCAGGTTATATACGCCCTGATGTGTGGAGCACAAGTCACAGGAGGTTCTGCTCCAGCTTTATAACACACTGGTGAGGCCTCATCTGGAGTACTGGGTGCAATTTTGGTCTCCGGGCTACAAAATGGACACAGCAACACTAGAGAAGGTCCAGAGAAGAGCAACTCGGCTGATTACTGGTGTTACAGTGACTGAGTTAGGAGGAAAAATTAAAAGAGCTGAGCCTTTTAGGTTTATGCAAAATGAGATTTAAGAGAAAACCCGACTGAAGTTTTTAAATTATGAAGGGAATTAGCCCACTGGATCGAGACTGTGACTTTAAAATGAGTTCATCAAGAACAAGGGGATACAGTTGGAAATTTAAGGGTAAATTTTGCACAAACATCAGACACATGGAATAAGTGACCATGTAGAGTGGTAGACCGTAGGAGTTTTGGGACTTTGAAAACTCGACATTATTTTGGAAGAATCAAGTGGATAGGACTGGTGCACATTGTTGAGCTGATTGGCTTGTTCTGCTCTAGATTGTTCTAATGTTCTAAACCAGGGGTAGGCAACGTCGGTCCTGGAGTGCCACAGTATGTGCAGGTTTATTTTCCAACCCAGTTCCTTAACGAGAACTCAATTATTGCTGATGAAGCACATATTGCTTAAGTGACATTTTAATGTTTCATTTTAGTGGTCTCGCTTGTTAAGGTTCTCCAACCTTAATTGCTTATTTCAATCCTAAACTGCTGCATTCAGTGTTTTAATTGCTCCTTATTAGCAATAAGATGTAAAACAGGGGTAGGCAATGTCGGTCCTGGTGAGCCGCAGTGGCTACAGGTTTTCATTCAACCCAATTGCTTAATTAGAAACCAATCATTGCCAATCTCAGACCTTATTTAATTTTATGGCTTGTTAGTCTGTGCAATGTAAGGCTCTTATATCGTAGATTTTTTTCCAAACCAAGGATATCATCCAAATGATTTGAAGCCTAAAACAGATCATTTTCAGTCTGTCACATTTTTCTATTAAGTGTTTTATTAAATCAAACCGTGCATGATGAACACACACAGATGTAATTGGAAAAAAGCTAGCTGGAGAACTGCTGGCTGCTTTGTCTTTTACATCTTATTGCTAATAAGGAGCCATTAAAACACTGAATGCAGCAGTTTAAGATTGAAATAAGCAATTAAGGTTGGAGAACCTTAACAAGCGAGACCACTAAAATGAAGCATTAAAATGTCACTTAAGCAATATGTGCTTCATCAGCAATAATTGAGTTCTCGTTAAGGAACTGGGTTGGAACAAAAACCTGCACATACTGTGGCACTCCAGGACCGACGTTGCCTACCCCTGTCCTAAACCACTAATTACAAAATAGATCAACAGAATTAAGTAAAAATCGGTACGAGAGACTGTTTTGGAACAAGTGTTAGAGGACAAAGTCGATCATAGTAAAGCCAACCTGGGCATAAAACAGAAAAAAAAAATTTGGCCTACAGACATAGGTGTACAGGTTGTATATTTATAAATACACAATTGGCAAATGTAGCATTGGGAAAGAGTCCCAGCAGCTGAAAGAAAATGCTCGTGGGCACAGATGACCACTGCCATCCCTCTATTTCCCTGGACTTAGAAATTCTCACAGTTCCTTGCTTCAAGAACCTTACCCACCTTAATAAAAGCTTAAATGTCTTGTGTGTCCATCCAGGTGATACGCCTCTGTCATTCTAATAGATGGCACACCACAAACAGTAACACGGTTTTAATGATTCCCATACCCAAATGGCATATAACAGACTGCACTGCAAACATGAATGCTGAGGTGTACATTGATTACTAAAAATTGCTACCCCATGATGCTTTGTGAGGTCAGCGTGACATCACAGAGCTTTAGCAGCAATGAGACGAGGACATCGCTACCCAATCTGCACCACCTAGCCATCCTTCTTCTTGCATGCAAAACTAATTTTGGTGTTGGGTTTATGAAAAATCTGCTTTTCTTTGTTGTAGATGCGACATAACATTTTATTTATTACTGTTTTCACTTTCTAACTCCTTAGGATTTCTAAAGAGGTTTGATATTACAATTTTTGTTAAATGGAAGCGGCAGAATATCCAGACAGAGGTCAGTAAAGATTCTTCAGACCTGGCTAAGAATGAAACTACCAGTCGGCCAAAGTTGAAAAAGAAGCTGCCCCCTCATGTCATCAATTGCCTGGAAAATAAATTATGTCCATCCTTGCCTTCAGAATGTCCCGGGTCAGCGTCCACGAAAAATGAGCCTGATCAAGTGGCACTCCACCAGAATCCAAAGCCGATTGGCATCGATCCAGTTGCCTGTCTCCGAGAGCTCTGCTTTGCCTGTAACATGAAAGCACCACTGTACTGCACCAAGTTGCAGTTTATTAGTCCAGATGGGTATCAATATTTCATGTTTCAGGTGTCAATTCCTGGCCTCCTGTTCCCTTTCACTGGAACTGTGGCCGTCCTTCCTGGTTCCTTGGCAACAGTTCAGAAGGAGGTACAGGCAGCGGCTGCCACTTTCATCCTCGGAGAGTTGGGCCGTCACAAATGAGTGGCTTCCTTTTTCTTTTTTTTCTAAACACCCAAGTAATTCAGAAGTTTTTACGTTTGGTTTAATACTGTATTATCAAAGGATAAGTTTTATATTTTTTTAACAAAATGTTCCTTGTTTTATAAAAAAAAAAAAATATGGAAACTATTCATGATGGGCCAAGGGACTGAAGAAATTAGCATGTTCAGTTTTGTTGAAAAATGATGTTATGTGGAGTATGTAATTGTGTTACCAGAAATTGTGGTTGAAAACAAATGTTGCACTTGGATGAGGTTTTTTTTTTTTTTTGGTAATGAATATGAAAATTTAACCATGAGCATTCAAAGTATGTTATATGTATGTGTATATATAAAAAGAAATTGGATTTTGTTTGGCACAAATGACAGCACTGAATTTGAGTTTTGTAAAACGAAGTAGATGCACGACTATGGAAAAAGTAGATTTTTTTTTTTTTTTGCATGTGTCATAAAAGATTTGATTTGTGTGATGTTTTGTAAAAGGTAATAAAACTGAATGTGGTTCTGAATTAATCTGGCTTATCCCTTCGTCAGTAAGGACTTGTTAGAAAAGGGGAATAAAGGTAATTTCTGATTTTTATCCCTTTTACAAGTTTGATTTACAAGGCTTCTCCCATCAAAAGATGGCAACTCTGTGTAGTTCTTCAGTGCACCCGTCCCTGTGGTGGGAATATCCTGCCATAATTAAGGGGACTTGGTGGTAGCATCAAGATGACCTCTGAACTGTCCAAAATTGGCAAACCAGGTACCCCCTTTTATGTGTGTGGACCCCCCCCCCCAACTTTTCAGTGATCAATGCTGGTGAATGAAGATTTCTACTTGCTGAACCCTTCTGGGTGTATCTTAATGTAACTTCAAGCATGTGGATCACAATTTTTTTAATTTCCCTATCACATACCAATTTGTCGCCTGTTTCTGTGATATCTTCTCCTAAGTGAACATAAACAGTACTACACAAAGTAGTGACACTACTGCTAGGAATGTTCCAATATCCCATTTGCGAATGGGACTGCCTTGGTAAAGAGTTTCATTACATTAAAAAGGTCAGAAAAGTGTGGCGCAAAAACTGCTCCACAGATTTTTGCCTCAAAAGTCTGAACTGCTGAAAAGTTTCTTGAAAATAATGAACAAGGAAAGGTGAAGGATTAATACAGTGCATCCGGAAAGTTCACAGCGCATCACTTTTTCCACATTTTTTTATGTTACAGCCTTATTCCAAAATGGATTAAATTCATTTTTTTTACTCAAAATTCTACACACAACACCCCATAATGACAACGTGAAAAAAGTTTACTTGAGATTTATGCAAATTTATTAAAAATAAAAAAATTGAGAAATCCCATGTACATAAGTATTCACAGCCTTTGCCATGAAGCTCAAAATCGAGCTCAGGTGCATCCTGTTTCCCCTGATCATCATTGAGATGTTTCTTCAGCTTCATTGGAGTCCACCTGTGGTAAATTCAGTTGGTTGGACATGATTTGGAAAGGCACACACCTGTCTATATAAGGTCCCACAGTTGACAGTTCATGTCAGAGCACAAACCAAGCATGAAGTCAAAGGAATTGTCTGTAGACCTCTGAGACAGGATTGTCTCAAGGCACAAATCCGGAGAAGGTTACAGAAAAATTTCTGCTGCTTTGAAGGTCCCAATGAGCACAGTAGCCTCCATCATTTGTAAGTGGAAGAAGTTCGAAACCATCAGGACTCTTCCTAGAGCTGGCCAGCCATCTAAACTGAGCAATCTGGGGAGAAGGGCCTTAGTCAGAGAGGTGACCAAGAACCCGATGGTCACTCTGTCAGAGCTGCAGAGGTCCTCTGTGGAGAGAGGAGAACCTTCCAGAAGGACAACCATCTCTGCAGCAATCCACCAATCAGGCCTGTATGGTAGAGTGGCCAGACAGAAGCCACTCCTTAGTAACAGAATTGAGTAAAAATCGGTACGATGGACTGTTTTGGAACAAGTGTTAGAGGACAAAGTCGATCATAGAAAAGCCAACCTGGGCATAAAACAGCAAAGAAAATTTGGCCTACAGACAGACGGAAGCCACTCCTTAGACAGTGAAGCATGGTGGTGGCAGCATCATGCTGTGGGGATGTTTTTCAGCGGCAGGAACTGGGAGACTAGTCAGGATAAAGGGAAAGATGACTGCAGCAATGTACAGAGACATCCTGGATGAAAACCTGCTCCAGAGCGCTCTTGACCTCAGACTGGGGTGATGGTTTATCTTTCAGCAGGACAACGACCCTAAGCACACAGCCAAGATATCAAAGGAGTGGCTTCAGGACAACTCTGTGAATGTCCTTGAGTGGCCCAGCCAGAGCCCAGACTTGAATCCGATTGAACATCTCTGGAGAGATCTTAAAATGGCTGTGCACCGACGCTTCCCATCCAACCTGATGGAGCTTGAGAGGTGCTGCAAAGAGGAATGGGCGAAACTGGCCAAGGATAGGTGTGCCAAGCTTGTGGCATCATATTCAAAAAGACTTGAGGCTGTAATTGCTGCCAAAGGTGCATCGACAAAGTATTGAGCAAAGGCTGTGAATACTTATGTACATGGGATTTCTCAGGTTTTTTTATTTTTAATAAATTTGCAAAAACATCAAGTAAACTTTTCACGGTGTCATTATGGGGTGTTGTGTGTAGAATTCTGAGGAAAAAAATGAATTTAATCCATTTTGGAATAAGGCTGTAACATAACAAAATGTGGAAAAAGTGATACGCTGTGAATACTTTCCGGATGCACTGTATGTGAGACAGTTGTTTCCATCAATAGTTTCCCCAAAATCAGACCCATCCGTGATGAGAGCTGCTAGTAGGGTTAGAGGAAATTACACAAAAGGCATTGGAGGGTGGTGGGGAGATTTTTCTTGTTGGCTACAAAGCAGCAGACTACATTGGGCCGTTGTGTAGTGTTTGGTTAAAGATTCATTTTCTACATTCACCCCTTCTCTGTAGGTGGTGACAAACGGGGGAGAAACAGTTTCACAAGGATGTTGCACTTATGGAAAAAGGTATTAGGGAAAGCGGAATCTATTAGTGCTGGCTGACTAGTATCTATCTATCTATCTATTGCTGGACTGTGAAACCAGCAGCTGCTGAGCCCAAATTTAAATCCTCAAAATATTTTAAGATCAATCTATTACACGTCAGTATTAAGTGATTCTTCTTCTTTTTGCTGCTCCCATTAGGGGTCGTCACAGCGGATCATCATCTTCAATATCTTCCTGCCCTCACCACATCCATAAACCTCCTCTTAGGGCTCGTTTATACTTCACGCTCAGAACGCGTACGCATCATGGCTGCCCACCGTTCATTTGAGAACCAGCAAAACGTCATGGGGTGCAGTGTGATAAAAGATGGAATGTGACTTGGTTAGGAAAGTATTGGTTCTGATTTGAAGTGCTGCTATGTATTGACCCTGCTTGAAGAATCTGTGGCTGACTAGCCAGTCATTGCTAATTTTGTCATTCCTGAACAGATCAATACCACTACCTTGGACCGCGGGAGCCTGGTCCATTTATTAAATATTTCTCTACGCCAGTTAGAGATGGCCAGAGGGATGTCTGGGGAGGATTCCCTTCAGGAAATGTTGGCTAACATTTCTATGTTGAGATTCTCTGGGTTCCCACCTAGCTTCTTCCAAATGTCTCTAATTTGCCCTTGTGTGGTCAGAGTCTCTGTTTACTATCTTCATGCGACAGATCCTACGGGATCGATGTGCATGCTTCAATGTTTGATGAATGGTTCAATGTGATGAAGCAAAATGCCGACGTAGATGCATTTGTGGTGCTTTTATATTCAAGCGTCGCATATTCCCGATCATAATGACACGATACATTTTAAAAGTCTCGCATATCATCGTTTGTGACGTCTTTTTTTTCTGGGGCTTCCTCCTGACCTGACGGCAGTGAAAAACAAGCAATAAATCGCCACACAGAACACATTAAATGTATGATATTCCAACTCTCTGCACATTTAGAATCCTTAGATTTATACTTGATGTCACTTTCACGATGAAATGTATTAAAGTATGCATGTTAACATTGTTGATTTTGTTTAAATAATGAATACTGTTAATAATTACACACATGAGGGTGACACGGTGGCTGAGCGGTAGGGCAGCTGTCTCGCAGGGAGTCACATCGCTGGTATTCCCTGCCTGGAGTTTGCATGTTTTCCTGCTGGGTTTCCACCGTGTGCTCAGGTTTCCTTCCAAAGATATGCATATTTGGTGACACTAAAATGACGCCAGTGTATGTGTCTCCTTGTATTCACCTTGCAATGAGCTGAGGCTCCATCCAGGGATTGTTTCTGCCTCGTGCCCAATGCTTGCTGGAATGGACACAGCCCTGGATTGATGGATTTAATCATTAAACATCCTTTTCAGAGATATTGCAGTAAGGTGTCATCGGAATTTAATGGATGTTCCAGGCAATTCACAACACAGAGAAGCCGAACCTGTTCTCACCTTGATAATATCTTGCACTGCCACCTGCTGGATTCCTCCAGATTTACGTAAAGTATGCGTGCCAAGAATAAACAGTAAAACCCTTGTGTAGCAGGAACGTCTGCTGCAGCATGCGTCACGTGAAGTATAAACCTTCTCTTAGGCCTTTCTCTTTTCCTCTTGCCTGGCAGCTCTATCCTTAGCATCTTTCTCCCACTGTACCCAGCATCTCTCCTCTGCACATGTCCAAACCAACGCAATCTCGCCTCTCTGACATTGTCTCCAAACAGTCCAACCTGAGCTGACCCTCTAATGTCCTCCTTTCTAATCCTGTCCATCCTTGTCACACCCAATGCAAATCTTAGCATCTTTTAACTCTGCCACCTCTAGTTCTGTCTCCTGTTTTTTGCTCACCTATCACTAAAATTTTCAGGATTGGGGGCAAAAAATAAAACCTACTCAGAGGCATCTTTGATTTGCAACGCATCTGAATGACTCATCACTTGCTCCACATTTCTGTTCAGCTTGCACCATTTGAGAAGGTTTTCCCAGCAGCCAGCGTTAAAGAAAGTAACGTGGCTTGACATACAGATGAAAACACTTTATTTTGAAGCTCTACAGAAGCTTGCGTGACATGAATCTAAATCCGCTGTAAGAAAGTGCAGTGGGGAAGACGCTCAAGTATAAAGGAAACTAATCTCTTGCCTGACCACAAACCATAAACCTTGACCAGGCCTAGTTCTAGTTATAGGAAGCCATTCGTGGTGACATTAGCCAGGAAGACTCTGTGTTTTAATTGGTACTGCATTAAACTGATGTAAGCAAACATTACAAATGGGCTCATTCTGACCTTGGGCTGCATTTTTTTTTCATTTGAGTACATTTACAGTACACAATTGGGGGCGGAAATCAGACTTCAGCCAAAATCTAATCTCTAATTAGAAATGCCCACTTCTTACTGTAGTGATGTCGCTTTTCAAAGTGGAATTATATAGTGAAGTGCCTTTTAAACAATGAATTGTTCCAGGGGACAGAGAAAACCGGGCAAGGCAGTTGATATGACCCAGAATTATGGAGAAAAATGAGGAGTACCAGTATACAATTACATCTAGTTGTCATACAAAAAAAGATCTAAACAATTTTTAATAAAAAAAATGGTTCCAGAGCTTTAGGTGACACAGGAGGGTCACTTTACTAACCACACTACTGTGGCTCAGCACTGTAATGATAATAATCATTTACCGTTCCTAATGTGTGTTACACAGTATAGTAAATGAGGTTCAGTAATCAAAAGGCAGGATTCTCCTTTTGTATTTTTTTTTACATTTAATTTTAGTTCATAAAGCAGTTGTTTTCAACAGATTTGGAATGCAGTGACAAAAGGTGAAATGTATTTATTTTATGTATAAATAACTGAATTTCTTAAATGCATACGTGAAGTAAAAGGATCCAGGACAATTGACAGTTACAGTAATAGTCTAGGACTGTAGTGCTCTCTTTATTTCTTCAACAACATTAGCACGAGGCACATTTTCCTGCAAAAGATGGGAAAAAAAAGAATATGCACCATTAGAACATCTTAACAGATTATACTCGGGTGGGAGAGATTAAGTAAAATTGACATACTGTATATAGTGCGGGTTTGTGCCACCTGGCAGGGTCACGATCGATCGATCTCGATCGATAGATAGATAGATAGATAGATAGATAGATAGATAGATAGATAGATAGATAGATAGATAGATAGATAGATAGATAGATAGATAGGATAATCCCAATGGGAAATTCACAAGTCTTTAAAGTTGGGTACGTTTGTATTAGACTTGCTTGAACCACATTAAATATATACTGCCTGTATATATGTTACGGCCAAAACCCGAAGTTCAGCCAGTTCCCGAATTGACCGGCCATTTCAAATTTTGGCCACGAGGTGTGGCCAAAGTCCGAAGTACTAGAAATGACCGGCATATATGCTACTTTGGCCGGCCATTTCGCGAAGTGGCGAGAACTCCCTGGTCAAAATCCGATGTGCTGATGTAAGACTGTCCGCTCAAGGTGCGAAGATGCTTAAAAATTTTCAGATGCAGATTCAGAAGTGAGTTTTCCATTCTGCACGAGAAACTGCTCAAGGCGGGTCTTGTTCAGCAAAGCGGACACCACTTGAGACGGCCTTCCCCTCGCCCAAACATTAACCTTAAGGTCAATAAAATAGGTCCCTGATGTTACGTCACTATTTTATTGCTAAAATGATAACAGAAATGTGAAATCTACTTATATACCTGATCTTAATTATTGTGAAACAACCAAGTGGCGTCCGCTTTCTGAACATGAGCCGCCAAGGCTACACTCAACGCAATTGCACTACTAAGTGCGCAACAAATCACTGCTCATGCCTTTTTCCTTCCGACTTTGGCCGGTCGCCCCATGCCATTTCACAAACTGGCTGGCCAAATCCCGAAATCGAGGAAAAGATCGGACATTGGCCGGTCAATTTATAGCGACATTGGCCATTTCCCGATTTGGCCGGACATTTCCCGCTTTGGCCAATTTCGGGTTTTGGCTGTAACATATACAAAAAGCAATACAATTCTAGCCATCGATTTGTAATAAATAAATAAATCAGATTGGAGCACTTGGATCCTTACACTTCATATGAATAAGGTTCAAGTGAAGTTGCACAATGTTGTTATGTTTATGAAAATGTGCTATATAAATAAATGTTGTTGTTATTGTTGTTATCAAGTGTAGAATATTGAATTCTAGTCACTTGCACTAATTCAAAATAACTGTTCTAACTTAATCTTTGTGTTCCAGGTGTGGCTCTACCTCATTACTTCATAAATTATTTAAAACTGAACGAGCACAAATCTGCTTCTAGAGAGCTATTACTAGATGGGACATTTTTTTTTTGTAGTAAATAAAGTAACAGCTGTCAATGGCCAAGAACCACAGAGAATTTAAAACATGCTTACCTCTCCTCTAGTAGCAACATTTCGAAGCTTTACAACTCCATCCTTTAATTCCTGCTCCCCAACGATAGCAACAAGTTGAATTCCAGTTTCTTCACAGTGCTGCAACTGACTCAGCAACTTGGGATTTTTCTTGTACATCACTTCTGCCTTTTAACCAAAAAAAATAAAAATAAAAATGAACGCACATGCCAGAAGAACTTCAACATACTGTAAGCATTCCTGGAATAGCAATAGGTACCTTTATGCCTGCAGCCCAAAGCTCTGAAATTAGTTTCAGCCTTTCCTCTAACAGATTCTTCTGTGCTGAGGCAACCAGCACTTGTGTTTCAGTTGTACGAATCTTCTCCTCTGAGGCCTGCCATGAAAATCAGAGTGAATTAAATATTCAAGTTTTAAAAAGATGCACATCACTGTTATACTGGAGGATAGATTTAGTAATCGGCATTGACATATTCTGAAAATAACTAATGCCAACTAATTGTTATGAGTAAAATGTATACCCATCAGTCAAACTTGCTTGCAAGTTTATATTGAAGGTTTTGCCTGCATAGATGAATACACCAATAAGCCACAACATTCAAACCACCTGCCTAATATTTTATGGGCCCCCCTCCTGCTCTAACCCATTTAGGAAGGGACTATTGGACCTTTGGTAGGTACTAATTACACATCAAGGAGGGAACTCCACAAGACTTCGGAAGGTGTCCCGAGACCAAAACGTTAGCAACAGATCTTTCAAGTCTTTTAAGTGGCATGGTGGGGACCTTCATGGATCAGACTTGTTTTTTTTAGCTCATCCCACAGATGCTAAATCAGACTGAGATCTAATTCCTGGCCATGTTCCACAAATGATTCCTGATAAATGTTTGCAGTGTGGCACTCACCTGCTGAAAGAATCCACTAGCAACAGGGAATACTGTTGCCTTGAAGGGGTTACGTGGTCTGCAACAATCATTAAGCAAGTGGTATGTGTCAAAGTAACATGAACCCTAAGATTCGAGGTTTCCCAGCAGAACAGTGCCTAGACCTTCACACTACCTCCACTGGATTGCCTTCTTCCCATAGAGCATCCTGCTGCCATCTCTTCCCCAGCTAAACAGCACACACACCCAGCCGTCCACATGATTTAAAAGAAAATGTGACTCGTCAGACCAGGCCACATTCTTCCATTGCTCCATGGTCCAGTTCTGACACACAAGTATCTGAGGTATGTAGTTTCAGAGGGGACATGCAAACCAGTATGCGACTACCCAGCAAGCTGCAGTGCACCGTGTGTTCTGACACCTTTCTCTCATGACCAGCATTAAGTAGTACAGTTGCTCTTAGGTTGGATCACATCAAACGGGCTTGGCTTTGATCCCCACGTGTATCAATGAGCCATCAGCACCCATGACCCTGTCACTGATTGACCGGTTGTCCTTCCTTGGGCCATCTTTGGTAGGTATTAACCACTACATACCAGGAACACCACACACGACATGCTGTTTTTGAGATGCTCTGGCCCATTGATGGATTGTTCCTGCATGTAACACATCACCTTCAAGAAGTGACTGTTCACTTGCTGCTTAATTTATATTTGTGAATATCCCCTTGGGGATTAATAAAGTATCTAACACCTCTTGACAGGTGCCCGGGGGGTGGGGGGGTTTGAGAGAGAGAGACTTTTTTAATCCCAAGGGGAAATTCACATATTCCAGCAGCAGCATACTGATAAAGAACAATATTAAATTAAAGAGTGATAACAATGCCGATAACAATGCAGGTATACAGACAGACAATAACTTTGTATAATGTTAATGTGGAACTGAAGAGTCGCATAGTGTGGAGGAGGAACTATCTCCTCAGTCTGTCAGTGGAGCAGGACGGTGACAGCAGTCTGTCGCTGAAGCTGCTCCTCTGTCTGGAGAGAACACTGTTCAGTGGATGCAGTGGATTCTCCATAATTGATAGGAGCCTGCCGAGTGCCCGTCGCTCTGCCACAGATGTCAAACTGTCCAGCTCCATGCCTACAATAGAGCCTGCCTTCCTCACCAGTTTGTCCAGGTGTGAGGCGTCCTTCTTCTTAATGCTGCCTCCCCAGCACACCACCGCCTAGAAGAGGGCGCTCACCACAACCGTCTGATAGAACATCTGCAACATCTTATTACAGATGTTGAAGGACGCCAGCCTTCTAAGAAAGTATAGTCGGCTCTGTTCTCTCTTACACAGAGCATCAGTATTGGCAGTCCAGTCCAATTTATCATCCAGCTGCACTCCCAGGTATTTATAGGTTTGCACCCTCTGCAAACTGTCACCTCTGATGATCACGGGGTCAATGAGGGGTCTGGGTCTCCTAAAATCCACCACCAGCTCCTTGGTTTTGCTGGTGTTCAGTTGTAGATGGTTTGAGTCGCACCATTTAACAAAGTCTTCATTAGGTTCCTATACTCCTCCTTCTGCCCACTCCTGATGTAGCCCACAATAGCAGTGTTGATAGTGAACTTTTGCACGTGGCAGGACTCCGAGTTGTATTGGAAGTCCGATGTATACAAGCTGAACAGGACCAGAGAAAGTACAGTCCCTTGTGGCGCTCCTGTGTTGCTGACCACAATGTCAGACCTGCAGTTCCCGAGACGCATACTGAGGTCTGTCTGCAAGATAGTCCACGATCCTTGCCATAATAATCAATGTTATTCACTTCACTCGTTAGTGGGTTTAATGTTGTGGCTAAATGGTGTATGTACATGTATCTTTTTAAGCACAAAAGTATGCAGCTGGACCCTAAACATATACTCACAGTAACAACAAACTATTACTAAATTATTTTGCATTAGGCACTATTGTAGATAGGTCTTTAAAGTATTGAAAGAACATAAGTTGAAGTATTACTGAAAAATAAACTGAAAATGTGAAAATACTTGAATGCAAAATTTAACTCTTACTCTACTCAACTATTGCCAGTACAAAAATAAAAACACACTTATAAACAGCTCCCATATTTTTTAAAACCTTTTTCTAAAATCCCAATTATTTCTAATTCATGCTAGCAACACTATAATGCTTTAGAAAATCATCAACATTGTGCTACAGGAACAAATATGGATGGCAGCTGATGAATTAGAGGATGCATGAAGTACACAAATTTGATATAAATGGCGGTCTTGGAAAGGATCAAGTTTCAAATGAAACAGAAAAGGAATCGAAATCCAAAATTAAAGCGTAGAATGGGGACAAAAATTTCATATTACAGAAAGAGAGTGAGAGAACATGCTTAAGAAAAAAATCCCAGGTCAGCAATAAAGCCACAGTGATCATAGGCTAGGAAGGCAAAGTATCACCCCCACCCCCCCCCATTACAAACATTTAAAAACATGCATACTTTATTACAGAACACTTCCCAAAGAAAGGTAACAAGTACCTCACCTCTGCCTTTTGTTCCATAATTGAAAATATTCTTTCAATGCCGATGCTAACTCCAACACAAGGCACTTTCCTGCCCTTTGGATCAAACATTCCTACTAGACCATCATATCGGCCTCCACCAGCTACACTTCCTACGCTGACTGGTTCATCAGTGGAATGGTCATTCTGTTGTTTCTGGGGTTGAGCTTCCATCTGGTTCTGCGTCAAGACTGCTTCATATATGACTCCTGTGTAGTAGTCCAGACCTCGAGCAAGACTCAGATCAAAAATGACCTTGAAAAGGAAGAAAAAAAAATAGAAATTACAAAAATCAAAAAAAGAGTCAGGAGATTGCATGTTCTCCCCGTGTCTGCGTGGGTTTCCTCCCACAGTCCAAAGACATGCAGGTTAGGTGCACTGGTGATCCTAAATTGTCCCTAGTGTGTGTGTGTGTGTGTGTGTGTGTCCTGCGGTGGGCTGGCGCCCTGCCGGGGATTTGTTCCTGCCTTGCGGCCTGTGTTGGCTGGGAATAGCTCCGGCAGACCCCCGTGACCCTGTGTTAGGATATAGCGGGTTGGAAAATGAGTGACCAACTGACAAAAAGAGTCACTTCTATGATATACAAATCAAGAAAACACAACACAATTTAGAAAAAAATAAAGCTGAATTGCCAAAGGTTCTTGTGAAATTATAAATTAATGAATCACTGCGATTAATATTTAGAAGATAGTTTGTATAAAGTCAAACTGATAAAGACTTGACAAAGCTCCATTTATCATCTGCCAAAAACTTCTAAGGAACCACCTGAAACTACCTAGCTCACCTTATCTGTTACATTGAAAAGTTCCAGGTACTTAAAGAGCTCCTTCATATCTGTCAATCCGCTGTAAGCCTGTTTGTTTTGGGACAGTATGGGGTCTTTAAGCAGTTTTTCAGCCAGGTCAGCACCACCTGCAACAAATAAATTAAAAAAATACTAAATTACTAAAAACATCAGAGCTACAGTGGGTACGGAAAGTATTCAGACCCCCTTCAATTTTTCACTCATTGTCATATTGCAGCCATTTGCTAAAATCATTTAAATTAATTTTTTCCCTCATTAATGTACACACAGCACCCCATATTGACAGACAAAAAAAAAGAATTTTTGAAATTGTTGCAGATTTATTAAAAAAGAAAAACTGAAATATCACATGGTCCTAAGTATTCAGACCCTTTGCTCAGTATTTAGTAGAAGCACCCTTTTGAGCTAATATAGCCATGAGTCTTCTTGGGAAAGATGCAACAAGTTTTTCACACCTGGATTTGGGGATCCTCTGCCATTCCTCCTTGCAGATCCTCTCCAGCTCTGTCAGGTTGGATAGTAAACGTTGGTGGACAGCCATTTTTAGGTCTCTCCAGAGACATACCGCTTAGAATTAAGGCCAAAAAGTTCTATCTTGGTCTCATCAGACCAGAGAATCTTATTTCTCACCATCTCAGAGTCCTTCAGGTGTCTTTTAGCAAACTCCATGCGGGCTGTCATGTGTCTTGCACTGAGGTATGTGTGAAGACAACCAGGCACTGCTCATCACTTGTCCAATACAGTCCCCACAGTAAAGCATGGCGGTGGCAGCATCATGCTGTGGGGGTATTTTTCAGCTGCAGGGACAGGACGACTGGTTGCAAACGAGGGAAAGATGAATGCGGCCATGTACAGGGATATCCTGGACAAAAACCTTCTCCAGAGTGCTAAGTACCTCAGACTGGGCCGAAGGTTTACCTTCCAACAAGACAATGACCCTAAGCACACAGCTAAAATAACGAAGGAGTGGCTTCACAACAACTCTGTGACTGTTCTTGAATGGCCCAGCCAGAGCCCTGACTTAAACCCAATTGAGCATCTCTGGAGAGACCTAAAAATGGCTGTCCACCAACGTTTACCATCCAACCTGACAGAGCTGGAGAGGATCTGCAAGGAGGAATGGCAGAGGATCCCCAAATCCAGGTGTGACAAACTTGTTGCATCTTTCACAAGAAGACTCATGGCTGTATTAGCTCAAAAGGGTGCTTCTACTAAATACTGAGCAAAGGGTCTGAATACTTAGGACCATGTGATATTTCAGTTTTTCTTTTTTAATAAATCTGCAACAATTTCAAAAATTCTTTTTTTTGTCTGTCAATATGGGGTGCTGTGTGTACATTAATGAGGGAAAAAATTAATTTAAATGATTTTAGCAAATGGCTGCAATATGACAATGAGTGAAAAATTGAAGGGGGTCTGAATACTTTCCGTACCCACTGTATATGTGTCCATCCTGAGCATCTCTCATACTATTGAGACAAACAAATGATGTTATCTAAACAGGCATTAGATTGAAGCAACTGTGTCATACTATAGCTGTAAACAAATGCATTATTTTTAAAATGCTTAAGACCAGAAGACATTTATTAGACATTATGACAAGTTATGCCTGCTAACTGGAGTCACACAAGTTTGATTCCAGGAGGAAAAAGAGATGACATCTCATCCAGAGCTTCAAGTACAGGGTTACTAAACTTGTGGAGGAGATATATACAGACACCTGGAGAAGCATGACCAGATATCCTTTACAGAGATAGTGTAAACCACTAACTGGCATGGGAGGACACTCCAGTCCAGAGAGTTAAGTACAGGTAAGTCAGAGTCAAATATAAGTGCAAGGTAAGATGAGCACACCATCCAGGGTCCTTGAGAAGCTGGATGACAACTCCAGCTGCAGATACTATTATAGGTAGGCTGGGATTAAGGCCCTAGTGGTTAACTTCTATACTCTCCATCACCAACATGCCATTAGTGATAAATAGATATTCTTATCAGAGGGCTGACACAAAAAGTCTTCTCTTGTGAGAGGGAGCGTCCTAAATTGTGTTAACTTCCTAGAACACTAAGAAGATTTTCTATAAAAATTATTTCATTTATTTAAAATGCATTTTTATTTAAAGGCCTTGGTACTTGACACTTTGCTAGTCATCTTAACAAAGGTCTGCACCTACAGAAAATTCAATCTTTGTATTATCTCATCTATATAGTGACTAACTTCCTTAGCAAAATGTCTGCTCACTGGCATTCACAAAGACAACTCCTCCACAGGTGAATGCCTAAAAGGTTTTGTCAATTCAAAAAAACTCTTCGGACTGAGAAAACCGAGTCAAGACTTGAATTGCCAAAAGCACAGGTCACTAACAGGCGGACCCAGATCTGGAACAGACATATCATTGAGTTTTATTTAGTTTTGGCAGAGATTACATTTTTACCGGTGACTCTTTTCTGACAGTGTTTCTACACTGCTACTCAGTGAAAGGGATCTCCTACGTGTCTCTGATTGGCCAGTACTTGTTGCTTTTGTGATTCGAGTTGGTTGGGTTTAAGCATGAAGACTGAGATTGGTCAAGGTGAAGGCAAGAATGTCAGCCAATCACAGGCAGAGTAGGGTGGGCCTTCACTGAATAGATGCACGGAAAACCTGCATTCTGCATGAAAACAGCTGGCACTCTTGTGGCTGCGGCAGTGACAGGGAGAGAAAAATATTAAGGAGTGAGAAGACAAGAGAGAGAAGAGCAGCAAAATTGTGAGTCAATGTGCCATGGCTTTTTCTAAACGGTGGAAGGTTGCCACCGAAAACTGAGCTTTTAATCCGGAATAGACCGAGGCGTTTATGTTCATATTTCCCATAGGTAGCTCAAAACCGTTGTGTCTCATCTGCTCTGAGACGGTGGCAGTGGTTAACAGTGGGAATGTGAAACGCTACTATGAAACTAAGCACAAAATTACATTAACTTAAGTTAGGCTACAGAACATAAGCACTCTGAAAGCCAACTATGATTGGTCAATGAAGATTTTAACACTTTCATTTACTGGCCAACAACTCACTAACAAGTGTTCCCACAGAGTTGAGTGGATTTTGGGACATCACAAAAAACATTTCAGTGATGACAATCTTCACACATGCATGAGGATGGCATTGACACCATACCAGCCTAGATTTAAAGTCCTGGCAGACGAAGCAAGAGTTCACTTCTCTTACTAAACAACAGAAAGTAGGCAGTGGAATATGAGGGAAAAGAAAGAGGGGAAGATACCTTCATTTATTTAAAGATGTTCAGATTTACTGTGATACTGATTAGCCTGTTCAGTTGTGCACAAATTAAAAATTCATATATTTTATTTTTATATGAGGCCAAGTCTTTTTTTTTTTGTTGTTGAAATGTTAAAAATTATTATTATGAAAGTACTTATTATTTATAATTCTCAGTTGAATGTCAAATTTACCTTGCTGTTACTTTTGTTATTGATTTTTTGCTATTTATGTTATTTATTATTGTATGTACCCCTCCAGAGTCCAGAGTTGCACTGAAAATAAATATTATTGAAATGGCACTGAATTATAGCTTTCTTCATTTGATTCGAGTCATTGACATCAGCAAGTGCAGATGTTGATACAATGGCAATGCTACTTCAATATATATATATATACACATTAATTATAATGTAAATTATAATGCAACTTAAACATGATGATGCTGCAGACCTGTACATGAGGAAATGTTTTCTATCCACACCTCCTTAAATCATAACTGACTACCCCTGACCTACAGCAATGCGTCTCTGATAAATTAAAAAAAATAAATTAAAAAAAGGAAGACAGGCAACAACCACTGGTGTACTGTAAGATTACACAGTAGCATGCAAGTGCTTATTTAGTGATGTAACACTGATCTGCGTACATTCTTTTTAAATCTCACCAGTATACAGTGCTTTAAGTCTGATGTACCTTGCATGCTTACATACTCTCCAATCTTGTCAGCAGCCTCTGGAGCCAGTCCTTTCTCACCCACCATTTCGTTCTTTACCTCTTCCCAGGATGCCTAGAAAGACACACCAGTTGACAAAGAGAAGTCACTAGAGGCCGAGGAATACCTAATGAGTATTGCCAAAGTGGAAACTGAAAGGTTTACCAATTTTGACAGAGGACATTTCTTTAGAAAGCCATTTTTGCTGCCAGTTGTGGGCAGAAAAGAGCTACCACTGAAGTCTTAGTTCTTTAAGACTGTGGAGGAGATTTTTTCACTGTCCATCCACATATTAAATAAGGAAAATGTCTAGATTTATGTGATGCTCTATTGAGTTATTTTCTTACATTGAGTTATTTAAGTCATTTATAATTTTTGATCTTTATGAAGTCATATATTATTGTTCAGGAAAAGTGAGTGTTGACAATCTAAATGCCTTATGGATAAAACCTTGCAGATGCCCCCACATTAAAATTTTGCTTGCACAAGAAATGCATTTAAAAAACCATACGTATACCAGATCCTACACCAAGTTCCTTTATAAAACAAGACCTAATCACCATATACATTTAGCGATGTTCCCGAGTGGTGGGTTTACTGGGCTTATCACTGACATTTGGCAGAGTTTAAGGAATAGCAGGAGTGGCAGGGGAGGCCAAACCACGATGTGTTGGTATGGGCAAATATCCACCACACACCATACATACCCCTGTATGTTGCAAAATATTTAAAAAATAAAAAGTGATGTGTCTCTTTGCTGTAGCAAAAAATAACAGAAAAAAATCCAACTAAGTCATATGCAGATGTTACACTATGCATAAAATACATAGACAAATTTAAAAACACGTTTTCAATCATTTAAATATTAATGGTATTTGTGTCCTTTTTCATTATAATGACTGACTTATAAATCAATTTAAATGTTCTAGAGCTGCCCCTTTGGAGCTTTGTGCTGAATTGGAGCCTACATTACAGAGACCATTGCACATAACTTACAGGTTTGGAGCAACCAGGTTTAGAAAATGTATTGATTGATGGATGGATCAGAATTCGACTTACGTGTCTTTGAAATTCACAATTAAACAAGACTGTTTGTTCACTTCACTGCCTCAGTGACTGGAGTCACTAAAAAAAAGTCTGCACAGGACTTACAGATGGGCAAGGCTTTCCAAGGTTGGGAGTGCCTTCCTTTATTTTTAAACTAATTTCCACACCAAGTTTGTGTTTTATAAATCCAAATTTTTGTATCAGAAATGGCTCACACAGGTTTCCATGTGTAAGTAAGTTTTACACATGAGGCCCTTGATGTTTAAAACAATACTAGAAGAATGCAGACCTAAAGTCCTCCCAAGATCAAGGGTTCCAGCCAATAGTTCACAAGTACTACAAGGTTGCCATGTAGCAGGTGCTTGACATGTAGCAGATGCCAGAGCTATCATTCTTCTTCTTCTTCCTATCAATCAACTTCTGCAATTTGCTTCACACTCAGCAGATGTCACATGCTCTTCTTTTTTCTTTCTACCATGTCACCTTCTCAATCAGATGCTCTATGCAGTTTTCCGTAGGAAAGATGCAAACCTTGATAACTTTGAGGAGATTACCGCTAGCCACACTTTTTGCTTCCCAAGTGTGTATTACATCATAAATTTTTGATTAAGGACAACACCAAGGCTATAGCTGAAGTAGTTTGTACGAAATCATGTGACAATCTTTAGTATCGCATATAAATGCATATATAGATTAGCAAAATCAAAATCCATACTTTACTACAGTATATCATTACTGCATGATATTGTAAATACCAAAATTATTCAGGATATTCCTTTATAACATTTAATTTACAAAAAATCTTTAGGGCTGTTTTATTGTTTTTTTTAATAGTATTTGTTTTTCAGCTACCAAACAGATAGTGTCAGTGAATAAAGTTTGTATGTGCAAGATTTTTTTTTTTTTTTTTTTTAATACAAAATCCACAAAGTTCCTTCCACCCCTCCCCCCCAAACCTACAATCTTCCATTTGTAGCTCCATGGAGGAGCCCTGGACTGCATCGGATCTAAATACTTGGATCCTCATTGTAATTTATTGAGATTCTGAGTAGGATGTGTACTGGAAAAACTACACTACTTCAACAAAGATAATTAAAAAAAAATATAAAAACTTGTAGCCATTACCACCCTTAGGGAACCGAGCATTTAAATTCCTGGATTGGGCTAAAGCAACTACTTGAATCAAGCTATAAACATAAGAACCTGATTTATTTACCTTATCCAGTTTATCCACAGTTGAGCAGATTGTTCTAAATTTCTCATCAGGAACACCACAGATGGAAAACATGCCATCTAAAATTCGTCGATCATTAACCTATGAGAGTGCAAAAACTGGCTAAGTGTTTCACTTTTATTTTCATAACATACATTTCCACAGAAAACTTTATTTGTATAAATATTTTTAAAATACAATATAAAATCATAAATGTAATATTTCAGTGGAGATTTTATTAACTCCTACCTTAATGCGAAAATCTCCTATCTGCAAATCACTCAATATTTCATGGACTATTTTCAGACATTCAGCATCAGGAATCATTGGATCATATTGTCCTGCTATATCAAAATCCTGGAACCGAAGAAAAGCATCATTGAAGAGGAGTTGGCCACACTGCAGCATGTAATGTAATGCTGTATTCTACTATACCATTAGGTTAAGTACATGAAACAGTAACATTTCTTGATTGTGATAGTGCATTAACTGTGTTGTGAACAGGAGGATCTTCCAGAATATGTTTTATTAATTTAGCTAGTTAAATATTGAACAGTCATTGGTTGACATTAGCTTGACCTTTATGTTTCATGCTAATTGATACATTTTGCTAAATTTTTTTTACTTTAATTTGTAATGATTATGAGCCGAGGGCACAGTTGACCAAAGTATGGTTTTCATGATGGTAAATCAGGTGACTTCAACCTTTAATAATAATAATTCATTACATTTATATAGCGCTTTTCTCAGTACTCACACTTCACTTACTTAATAGTTTCTACACAGTTAACTGTGCCTCACAAGTGAGAGGTAAGTGCAAATTAAAATGCCCACCAAAAAAAAATAAAAAAAACCAGGACTATTTCTTGTGAGAAACTGCCAGGACTAGAGTGGAAGTAAAGGTGTTAAGATTGTGGATGGGGTGAGCCATTCATACCAAGCTCCCTGAATGCAAATTAACAGAAACCAGCAGCTCCACTTGTTTACATATATTTACAAAATATTTGTCTGCTGTGTCATTAATATACTACGATTATTTAGAAGTTCTGTGGATAGACCACAAAATGGAGTAACTTCATTGCCTCCACAGCATAAAATAATTTACTGCTAGTATATGATATATGGTACTATTTTTATTTTTGGGGCTGATAAAAGATTTAAAAACAGGCCAACCATACAAACTTGCACTTCACAGAATATTTAGACATTTATTGCAGTGGATCCAATAGGCAACTGATCTAATTTTTCCCATTTTTAATTTCTTTACCTCCAGAGAAAGACAATGGACTAAGAAAGACTTTAGTGATATTCTCTGCTTCTCCTGTCTTATAGATCTACTAGGCTACTAAGCAACAGCAGATTATTGGCTCTTAAAAATTAAGGAATTTTGAAAGAAACCTTGAACTGGCCTCCCACCTCTATATGTATATTTTCCCAAGAATACAGCAAAACTACAAAATCGTTAATAGTGAGGATTTTGTAAATTAAAATAAATTACGAAAATGCCTATTATCTTGAAAATTAGAAAAACAGATGATGAAATGATGTTTTATAAGGATGTAAATACTGTAAATGCTATCTCATACCATCTCATGTTGAGCAATTGTTTGTTACTAAGAATACAATAAATGAAATATAAAGCATATATGAGCTAAAATCATTAATTGCTAGCTACTCCTAGGCTTGGATCTGTATACTTAATATGAGAGATTTGACTCTGGCAAGGATTTGTGATTACTTATTAAAAAAGAAAAAGAGAAAACTTACACATTGATAAAACTCCCTGTACCGCCCTCTGGTCATGGCAGGGTTATCTCTTCTGTACACTTTTGCAATGTGGTATCTCTTAATGTTGGTAATTTTATTCATTGCTAGATAACGAGCAAAAGGAACCTGACAGAGACGTTAAGGAAATTATAGGATAGAAATTAAAAGAATAGAGACCACTGCATTGTAATATTTTAGCAGGTACACTAGGACTCTGTGTCATCCTAAATGTGAACAATCTTAGTAGCATTCTTTGATATATTGCATTACTTGGCACCATAGCAATTTGCCTTGTAAAGCATCTTGTAATTGTTGTCATTGTAAAAAAAAAAAAAAAAAAAAGTATATTACTATTATTTTTATATAACACGAAATTGGCTGACCAAGGCTCAAGCTTGGGGCCATTAAATCCAAGCAGGCCCAAGTGGTACTTGAGTGAAAAACAGAAGATAAGAAACTTTCCACCACTATTTGCTGAGCACAGTTACTTGTTTCATGCTTTGCTGTAGCTGTTCATAGCTTGCAGTCTGTGTACCATCATCTACTTTATAGGTCTCGCTATTCATGTGACAAGTTAAAACTGAATTTTTAGCCAAAAAACTGCTTTCATTCAAGTTATGATCTGAGTAGGGAATCCATTCCCGGACGGGTTTATCCATTCCCAGGAATTCAGGAATCCCGCATTTCATTCCTGGGAATCCCGGGAGCCCGGGGATGACACAGTTCACGGGCATCTCAGTTGTGAATGGTTTTAGAATGACCAACACTTATTTTTAATAAAACTACTGCAATATGTTGACACAAATAAAAGACTAACCTTATCTACAAGCAGTTCTTGCTGTCATATAAGTGCATGTATCTATGTAGTTGCAGTAATAAGAGCGTAGAAAGCATAACGTGTCCAGCGTGCAGTACACCTTCATGCAGAGTACGCCAGCCGCTGAGAAAGCACGCTCTGCCTCAACTGAAGTAGGTGGCACAGTCATCAGATACTGATACACTTGTTCTGAACAAGACCCGCGCTTGCCGTTGCTCTGAAACACCGCCATTTCAGCTTTTACTGATGCATCCAGTTTCTTGTCATCATTCTGTGATGGCAAGTTTCTTGGCACAGATAATGCGGATGCAACAGACTGACCCATTGCAATTTCAAGTTGCTGTTCAAAGCTGTGGTCTGATAAAAGAGCAAACTGCAGCAATGGTGCCACCTTAATTATTTTCAACTATAACTCTGTTATTTCTTGATCGATTTTTACACTTTTAAACGCTACATATGCAAGCTTGGCCGTTCCTGTTTTCCTGGGAATTACAACAGTTTCATTCCCGGGAATGTGGGAATGCAAAATGTCCGCGAATCCCGGGCTCCCGGGAATGGATTCCCTAGATTTGAGTTTTTCACCACAAGTGCTTTTCCAGAATCAGATTCACTTTACTTCAGCCTCTCCGTTCAAAGGAAGACAGGCTCATATTTGTTAAAACAAATTCCCAAGCAGAGAAGATATTCCAGCACGGCATTTGATTGTCTGCTTACAGTGTTAGGCAGAAAAAAACATTTGTAGCTGAACTTCAGCATTTTTTGATAAACATGCCACAAATCAAGGTTTTAGATCAGATTCATACTTGAGCTGAATAGCAGTAAAGCTCAAACTCATGTAAAACTCATGAATTTTGAAAACTGTATTACTCGTGGCTAACTACTTATTTCCATTAAAGTAAAAAGTTTTAGATCCTTCCTGCTCTGCACAATGAATTCAAGCTGACCTCAGAACACTTCTTGGTGAAGGCGACACCACAAATCACCAGTAAGTTTCTACCCGTTTCATCATGGGGACTATTGTGCAGCATTTTTTGACACTCACATTGCATGTTTAGATTTGTTTTGTGCAATGCTTACATTTTTGTGCACAGTGCATCAAGCATTTGGCAATGTTCAACAACATTTGGAAATATCAAAGAAATGGATGTCGTCTGCAGTGTGAAACAGTGACGAGAAAAAAAATAAAAACTAAGAGTATTAAAAAAACAGCTGGGGCAACTGTAATGAAAACAACAAACCTGCAGTCAGATCAGTGGTATCATATTAATTCCAGGTATCAGAGTAAAAGTGGTACTGATCATCTGACCTATTTGTTTATTTGAAATATCTTTAGTCAAAATTAATGGCAAGATGAACACAAAATGTTTTCAGAAAATACTGGAGGAAAATTTGCAGTAATCAGCCCAGAAACTGCATATGGGGTGCACTTGGATTTTCCAACATGACAATTACCCAAAACATAAGGCCAAAACAACCCTTCAGTGGCTGCAGCAGGAAAAAGTGAAGGTTTGAGTGACCATCACAGCCTCCTGACTTCAATATCATTGAGCCACTGTGGGGAGATCTCAAAGATAGAGTTCAACCAAGACAACCAAAGAATTAATAGGACCTGGTGGCCTTTTGCCAAGAGGAATGGGCAGCTTTCACACCTGAGACAATAAAGGACCTCATTCACAACTATCATAAAAGACTGTAAGCCACCATTGATGTTAACGGGGGCAAAATACACAATATTAGGAACTAAGCGCATGCTAACATTTGAACAGAACCATGTTATCATTTTCTTAATTGCTGTGGTTTGTTTAATGATCGTGCTATTCTGTGATGCCTAATAGTTTAAAATAAAATGAAACGTGTTTTGTCTGATCGCTCATGCTTTCTTAAAAAAATGGTACAAATTATGTTCACGGTGACTTGCATGAACCTAAATTACTGGCCGAAATTATCATGTATTGACATTTATTTTCATAGAATCTCATTAGTTATATATTTAATGTGAATATAATCAATAAGAACCATGTAACAAAAAATGTGTGTATTATATGGAAAATATAAGCAATAATATTTTTTATCTGAAAGGGCGAGCACATTTTCTAGTTGACCTTGAAGAGATTGGTTTGACATGTAACAGAAATAACATTAAAACGGATAAAATACTCATCATAATTGATGACAAATTTCAAAATTAAATATTTATGTATTATTTATATATAGTGCATCCAGAAAGTATTCACAGCGCCTCACTTTTTCCACATTTTGTTATATTACAGCCTTATTCCAAAATGGATTAAATTCGTTTTTTTCCTCAGAATTCTACACACAACACCCCATAATGACAACGTGACAAAAGTTTACTTGAGGTTTTTGCAAATTTATTAAAAATAAAAAAACTGAGAAATCCCATGTACATAAGTATTCACAGCCTTTGCTCAATACTTTGTCGATGCACCTTTGGCAGCAATTCCAGCCTCAAGTCTTTTTGAATATGATGCCACAAGCTTGGCACACCCATCCTTGGCCAGTTTCACCCATTCTTCTTTGCAGCACCTCTCAAGCTCCATCAGGTTGGATGGGAAGCGTCGGTGCACAGCCATTTTAAGATCTCTCCAGAGATGATCAATCGGATTCAAGTCTGGGCTCTAGCTGGGCCACTCAAGGACATTCACAGAGTTGTCCTGAAGCCACTCATTTGATATCTTGGCTGTGTGCTTAGGGTCGTTGTCCTGCTGAAAGATGAACCATCACCCCAGTCTGACGTCAAGAGCGCTCTGGAGCAGGTTTTCATCCAGGATGTCTCTGTACATTGCTGTAGTCATCATTCCCTTTATCCTGACTAGTCTCCCAGTTCCTGCCGCTGAAAAACATCCCCACAGCATGATGCTGCCACCACCATGCTTCACTGTAGGGATGGTGCCTGGTTTCCTCCAAACGTGACGCCTGGCATTCACACCAAAGAGTTCAATCTTTGTCTCATCAGACCAGAGAATTTTCTTTCTCATGGTCTGAGAGTCCTTCAGGTGCCTTTTGGCAAACTCCAGAAGGGCTGCCGTGTGCCTTTTACTAAGGAGTGGCTTCCGTCTGGCCACTCTACCATACAGGCCTGATTGGTGGATTGCTGCAGAGATGGTTGTCCTTCTGGAAGGTTCTCCCCTCTCCACAGAGGACCTCTGGAGCTCTGACAGAGTGACCATCGGATTCTTGGTCACCTCCCTGATTAAGGTCCTTCTCCCCTAATCACTCAGTTTAGATGGCTGGCCAGCTCTAGGAAGAGTCCTGGTGGTTTCGAACTTCTTCCACTTACGGATGATGGAGGCCACTGTGCTCATTGGGACCTTCAAAGCAGCAGAAATTTTTCTGTAACCTTCCCCAGATTTGTGCCTCTAGACAATCCTGCCTCGGAGGTCTACAGACAATTCCTTTGACTTCATGCTTGGTTTGTGCTCTGACATGAACTGTCAACTGTGGGACCTTAGATAGACAGGTGTGTGCCTTTCCAAATCATGTCCAGTCAACTGAATTTACCACAGGTGGACTCCAATTAAGCTGCAGAAACATCTCAAGGATAATCAGGGGAAACAGGAGGCACCTGAGCCTAATTTTGAGCTTCATGGCAAAGGCTGTGAATACTTATGTACATGTGCTCTCTCAATTTTTAATAAATTTGCAGAAATCTCAAGTAAACTTTTTTCACGTTGTCATTATGGGGTGTTGTGTGTAGAATTCTGAGGAAAAAATGAATTTAATCCATTTTGGAATAAGGCTGTAACATAACAAAATGTGGAAAAAAGTGATGCACTGTGAATACTTTCCGGATGCACTGTAGATATGCTTTAATATGAAGATAAAGAACAAAAAAGCATAACACAGCTTAGGCATAGATAAGCTAATGCTCTCCATTTTTAAATAAAGGATACAGTTAAATCATATCGTAGGGAAAGAAGCTCACCACCCTGGTCCTTCAAATCATATATGAGTTTTGAGTCCTCTCCGTATTTTCCTGTAAGAGTTTCCTAATTAAAAAAAGGCATATGTTGAATGTTACATATGTTCTAATTAAAAAACTCAGTCATTCACATAAGTGTACTTTAAAAAAAACACCTGAAAAGCAACATTGGGACATCTTTGTCTTACCTTTAATTCGAAAACTGGTGTGTCTATTGTTTCAGCCCCATGACGTTTAAAACAACCGATGATGATATTGAATACCTTTTCTCTGATTGCCATTTGCTTTGGATTATAGTCTCTGGTCCCCTGCAGAATTGAACAGAAAAATTATCTTCTGGAAACGCAGTCTGGAAGGCTTTGTAACTTGTTTAAATTCACTGAAGTGTTATTATACACTAATATACCATTTCACATACCTTTGGGGTTTTGAGAACAAATGAATGTTTGCCATCGTCTGTCCCCAAGTGTGCCTTCAGTTCTAATAGCTTTGCCACTTCACTTGCAATCTGTATAGCAGCAAAATGTTAATGTTAGACTCCATCAAACAAGACAGAAATATTGACACAAAAGAACTTATTGCAACCGAGCTATAGGGTAACTGTACTAAGGAAAGCATTATGAAGCATTAAATTACATTTAAACATTTTTAACAAGGGGTATACTTGCTTTGCAATGATATTTTAATATTGTGTGATTTAAAACAAGACTTCCGATCAAAATTATTTTTATTCATAAACACCTTAAATGTAAAATTAAGTTTTGACACAAGTTAAATCAGTAAGTATAATTATCACATTTACCCAATCATTGAAAATAATTAGTCTGAAGATGAGTTTCAAAACAAACTGTATTCTAAATTTCTGTTCTTCAGTTCTTTTTAAACTGATTAAACAATGTGCTACAATAACAAAAACAAGCAATTCATTTTAATATAATGCAGTTCCACTACTGAACCAGTAATATTTCAAAAATATAGAAAAAAAATATTTTTAACAGTGAAGTTTAACTGCAAATATTTCTAACATTACTACACCAGGAGGGACTATATAATGTGGTCAATGCTTAAGGATCCCATCTTTTTAAAACTAAACTGCTGGAATAATTGTAGCTTACTTCCATAAAGCAATGGGGAAAGAATGACTTATTTAAAAAAGTTAATTATGTGGACAGGTGTCTCTATTACCATGCAGATATATTTATTAATGTTATTTTTGTGTTCTTGTTTAATTTTGCATTAGCTGTTTTTTTAATTAACCGCATAACTAAGTGAAGGACTGACATACTATGAAGTTACAAGGTTTAATGTAACCACAGCCTAGAAAAAGGAGCAAATAGTACATCAAGTAAGCAGATAGATAGAGAGATAGATAGATAGAGAGATAGATAGATAGAGAGATAGATAGATTAGATAATTAATCCCAACGGGAAATTCACATACTCCAGCAGCAGCATACTGATACAAAAAACAATATTAAAGAGTAATAAAAATGCAGGTAAAAACAGACAGACAGTAACTAGACCTTTATACTTTACACACATCAAAGTATATTTAACAGGTTTTTATTTTAACGCACCTAGATAAAATATTGTAAAGAGCAGGCAAAAAAGCAAAATCATAATAAATTTTAAAAGTTCATTAAAGCATCATGCATTTAGTAATGATATGGATTTAGTAAAAGAAACACAGACTAATCGTAAGTCATCCCTGTTTGCTAATGGCATGGTTAAGGATGACCCTAGCATATTATCATACATTCAGTTTTGCACATCAAATTTTTTCAGATCACATGTTTAAGGAGAGAAGCCTGGAACTTTTACAGAGTCAGATTGTCATTCAGTAAAATCTTTCATGTTACATCAATACAGTGATACAAATCAACTTCAACTACAGGAGGTAGTCTATATGAGCAACAAGATAACAGGCCAAGACTACCAAGAAGTTACAGTGCCAATCCTGCCAAATGTATGATTTGGTATTCAAAAAAAAAAAAAAACAATTCTTGTTGTAGAAGTATTCCATATGTTGGTATTGCAACATGTCATGTAATGAAATCACAGAGAAGTTGTGCTGCAGGTTTGACAGGGCGAGTGCCAGCAAGAAAGCCACATCATAAAGGACAAAACAGGGCCTTGAAATATCAGCTATGGACTTCTGTAGACTGGACAAAGTCTCCTCTTCATAGCAGAAACCAAGACTTGCTTTTAACAACCACTGTTAAAGCTGTGCTTGAAAGCTGTTGTGCTGCGAGGTGCCTGACACGCCAGCTGGTGACCCTCAGAAACTTGTCTTCTGATTGGGTTGTGACTTTGGCACTGCCACATCTCTTCTTATCAGTTTCTTTCACTTTCCAATTGCCTTTGGATTGTGTAGGACACCACCATACTCACTGACACTTTGATTTATTTTTTTCCCCTCAATTTCTCTAAATAAAAGGCCTATACTTTTAAGGGTAATAATGCTCTGTCTCATTTCATTTGTTCATTGCTGTTTCTTGCCATTAACACTGGATTATTGTTCAAGTAGTACTTCAGAGAGTGTAGTAACACAGTCTTCTCCAACATGGCTTTAAGACAGACAGAGGGTTTTTAAGTAACAACATAACTTGTTTGTTTCAAGTTGTAAGTCTTCATTTACTTCAATTGCTGTAGAACATGTAGGTTGTAACCTATTATTTGTTCCCTGAAGAAGACCCATTTGAAATATTCAGTTATTTCCTTTATTTCAGATTTTACTAACCTAAACTTTAAATTTACACTTCTGGCAGTTTACTGCTTACCTTTTCACCATTTTAAGTCATTCATTGCATTTCAACTGATTAAAATTGAAGAACAACTGGAAAAACTGAGGTATTCTAAAAATGTTTGACCAGTAGTGTATATAAAATTCACACAGTATTTTTACCTTTAAAAAACTGTTGGGAAACATTTAACTGCCTTTAAAATGTTTTTGCAATTTCTTCTCTAAAACCAGATCAGTGACATTTTTAAATGGAACGATGGGGCTCATTATACCAAGTTAATTTAAAGCAAGTTGCCTACTAATCCCACTTTCAATGACAACTAATTGATAAATTGTATATGAACAAATTTAGGTTTGTAATTAGAAAGGGGATTAATAACATTTTAATTTCACTTTTTCCATTTTGTACAGATAAGAGATTTTTAAAAACCTTTAACTATTTGACCTAGTGCTTCTAAATTTTAGGTCCTAGTTTATAGCCTATATATCTCCAACTCAAAATCTAAGACTACAGAATTAAAGTGTTAGAAGTTGATTACATTTTCAAGGAACCAGATAAGCAAAAGGTTAGCAGTTACTAACTAAAGAACAATAAAATAATTTTTCATATAAAAATGACTATACCTGGGCATTGTTATGGCAGAACATTACAAGCAGTGGATTTTTAAAAGGCGTTGTCCATAAGCCAGTTATCAGTTTACCAGTAGCAAATCCAAGGTTATTCAATTTTTTCCAGAAAATGAAGTTCATTTTCAAAATATTCCCAGAAGAAAGTTGTACGATCAGAGTGATAAAATATGTTCATTTGTTATCCACAAGTGAGTGTGTTGAAGTTCCCAGCAAGGACAGTCCCCACAAAAGTGTTGAGATTTACAGTGTCCACAGCAGAAGCAGTCAAGCCAGAAGTGATGCCCAGGAATGTGATGCATGGAGAACAGGAGAAAACTGGTCAGCAATGCTAGCACAAGTAGCCGTTGGTTCAACATAGGAGTGAAAAATGGAGGGGAGCAACAATCAAAATTAGCTATGCGAAAGGCTGAATATAAACAGAAATACTAAATGACAAAGATCACTCAAGAGAGTTAGACTAATACATGGTCACTACACTGTAACAATACACTTAAAAAAAACAAAAAAAACAGTGATACTGTCTCTGAAACAACTCTACACATTTTCTGATCAGAAAGGCTGTCATTTATTGCACTATAGTGCACCTTTGATATGGAGACACCCAATGATATCTGTTCATTTTAGTTCATCATTTCAGTTCTAGAGAACTCCTATGGTGCCACCCTGTCCTATCCAGTTCTCCAAGTGGTTAATTACAGCTTGTAGCCACACTTGCTCTTAAACAAGCTGACATTTCCCTGTTGGTAGTTCTACTGCGTAAATAAAGACATACCCACAAGGATTTACAGTCTTTTGAAATTAAATTAGAAAAATGACACATTACAATTAATAAACGGAGGAGATTGTGATCTTTATTGTTCATTTCAGTTTCTTCTTTACCTTTCCTAAGATTTGAAATGGCATGGCAGAAGGAACTCTTACTGTCCTCAAAAAGTCAGCATTAGGACACTGGACTGAATTTACTCTGTTACTTCTGATTTGAAGATAATCACTGCTTTACACAACCATCATAAAAACAAAAGTCTGAATCAAATTGAAGAAGTTCATAACTGATCTGCAAGTGCCATAAGAAAAAGGTTTATAAATTTCTGTCAAAAATTTAAAAAAAAAAAACTAAACAGGTTTAAAATAATACTTATACGCAGGCAGAATCTAGCATCTGACAGAAAAACGCAAGTGATTGTATGCTTCTATTATTTTTGACCATAGGCATGCTGTAATACAAAAACATTTCAGAAAACATCTTATTTCTATTTAATTAAACAGAAAGAGGATTTAAATATTTTATTAATTTAACATAAATATCTTATTAATTTAAGAGTAGTTACATTTAAATCAACAGGTTTAAAAGCACATTATTAAAAACTGATATTGTCCATATAGTCAAGCTTTTTGCATTGTACTATACCTCACAACAAACCATTCAAAAGAAATACCCATTTATCCATATCCTAACCCACATATTCTGTTCAGGGTGACTGTAAAAACACTGCCTATTCTGGAATTATTGTCCAGGTTTTAATTTTGGAGGTGGCAAAGAGAGGAATGGTCGTCTAGCTCTGTGAAGAGGATTACTTGTGTTCTGTTTTGTGTGCTGTATTTACCCCATTTTTTGACACCTATTGCACACCCAACTTACATGGAAGGCGGTCTATCTCTGAATTGCCTTTCCCAAGATTTCTTCCTTTTTTTCTGGGGACGACTTTGTTCCAGTCTCCTTAGGAAGTCAAGGCCGGGGGGCTATCAAAAATGGGGTCCGTTAGAACCCATTGCAGCAATCCTTGTGTGATTTTTGGACTATATAAGAATTGTTGTTGCTTGGTTCCCACCCTTGAGCATAAAGTTACAGTCTACCTCAGGGCACATTTACAAACACAAAACAAAATGCTCGTGTACAGATGTAATTGATAGACCGTTATTACCTTAACATGAATGCTTTTGAAAAGTCAAGAGGAAAATCAGAATAATCTGAGAAAAAGAAAAAAAACAAACAAACACACGCAATGTCTCAGGATCTAAAACCACTGCATCATCATGCCAGTCACAATGAACTGCGGCACAAAGGCAAAATTAGGCTGAATTATGCTGAGCATTCAAATACAGTCATGAATTGTCATCCAATTAATGGACTGTGTGCAATTAATTTTTTTTCTCATTGCAGCTCTTCCATAGACTATTCTGGATAATGGAAATTACCTGAATTATTTTCCTTGAACCGAGGGACAGGAGCTTATATTTTCATTCTCAGGCAATATGTACAGTACCTACAGTGCCTTAAATTCAGAGGATGAATATAAGGGCCTTATACAGAGCCTTGTGTTTAAGACAATGAGAAAATTAAAAGAACGGAGCCTAAACCTTAGGAGGAAAATTGTGGATCAACAAAAGTCAGGTTCCTCCTTAGAATCCATCCCCAAAGGGTCATGGTACCATAAACAACTATACAACTGAAGAATGTAATATAAAAATTTGGGGACGAACAGACTTTTGTCGTTGAGAAAGGAGACACAAATTGACTCCCAGGGATGAACAGCATTTGTTTCGAAAGGTTCCACAGAACCTCAAGATAACAACTAAGGAATTGGTAAGGAAGTTCGAAGACATCAGGAACAAAAGCATCAACCACCATTAATTAACAGGGCAATTCATCACTAAGACCTGAAAAGCATCGACCAAGGAAGAAATCATTACTCTAAAACTGACATAAAAAGCACAGGTTGCAGGCGCTCACTAAGACAAATACATAGCCTTTTGGGACAATGTTCCCTGAGCAAACAAAACAAAATTTGAACTTTTTGGCCATGATGATTAGCGAGATGTATAGAGTCCAAAGGGTGAGGCTCTTAATCCAAAAAATACCATCCCAACTGTGAAGCACATGGAAAGCAGCATCATGATGCGATGTGTTTTGCACTTCATAAAATAGATAGTATCATGAAGAAGGAACATTATCTGGAAATTTTAAAGCAACACTTCAAGTTATGGGCCTGAAAGGTAAAGTCTAGTCACAAATGGGTCTTTCAGCAGGACAATGATCCCGAGCATACTTCCAAAGTGGTCACAGACAACAATGTAACAGTATTGGAATGGCCATCACAAAGGGCTGACCTGAATCCCAGAGAAAATCTGTGGACTGAACTAAAGACACACTTCCGAGCAAGAAGGCCCATGAACTTTACTCACTTACACCAGTTCTATCAGAAGGAATGGGCCAATATTCCTGCAAAATGTTTGAGAATCTTGTGGAAGGCTTTGTTGAGTGTTTGCTTCAGGTTGTGCAATTTAAAGGCAACATCACCAAATACTAACGTAAACTTTTAACATGCAGAAAATTTGACATAGTGATTAAAAACTGAACTGACTCTCTCTCTCTTTTAATTATTACTTTGGAATAAAACTCTTATTGAAATTAAGAAGATACACTAACTGACTTAAGACGCAAATTGTTTGGTAACATGGTATGTGTAAAGTTGAGGAATTTTAAGTTTTAAAGTTTTTAGGCAAGGTGTATGCAAATTTATGGTCTCAACTGTACACAATAATATGGATGAAATAATTTTGGTTTGAAAAATTCTGATGTTATCTTTTAAAAGAAATCGTGATTAGAGGAGTGAACGTCTAACCAAAAATAACCAGTCCACTCCTTCTCTTGAAACATGTTCAAAATTACTTTTATAATTTATAGATCACAGGGTTCTACTTTTATACTGAACTACAAGTACAGGATAATGTGTTCCACTGATTTCGCCTTCTCCATGGGAAGATATACATGTTCTAATAATTACAATATATGTACTACTAATTAGATAGATAGATAGATAGATAGATAGATAGATAGATAGATAGATAGATAGATAGATAGATACTTTATTAATCCCAATGGGAAATTCACATTCTCCAGCAGCAGCATACTGATACAATAAATAATATTATATTAAAGATTGATAATATAAGCAGGTGAAAAAAAACAGACAATAACTTTGTATAATGTTAACGTTTAAGCCCCCCTCGCCCACAACCCCCCCCCCCCCCCCCCCCCAGGTGGAATTGAAGAGTTGCATACTTTGGGGGAGGAACGATCTCTTCAATCTGTCAGTGGAGCAGGACAGTGACAGCAGTCTGTCGCTGAAGCTGATTAGCTTAAATCTGAGGTCCCTTATTACTTTACTGATATTTTTTTCTTTTAAATTGTCAGCGGGCAACAACACCTTACATATTTCGTTTGTATACATTATTTTTACAGCTACCCTTAGCCTTGGTTTTCTTAACATTCAAAATTCAGCACACCTTTACCCTACTCATCTGTCTCATACTCTATACCTGGGGTGCCCAATACATCGATCGCGATCCACCGGTAGATCGGAAAAGTAGTGCAGGTAGATTGCGTTGCATTCAAAAAAAAATTTTAAACGTTAGTCTATATATCCTCCCTATGGCATTTGCCACTTGATTGACATACAGGGCGGCCAGTCTGAGATCTCTTTTCTTCTAACATACTGGTCATCCCGCACGCACGATCAAACGCGCGAGCTACTGCTGTGATCTAGTTAGCCTTTCAATTTATATCGACTAAAGAGGGGATTTAAAAAAAATTGTTTGGGTAGGATATGGGCTGGATGTGGAACTGGAAGAGGATTTTTTTTTTCTCACAATGTCACAATCGAAGTGCGTTCGTCTGGTCTGTCAATCTATCATTGCTATTCCAAAGAAGGAAAATGTGGAAAGGCACTTTCGAACTGTTCATAAAAACTACGAAACTGACTTCCTTCCGAAAAGCGATCTGAGAAAGAGAAAGGAGAGGGCACTAAAATCGCAGTTAATCGGACAGACGTCAATTTTCACTCGGCTGAATTCAAAAGCAAAGGCAGACACACCGATGCATCGTTCTGGGTGAGTCACTCGATCATTAAGAATAAGAAAGTCCTTCCAAGATGGAGAGACGATAAAAGAAGCCTTCGTTGAGGCAGATGGCTAGGGAGAAATTCCTGCTGAGATTTCAAGACACCTGGCCGGAGAAAAAGGAGTTTCTCCTTGTCATTAAACATGCAGCATACAATCAACTTAATAACGATCAATGGCCGCTAGACTTGGCATTTTTTTTTCGATCTGACCAACATGTTGAATGAGATTAATTTACAGACGCAAGGAAAAGAGAACGCCATGGTCAATATGATTAGCTCAGTTAATGCTTTCAAACGAAAAAATGCAACATCTGTCCTCAAAGCTGCAGCGTCTTGATTTGGGGAACATCCAAAACCTCCCGTCAGAGCTGGAGACGCAATGGAAGGCATGTGCGCAACTTGACAGCATGCGCTACACAGGGCAGATTGAAAATTGTCTGTCAGACTTTACTTGAGCCAATCGCTACATTTAAGTGCTATCCATTTAGGGAAGATGTTGAGGGTGATTCACACGCATCAAAAATTGCAACATTGTTTCACCTAAAACTCCTCTACAGTGGAGGATGAGATTTTGACACTACAGGATGACATTCGGCTGAAGTCTGGGGCTCTTGGACAATTTTGGAACTTACTCACAGAGGAAAAGCACCAAAACATGAGGAAATGTGCTACCTCCTTGACTGCATTATTCGGCTCTACTTATTTATGCGAGTCAGCCTTTTCCCACATGAAGATTATTAAATCCAAATACTGTAGTGACTATAAATGTATTGAATTGTTATTACGACAGCATATATTTCATGTATAAAGTATACATACATACATTTAATTATACATACATACATTTAATTATATATATATATATATATATATATTGTGACGTCCCGTCGAATAACACACTCAGGAGCCGCTTGTCCGGGGAAGTCTTCCAAAAATGCCGACTGGCTTTTTATTCAATCAGCCGCGATATAAACGGTGCCCTACAGCCGCCCGTTGTCTGGGTCACGGGGACACCTCCAAAATAACAAAGACTAATCACCTTCGTCCTATCTACCTCTCTTACTCTCCAAACAGTTACTTCCCTTCCTTCCACCTTATACTGTTCTCCCGCCTCCAACTCCAACTTCTGGCCACACACTAGTGATGGGCCGCTCGATACTCAGGTTTCGACACTGTGTCGAGCTTTCGAAGCACTGGAGATCGAAGCGCCGCTTCGAGGCTTGCTTCAAATGCGCCCGTCACGTGATTTTGAGTCACGCTTGCGTAATGACGTCATTGATATCTGCGCAGTCAGCAGTCGATTTGGTCATTCACTAGTCTGTTAAAGCGCTTTGGCTCAAAGCGTAAAAGCAGTTGTTCTTGCTACAGCGATAAGGTTCGCTAACCCGAGATCAAATCCTAATTTAGGCTCGCATATGTTGAAATAAGGATTTTGTATAAAACAGTTAAGTAGTACTTGTCTGAAAGTTAACAAATATATTTTGGAGACATTATGAACGATTTACATGGGGCACCTTTTTCCTTGGTGTGGAATCGTGTCCACCTAGAATCTGTAACAAATTAATGAGCATATTTTGCGTAAGGTAGCACGTATTATAACAATCCAGAATCTACTCTACGCCATGTCGATCATATCAGAGAGGCTAAGAAACGCTTCACTAAAGCCGACGTGGTCATTACACCAGTATATGCGCAAGACACTATCATTAAACGTTTTTACTATTCAGTGATTCCCAGATCTGTAGCTGATTTGTATTACTGATTTCCAAAAAGCAATGTGTGTAAAAGCGTGTGCTGCATAACTAATCACAACTGTCTTCTGCAATTTTAGGAAAGTTTCGGGAGTTCTGCGTTAATGAGACAAAAACGTTGTAAAGAAACTTTGCGAATTCATCCAGAGGTGAACATAAAGATCACTCAAGTACTGACAAGAAGGAGCAGCTGGATAAGCACATCTGGAGCCAAACTTTCAAAAAAGCACCTGACTTTGTCAGTAACATCCTTTCCTTCTGAATGCATCTTATCAAAGGCTGCGCCGGGGGGTAAATAAGTAATCTTCCGAACTGCAGCACAACGGAGTAAGTCATTGATGTAAATAAAAATATTGAAAGACTAAGCTTTTGTCGTTTCTGTATTCTTAAACCATCTTCCAGTCCCACAATCCCCCGCAGTCACTGTCACATTTAACGTTCCCTGCTCCTCACCTGTCGTGTCACCCAAAGCATCAACACTCAGTTTCATTCAAGGCTTTACCGTCCTTCCTTTCATAGACATAAAATAAGACACACATTCCCTCTACATACGTGTCCAATAATAATAGTAAACTGGCAGGAACGAGAAAAAGCACAAGATGGGAATATTCATGACAAGAGCCTCGGCATCAGGGTGAGGATGTGCCTTGTCACCCATTACGTAAGCTCGTCTGCCACCCTTCAGTTGCACTGGCACACCTTACACTCTGGGGCAATTGCAATGGAGAATACCGACAATGTACACCTTCAGAAGTGGAATAAATCGACTGTATAAGTAGAACATTTCAGATAAACTATGAATTTTCTTAATCATAAACAATGCAACATAACTATTATATGTGTTGTTACTTTTTATTTATTCTCACCAAACGTTACATATCTACATGGGAAATGAACGTGGGTAATATGTTTATAATCATTCTCACTAAAATACACTGTCAAAATATATTAATGAGCAAACTGAGACACATTGGCCTTTAGTAAATATAAAAAAGCGTATGCGCTGCCATTTAGGACAGAATGCATTGTTAACATCATGCACTCTCTACTGATGCGATGTCACAAAAAAAAAGAAACAGCACAGTCCGTGCAAACTCATCGCCTCCTTGGTTTTTGACCTTATGATTGTCAACATCAAATCAATAAAGTCATTTTAAGAAGATGACAAGTCTGCTATAGTCAGTTCAATTAACGCTCCTTTTAAAAAAATTGCTTATACCGAATATAAATCAGAATCTCAATGATGCGGGACTCGCGAGTAGTAACGAATAATATATGACACTGAGAAATTGTAATCCCTAATAACGGGAGCAAGTAAAAACTACGACTTCCTAAAATGGACACTGTAAATGTAGGCATTTCAATAAATAATTTAGGAGACTTGTGTGTGCATTTCAATACCAATTTAAGAGCTACGTAGGCTACCTGTTGTACTATAAACGCTACCTCAAGCAGCACTTAACAGTAAATAGTCTAACAGGACAATGACTGATTGAAACGAAGATGCTGCGCCGCTACAATAAAGGTTCACACTGTCATTCTGCATGTTTAGAAGGCGCTGATTGGCTGAAACTGTTTATAGCGAATTGTCTTAAATTGGTAGTGCCGTATAGCGATCAGAAACGAAAAGACACATTTAGGCATGCTGCACAGTAGTTTGTTTTTCTACAATACAAATTCAGTACGACACCAGGGTCTCCAAACACACAAATATGAAGCTTATTACGTTTTACAGTGAAACTCTTTACATACACAATATAATTAGGGACGTGTGCCCCCTGCCCGTCTATGGCGGCCCAATCTTCCCTCGACAGCTCGATTCGCTCGCTATCCGTCCAAGCTGAAAATATTGTTAAATGGAGGAATTGAAAAAAACCTTTATCAAGTGGAGGATCGACGACGCGAACCGCTGGTGTTTTTACCGAGAGACAGTTGCGATACCATTGAGCCACCTAATCAGGATAATCAACGAGCTTCGCACAACTGAACTACTACTGTTCTTACTGCGGCGGATGTGGAAATATGTTGTTTGACATATGCACGTTAAATTGGTTTAATTGACACGAGAGTATCATTGTTGTATTCTCCTAATGAAGACAAAAAAATTATATTTATAGATGTATACTATATGACGTACGGTTTTGAACAAAATTAAGTGTTCCATAAAAAGGTTGCACGATTTACCTAATCTTTTTATATATATAAAGTTGATATATGACAATATATCTTTGACACTATGTATCAGACAAAGGAAATCACAGCAATCCACAAGAACAATAATTACTTCTCAGCAACTACCTGAATTGTAGTTTAACTATATTAAGTGAAGTGTGTAATGTCAATACGAATTACAAAATATAACTAGAGAGTTAAGTGTCAGATAGACTCTCAGAATATAGAGGTCAATGCCTTTGAGTGTGCTGAGGCTTCACAAAGATTCAGTAACCAGTGACCATGTCTGCTCGAGACTTCGAAGCCCTATCATGATCCAATCTCAGTACTACGCATGTCTGAAGCTTCAGAGCTCCGTCATGAGCTCAGTACTACGCATGTCTGAGGCTTCAGAGCTCCGTCATGAGCTCAGTACTACGCATGTCTGAAGCTTCAGAGCTCCGTCATGAGCTCAGTACTACGCATGTCTGAGGCTTCAAATCCCCGTTTGAAGCCCGTCATGACGCAATCTCAGTAGTACTACGCATGTCTGAGGCTTCAAATCTGCTCGACGCTTCGAAGCCTGTTACCCCAGTGCGCATGTCTGAGGCTTCAAATCTGCTCGACGCTTCGAAGCCTCAGTTACCCCAGTGCGCATGTCTGAGGCTTCAAATCTGCTCGACGCTTCGAAGCCTCAGTTACCCCAGTGCGCATGTCTGAGGCTTCAAATCTGCTCGACGCTTCGAAGCCTCAGTTACCCCAGTGCGCATGTCTGAGGCTTCAAATCTGCTCGACGCTTCGAAGCCTCAGTTACCCCCAGTGCGCATGTCTGAGGCTTCAAATCTGCTCGACGCTTCGAAGCCTCAGTTAACCTAGTGCGCATGGCAGAGGCTTCGGAGTCGCGTCACGATCTCAGTACTCAGCATGTCGGAGGCTTCAGCACCCCATCAGGATGCAATCTCAGTACTACGCATGTCTGCTCAGTGTATCGAACCGCAATGCATGGGGGCGGGACATTTCCACTCCTCATGTCAGCTTACAGCTTCGAGCCGAGAGTTAGGAAGTTATATTAATTACATTACACTGCATATTCCACCACCAGGTTACAAAGTTTCAACAGAGTTGTGATTGGTGAAACAAATCTTTCTGGATCATCAACACAACTGAAATTACTATGCAGTACATTACTTAGTGTCAAAATATAAAATGACAAATTTTGCATATTAAAATGCTGACTATTAGAATGCATAAGAACAGCTGTACTAATATGGTTCAAAACACTTCCTTCACCATAATACTCTGGCTGTTCTCATAAATATTCCAGTCTCTGTGTTGCACTGCCTCACTTCTATAGTGAACAGTGTTATGCATGTATTCACTGCATATAGAAATCAACATATATATATATATATATATATATATATATATATATATATATATATATATGCAGCTGGAGATCCACAAGGGAGAAAAAATTAATCATGTATCATAAAGTACTTTTTATTCCTAAGCTTTCTACCCCTGCCAGGGGTCTTCATCAGAGGATAATGCTTAGACTTACAAGAATCAAAGTCAATATATAGCAAAACATTTGATAGCCAAGATTCGGCCAGCTCTCTGGCACTTTTAGTACTGGCCTTAAATTTGACTTGTCCCAGTTAAATGTATGTCCTGTTGATTTAGTATGCGTGTAGATCAATGAAAGTCAGTCCTTTCTTCAGGAAATTAACCCGGGTCTCCTTACTGTGAGGCAGCAGTGTGATCATGATGTATCTAATGAAAATATGTGTCTTGTTTCATGTGTATGATGAAATGGTAGATCTAGCTAACGTAGAGGGTTTCATTAGTTGTATTAGCTATATTATGTTACAATAGGTAAACTGCAGGTCTTGTACTTTGAACGTTAGGTGATATACGTGTATCAAGTCTTATTTGCGCATGCTTCGAGATACATGATTAGTATGGGCTGCTCTTACGGTAAACAAGAATAAATGTTTCTGGCAAAGACAGATTTTTTTGGAAATTACTATAAATATGGATAGCTGCCTGCTCTTTGTTTCCAGTGCATTAGTAGATCTTCATGTCGGCGTCTGTATCAATCGATGTCTACAGGGTCGTCATTAACAAGGCTAACATGGGGTGAAGTAATTGACAGTGTTGATCAAAGTAACACACGACATATCTCACTGACATTTGGCTTTACCTCCCCTTCATCATCTCACGTGCACTTTTAAACAAGCTTCAAGGTGCCGTTTTGAAACATTTGTGCGTCAAAAGCTCAGCGTCTCATTTCCAATGCTCGTGATGATGTGGATGTGTAGCGCCAGTTCGTATCAGTATATCAGTGACACCTGGAGCTTATACCTGTGAATGTCACAGTGTCCAAACACTCACCTGATCCCAATTCAGTCTAATACGCACCTAAACAACTTAAAAGTAGTAATGCATGCGTCTAAGTTTGAAGGTTATTTTTTGGAGACGAGTGAGGTGATAGATATAGACATACCGATAATACAACTAATCTACTTTGCGATTACATTTGAAATATACGATGGAAGGTTCACGTAAGAGGTCTCGATCTCTGGTGTGGAGTTACTTTGATTTAGTATCTCCCTCAAAGGTAAAATGCATAATTTGCGAAAAGCAACTTGCATTTAGCGGTAACACGTCTTCAATGCTTCACCACTTGAGGTCGACGCATCCTGGCGTTACAGAGGAGTATGACAATCCCGCTGTATCTGCTCACACTGGAACTTCTAAGAAAGGTATTACAAATTTTTATTCTTATAGTATTACACATATTTTAGCAATTCTGAACCAGCACTGATGAAAGTTTGTCTGGAGCGTGAGGTCTGCTGCGGGTGCACACCGTTTGCTTGCTGCAATAAGCTTGTTTTCTGTTTTTTGTTTTCATTTTTTAGGCAGACAAGAGGAACTGGATGAGGCTTTGGTTGACATGGTCGTAAAAGATTTGCAACCCTTTTCTATTGTCGAAGATAAAGGCTTCCAGGCTTTTGTTAACAAACTGGATCCCAGCTACATCCTCCCAACCAGAAAGGCACTTAAAGCCATGGTTCAGGCCAAGTACTGTGCAGTTAAAGAGAAGGCAATGGCTGAGGTAAAGCAGGCTGCTTATGTCAGCCTCACATCTGATATGTGGACTTCGATAAATATGGATGGCTATCTGGGTGTCACGTGCCATTATGTCACAGCTGAAGCCAAACTGGCCACAGTACTCCTTTGTGTCAGCCAATTTCCCCAGACGCACACGGCTGCTCACATCACGGAGTCCATGAGTGTGCTAATGACGGACTGGGGAATCCATGGCAAGATACACTGCATGGTGACTGACAATGCAGCCAATCTTGTTGCCACTGCCCAGCTGCTGAAAGTTCGTCATGTGCCATGCTTTGCCCATACCCTGAATCTGGTAGTAAAGAAGGCAATTGACCAGACCCCCAAGCTCCAGGAAATTCGTCAAAAAGCAAAGAAAATTGTATCTTTGTTTAGGTCAAGTTGTAATGCTAAGGAAAAACTATCGGAGATGCAGCAGCTAATGGGCAGGCCAGTGCAGAAGGTGGTTCAAGAAGTGGACACCCGATGGAACAGCACTTACGACATGCTGCAGCGTCTGTATGACCAACGTGAGGCAGTTGGTGCCGCCCTCTCTAATTTAAATACAGAGGTTGTTCCCTTAACAAGTGGGGAGTATGATATTATTAATGAATGCCTGACCCTCCTCCTTCCACTAAAACATGCAACAACAGAGATGTCTGCAGAGAAAACGGTGTCTGCATCAAAAATGATCCCACTATATCGCATGTTGCAACACAACATCTCGGAGAAGAGTACCAAGGTGACCAGGGAGGAGTCCATACAATTAGGTAAGCTGTGATGATCCAAAAACATTTTTGTACAATGAATAGTTGTGTTCCTTTAACGTTGATTATTGATATTTTCTGTCTTAGGTGTGCATCTGCAGGAAAGCTTACGCTCCAGATTCCATACACTGGAATCCATCCGGGTTTTGGCCTTGGCTACACTGCTGGACCCAAGATTCAAAACTCTTGGCTTTGGCAATCCAGACCGTGTCAGAGAGGTTGAGAGACAACTCACCTTGGAATGCGCATCCCTAATGCGGTCCTCTCCAGACTCTGTGCACGTGACACCCCAAGGTGATTTTTGTATGGAATGTTTATTTTTGGTATTTGATTTAATGTGTACTGTGAATAAAACCATGTACTCTTTCAAACAGAGCCACAGCCTTCAACATCAGCCCTGGCCCCATCCTTGGAAATAGCATGTCCCACAGACCGTCTATGGCAACTTTTGGACTTGCGTGTTTCCGAGGCTCAAAGAGTCCACAGTGCCACTGCAGATGCCACTGTGGAGGTGAAGAGATATTTAACAGATGCCTATCTTGGTAGACAAGAAGATCCACTCCTGTACTGGAAAGAGAGAATAACTGTTTACCCCAGTCTTTATCAGCTTGCCATCAAATATCTTTGTCTGCCAGCAACGTCTGTTCCCAGTGAACGCATTTTTTCAAAGGCTGGGGAAGTCCTCAGCAAAAAAAGGAGTCGCTTGAAGCCCAGCACAGCAGAGCAGATAATTTTTCTAAATAAAAATGTCTAAAACCGCTGCACTCCCCAAGTTTATTGAAAGCTTCCCAGGTCAAAGTTCTTGAGTGTCCACATTCCAGTGATACATGAAATGGTTGTGTTGACAGAAATTTGAATGTATTTGGCCACCTCGCACTTTGGAAGGAGTACTTGGATTAACTGCAGTTCTAGTTCTACACTTTTTTTATTGGATTTGTACGACTATTTCACTCCAGTTTTTATGGAGCTGTAAGTGTGTGTTTGGGTTTTTTCCCTCTGTAAAGGTGAGTTACTTTTTAAGTAACATTTTGACATCTTGATGTATTAAGTATCAGAGTGCAATGGAACTGTTTAGTTAACTCAACTCATGGTATGAGGGTCACAATTTTTCACTTCAGAAACCTTGTCCATTTTTTTTATGCAGCTTTATAGTCTATACTGATTTAGAGTAATTATTTACTTAAATTTAACTTGTAAATTACTATAGTTACTGTTAATATTAAGAATTAATGGCAATTTTGTTACTTTGAATTTTTTTGCAGGCCTACCAAAAACTACAATGCATTTTGGATGAGTTTTGAGAAGTGATTTAGGCCTAACAAATGTCTCAAGATCACCACTCTGTCAAAAACCACTGACGAGGCGGACACTTTGGAAATTTAAGAGAAGTGTTTCTGTAAATTTGTTTTTTTTGTAATTTTTTTGCCTGTATAACAAGTAAACCTGCACCACTTTGGGGAAAATGCAGTGAGGTAGTATTTAAGATATAAATTGCATTTTGTGTTTACAATTTGGTGGCTTGGACCAATGGTTCATTTTACAAACCTTTGTCCCACAGTCTGGGACAAATACAGGTAATCTTGCCAGTATACAGTAGTTATGAAACACATGTTATGACGGCATTAATTTTAATGGCAGCCAGTGTGTAGCTTGATATTTTGCTGATTAACAGAATTGAAGTTGGGAGTGGGTTAGACCTGCTGTGGCCAGTTACTTTAGGCAGAGGTGACCGTCTCAAGCCAAGTCTTTCCATCTTTGGAGATGAGGGTGCATTGTCCCCATGTCACAAGGCTCCTGATGGCATACTTTGAGAAGTTTGGTGCACTTGTTGTCAATGCTGAGATTAGTAAACATGACTTTTCAATGCCACACTTTAAAGACCTACTTATTTGTCTTAAACAATCTTAGTTTCTATTTAGCAGATTTCTGCTACTCCTGCTGTCCCAGAAAAGACTGTGCTTGCCAGAATCCCACAAGACTGATTTTGTTCTTGGTATGTACCGTACTGTTCATAACAGTACACTGGAAATTTTATTAAGCAATATTTTTGTTTGAACATATTGGATCATTAACATTTAAATCATGGTTGGTATAACAAATACCTGATACTTTACTTATGGGTCTCAATTGTTAAGCATGATGTTAATACAAAATGTCTGTTTCAGGTGACTAACTAATGACTGCACAGACGATGCTGAGCCTTCAAAGCCAAGTGGTGTGAGGGGTGACGTTCACCTGCGTCTTTTTGTGAATGGAATTGCACTGATCAAGTTTTCTACAATAAAAATACAAAGAAGCAGCATTGACCCTTACTTTCTAAAAGTGCAAAAAAAACTGCCATGTAAATTGGGTTTTTGTGTTTTAAGGGTTGCTAAAGCTATTCAATCTTACTACTATGCTTTGGTTTGGTTCTGCTTATTCAATGCTATTCAGAGAATTCTCTTATCAAGACTGTTAACAACAGCATGTTGAGTTACAGAAAATGTAATTTGTGAAGTGACAACCTCTATGTAAAATTAATTTAACTATTGAAGACAGTTTGTAGTTATTTGTACAAGATGTGTAATGTGAGCAAAACTAGAACTCTGTACATGGCAAAGAGGAGCACACCAACATGCAGATTAAGTCCAGTTTTTAAATGTTTTCCTTGTAAAGTTAATCAAAACCTTGTAATCTGACAGTCTGAGTCATCTGTGAAGAAAAATCCTCTGCATTGTGTGACTTTGATGTGGAGGACATTTGTGTTTATGCAGACCTTGTATGTATCTGTTCCTAGTTTTTAGTCCTGTTCCAATTATGAATTCAGTTTTTGTACGCTGGCCAGCACTTTTCTAGTCCTTAACTTTCTGAATCATTAGCAGGAAAATCTGTACACGTTCATTAATGCAACTGGACAGAACTGGTTGGTTTTGTACAAATTACTTTGTCCGCTCATGTTTTTGGGTTATTGCAAACTGTCTTTATTAAAACTTAATTTGAAATATCAAACGCGCTGAAAGTGTGTGGTTTGTTTTTTTTTGTAGGATGTGCAACAAATTTACTTTGCATTGTCCAGATTTGTTTTCCATAGTGACACATTTCTTTATTCTACAAAGATGGGACTATTCTGGGTTGAATTTTAGTAGTTATTTTAATAAAACTTGTGCACAATTGATAAAGGAAACTGTAATGAATTGCCATGGAGTTATTTCAATTAAGCATCTGGGTATTGCATTATGTGTAAACCATTACAGTACTTTAGTGCAAATTTAAGAGCATTTCACATTAGACTACTGCCAGTGTAATGTATTGTAGCTACATTATTACTGTTTTACTAGCAATTCTTCTAGTTATTGCAAAATTTAGTGACAGTTAGTGATGGACCAATCGCATTTCCACGAAGTGTAGTCTAGTTTGGTTGAAAAGTTTAATTCAAATACTAATTATATGCTGGTTTTACATTGGAATTGAAATATGAATGTACATTATGCAGATTAAATTCCCGATTAGAAGTCTAACACCAACCAGGTTTTCAAGGAGCATTACCGCATAATCGGAACTATCAATCAAACGCATCAGGCAACGGAAATCTGCAATCGCCAGACAGATGCTGACCAGGTTTGTTATTGAACACGAGACCTGGCGCTGTCCAACTGGCGTACTTGTTCAAGCCACCGTTACGCATACATTTACTTCTAAACGACGGTAATCCATGCTGGCGCCTAACGTATCTAGTCAACGTTGATCCGATTACTGCAGAATAATTACTTGCTAAGCATATGTCGATTTACAATGCTTGACATTATTGCCAATTATAATTTTTGACTTCAAAGATGTATATCACAACTTCATAGACATTCGGTATTCGTCCACAATGCTCTAAGAGTTTACTGTTAAAATGTGCTGTTAATACAAATGGCCAGGAGGTGTCCCTAGAGAGGTGAGTGTCAAATGCTTCGAAGCTTCGATACGATTTCCGACACAATTGCTTCAAACGTGTTGATGCTTCATGAGGCTTCACTCCGCCCATCACTACCACACACACCTTTTTATCACGCCCCATTAATTAACCCATATCCCTGTCACTCATCTCTCTCTAGGGAGGTGCCCCAAGCCCTTACAAACAGGGTTCCCTCAAGACTCCACCCCAACACTGCTTCCCTTCGCTATAGTCCATGCAATGGCAAGACACGTCACAATATATATATATATATATATATATATATAGCATTTTTAATGTAGGTAGATCATTTCTACCTGGTCATTTTAAAAGTAGCTCGCAAGCCGAAAAAGTATGAGCACCCCTGCTCTATACAAACCAGAACAGGCACAACAGCCCTTCTCGGGAGTTCTTCTATCACATTTCTGACTTTATTTGAATACACACTATAAGCAGTATTCCACATGTGGCCTCACTTGTAACTGACTATAAGTCATCTCCCACGACTTGCACTCTACACAGCATACCATAGAACCGAATATTTCAGCAGTCTTTTTAAATCTTTATAAAATGTTATCAATGAACTGCCAAATCTTCCTCCTCATTAGTGTAAATTTTAGGAGCAAACCCTAACTGACTGCTTCTGTTTTTTTCAACAAATATTCAGGGTTTGATATGTATTAGTAAAACGTGTCAAACCAAAATTCCGAAAAGGGCTGTTCGTTATCGATTTCATGCCGAGTACAGACCATTTGTTTAAGAACAATGTGCTTCAAAATAATATATTAAACATAACCTAAATATTTTCTTCTAGCAGATAACTGCCCGTTGCGTCAGACAGAAGCGCACTGCGACGAAGGCACAATTCTCCCGGAAATCGATATTTAACTTTAGGAACATCAAAAGCTAGCAGTCTTAAACCATAAAAGGAGGAGGCCAAATTATGTTCCATTCAATATTCTGCATTTCTACACACGTGGGAAACAAAATACAACTTCACTTTAGAACTGTGCTCGCGATGGATGTCTGTCTGTCTGCAGTCCGTGGAATAGCCGGCGTATGGCCTCTTCTGTCCTCTCGCATACAAACGTGTATTTACCAGGCTGCACCCAATAAATATATAAAATACTTTAAATCGCCGAACTCGAACTGACCTGCTCAGAACTGGCCTTTTCTGCTTTTAGTTGGCGTACAACCTCTCCTTGTGCTTTAATCGCTTCTTGTAACTCAGCCTTATCCGCCATGCTGCTGTGAAGTAAGGCCGGCCAATGATCTGATCTGCGCAAGCGCACTCTCACTCCCTGTCATAATTCCAACCGCCCTCTTGCAAGTCAGTGAAACGGCGCTTGTGCGCGCTGCTTTGGTGAGTGTAGGAGCGTTCCCGTCGGTGCTGCACATTTGTATCAAAACGAGAATACCCGCTGGTCAGCATTCCTTTCAGCATGCTTTGTCATGTTGTGGATTTCATTTTAAATTGAATAATTTGACATGTTGCCCAACGATCAACGCGCAATAACCCGTGATGACAAAGTGAAAACGAAAAATCAAAAACTGAAATCCAGAATGTTTGGATGTATATAGACCCTAAATTCAGCTCCTTCTGGAAGCCCCTTTGGCAGCAATTCAAGCTTCGAGTCTTTATAGATATATCTCTACAAGCTTTGCACGCCTGGATTTGGGTACTTTGTTCCATTCTTCCACTCAAACTCTGTTACATGGGATGGAAGACATCTGTAAACTGCCGTCTTCCGGTATTCTCTACGGGTGTTCTGTGGTGCCAATCAAGGACAGCCACTCCAGTTGTATTGGCTGTATGCTTTCGGTCGCGGTTGTGCTCAAAGGTGTAATATGTGACATTGTGGTCAGCAACACAGGAGCGCCGCAGGGGACTGTACTTTCTCCGGTCCTGTTCAGCCTATAAACATCGGACTTCCAATACAACTCGGAGTCCTGCCACGTGCAAAAGTTCGCTGACGACACTGCTATCGTGAGCTCATCATTTTCATGAGCTGTCATACAGTGGCGTCGCTTCGGGTTGGGGAGGGGCAAGGGGGGACATCTGTCCCTGGGCACAGCATTGATGTTCCCCATTGCATTTTGGCAAACAGGAGGGGGCGCGAAATCTTCAGTTGTCCCCGGGCACTGGAAACCCTAGCTACGCCTCTGCTGTCATATGTATTTGATTGATGGAGGGCTGCTGAGATGATTGTCTTATCAACAGGTTCTCCCACCTCAGCAGAGGATTTCTGAATCTTTCTTTAGAGTGACCATTGGGCTGTTCATCACCTGCCTGACCAAGGGCCTTATTGCAAAGTTTGACTGGATGATGAACTCTAGGAGGAGTCCTGGTGGTTCCAAAGTTGTTCTATGTTATAATTATTGAGGGCACTCTGCTCCTGAGGACAATAAAAGCTTCAGAAATATTTTTATATCCTTGCTCTGATCTATGCCTCAACACAATTTGATCATTAAAATCTACAAAGAGTCCCTTGGACTTCATGGCTTCACTGCAAATTGTAGGACCTTAAATACACAGGTACACATGTGCATTTCTAAACTATGTCCAGTTAATTCATTTTGCCACTGGTGAACTCTAGTCAACTTCTAGAAACATCTCAAGGAGAATTAAAGCAAACAGGAGGCACTTGGGCACAATTTGGAGTGCCACAGCAAAGGGCCCGAGTACTTTTATGAAGGAGAGACTTAATAAATTTGAAATCCTTTCTGAAAACATCTTTTCTCTTTGTCATTATGGCTTATTGAATGTAGAGTGATGGGCAAAAATGATAAACGAATCCTTTTAAAATTAAATCTACAATACAATAAATTGTAAAGAAAGTTAAAATTTCATATGAAGAATAGTTAAAGGTTTCACCAATAGATGGCGCTAGTAACAGATATAAATATTAAAGGAAGTATTAAAATATTGATTACAAAATTATACTAAAACAAACCCAAGACTAAAAAGTTGAATATATATATATATATATATATATATATATATATATATATAAATACTTTTTAAAAAACACACTTATATTAAGTTAAAAAGTGTACTAATAAATAAAAAATAAGTCTCTCATACATCACTCGTAAAATAAAAGCGTGGGCCCTTTTTTGAATGTTGATTGATGAAAAGCGCCCATGCTTTTATTTTACGAGTGATGCATGAGAGACTTATTTTTTACTTTTTAGTACACCTTTCAACTTAATATAAGTGTGGTTTTCAAAAAGTATCTTTTATATATATATTTTTATACAAATTATATACAGTATATGGTATGTGTGTATTCTGGCACTGCCTGGATTTAATATTGTCCATAGGATATTTAATATATTTTATTATTTTTAATAAATTTGCAAAAATATATACGTTTTCACTTTGTCATTCTGGTGTATGGAGGACTACTGCCAGAATATCATGTACAAGTGATCTTCACAGCACTGACTTGGATCTTGAATTTCTTTGGTGTTGGAGGAGAATTATGCTTCCTTTGTTTTGACTGTTGTATAGACTTTGGGTCAGAATGATATATCCATACTTTGTCTTGTACTTATGAAATGCTTCACAAAATTCTCCCAGTCCAACAAAATTCTTACATTCTCCTTGAAACATTGGATGAACTGATGCCTCAATTCAGAAGTCAAACATCTGGACTCTCAAAGCACATACTTGTTAATCATATTTAATTTTTCAGGAAGAATGAATTCAACTGACCCATAATTTATCCACTTTAGTTACAAGGCTGCTATGTCATGTGCCACCATTCTTGGATTCTGTATTATGGCTCATTTTATAGCAGCAGTGTTTTTTTGTTTTCTGTCACCAACATCAAGCACCTATCAAAGCCTGGGTGACATCCCATCATGATGGAATTCTGTAGTGAAATATGAGTGGGACTGATACTGGTACATGTCTAATAGGACTAGGCAAGAATGAATCACCAAAGGCATATACACTTTATTTTGTGCTTTTGAACATCCATATTGATATTTTTGAAATACTACACAATTTGAAACAGTCAGACTCTCCCTGTCTCTTCCATAGTAGGAGCCCATATTGGTATTGTACCTGTATATGCATTTAATTGTAATTTTTATCATGGCTGCAGTAGTACTAGGGTGTTGTACCGTGTTAGCCATTATGAATGTAGTGAGAAGTCAAGCAAAATGACACCATGTGGACCATACTGTACATCAATGACCAGCTTCTTAGTTTAGCTGAAGTATAAGGGAAGAGATTGATATAGTGGTGCCAAAGTAACTGAGGGCAGATGTTGTCTTCTCAGTGAAAAATCTCATCATTGTTTAATAGACCTAAGATTGTCTTGTCATCAACACATTTTATGATACAGTTAAAAACGGAGTCTGGCCACACAGTCATAAGTGAATAAAGGAGTACCAAAGGGGGCTCAGCACACTATATTATACAGGTATCTTAGGATGGTACAGTATGAAGAGCAGGGTGTATTTTCACCTCTGTGAACCAGTGGTGAATTTCAGCTGAACTAGAGGTGGTGAAAGCTATCTGGAATATTCTGTTTAAAGTTTCTTGCATGTCAGGCTGTCAAAACATTTCATCACAGAGTGCCACCCGAAGTATCTGTTTGATATCAAATGTCCACTGCAATGTGGGGTACAAGCAGAGGGGGCAGATTAAAGGAACTGACTGAAAATTTGAAACTGTCAAGCGCCTCTTTATCTGCCCTCAGAGCCCTCATAGCCGTCCTTGTCAGTTCCCAGTACAGACCGGAGTTGCCACTAAGCCATGCACTGCGACTCCTCTCGATGAGATCCATGGTGCCCTTCGAGATGAAACACCTCCTTCTGGAAACACCGGTAACACCAACACAACCCTCAGCAACCTTCAGGGTCTTGTCACGGAAGGTCTCCCACATCACATTAGGATCGGCAGTCGACTACACTGCCGGTCAAAATTCCCGTCACATATTGCATGTCCAACAGGGAAAAATAGGCCTCGCGAAGTACATTTTCCTAAAAGCGAAAGCGGAGCTTCACCAAGTGCTCCTGTCAGCCGAAGTGCAGCTTAAGCACAAGCAGGCAGACACAGACAGCGCTTATTTGATTTTATTTTTTCCGAAAACAAATAAATGGCAAAAATTCATATGAAATAAATATTCGTAGAAATCCACAATTTGTGTTTATCTTAATACCGTATTCAGATTAGGTTCCACTTCTACATTACAAGGCAAGGCAAAACGTTTAATCAGGGCCTACACCAGATCCAGACAATAATATCCACATGCAGAGCCACAGCACCATACGTCACCGCAGTTGTAGACATAGACATATATAGATTGACGCCGCATTCACTGTGTTGCCCAGTCGACATAATACGTCAGCGCGTACGCCATATTACGAGTCGCAAAAGTGCAATTTAAACTAATACAGGTAAACGTGGAAACCGAGTTTTCTGATGAAAAAACAATAACGTTTGAAACAGTATCATTTACAGTGGTGTGAAAAACTATTTGCCCCCTTCCTGATTTCTTATTCTTTTGCATGTTTGTCACACAAAATGTTTCTGATCATCAAACACATTTAACCATTAGTCAAATATAACACAAGTAAACACAAAATGCAGTTTGTAAATGGTGGTTTTTATTATTTAGGGAGAAAAAAAAATCCAAACCTACATGGCCCTGTGTGAAAAAGTAATTGCCCCCTGAACCTAATAACTGGTTGGGCCACCCTTAGCAGCAATAACTGCAATCAAGCGTTTGCGTTAACTTGCAATGAGTCTATTACAGCGCTCTGGAGGAATTTTGGCCCACTCATCTTTGCAAAATTGTTGTAATTCAGCTTTATTTGAGGGTTTTCTAGCATGAACCGCCTTTTTAAGGTCATGCCATAGCATCTCAATTGGATTCAGGTCAGGACTTTGACTAGGCCATTCCAAAGTCTTCATTTTGTTTTTCTTCAGCCATTCAGAGGTGGATTTGCTGGTGTGTTTTGGGTCATTGTCCTGTTGCAGCACCCAAGATCGCTTCAGCTTGAGTTGACGAACAGATGGCCGGACATTCTCCTTCAGGATTTTTTGGTAGACAGTAGAATTCATGGTTCCATCTATCACAGCAAGCCTTCCAGGTCCTGAAGCAGCAAAACAACCCCAGACCATCACACTACCACCACCATATTTTACTGTTGGTATGATGTTCTTTTTCTGAAATGCTGTGTTCCTTTTACGCCAGATGTAACGGGACATTTGCCTTCCAAAAAGTTCAACTTTTGACCCATCAGTCCACAAGGTATTTTCCCAAAAGTCTTGGCAATCATTGAGATGTTTCTTAGCAAAATTGAGACGAGCCCTAATGTTCTTTTTGCTTAACAGTGGTTTGCGTCTTGGAAATCTGCCATGCAGGCCGTTTTTGCCCAGTCTCTTTCTTATGGTGGAGTCGTGAACACTGACCTTAATTGAGGCAAGTGAGGCCTGCAGTTCTTTAGACGTTGTCCTGGGGTCTTTTGTGACCTCTCGGATGAGTCGTCTCTGCGCTCTTGGGGTAATTTTGGTCGGCCGGCCACTCCTGGGAAGGTTCACCACTGTTCCATGTTTTTGCCATTTGTGGATAATGGCTCTCACTGTGGTTCGCTGGAGTCCCAAAGCTTTAGAAATGGCTTTATAACCTTTACCAGACTGATAGATCTCAATTACTTCTGTTCTCATTTGTTCCTGAATTTCTTTGGATCTTGGCATAATGTCTAGCTTTTGAGGTGCTTTTGGTCTACTTCTCTGTGTCAGGCAGCTCCTATTTAAGTGATTTCTTGATTGAAACAGGTGTGGCAGTAATCAGGCCTGGGGGTGGCTACAGAAATTGAACTCAGGTATGATACACCACAGTTAGGTTATTTTTTAACAAGGGGGCAATTACTTTTTCACACAGGGCCATGTAGGTTTGAATTTTTTTTCTCCCTAAATAATAAAAACCATCATTTAAAAACTGCATTTTGTGTTTACTTGTGTTATATTTGACTAATGGTTAAATGTGTTTGATGATCAGAAACATTTTGTGTGACAAACATGCAAAAGAATAAGAAATCAGGAATGGGGCAAATAGTTTTTCACACCACTGTACATACAACAGATTTTGGCGAATTGTTTAAATGCAATTATTTATATCCATTTACACACTAATAATGACAATTATTAAATAATAATAATAATTATTATTATTAAATAATTCCTCCCATATAAGTAACATTTCTCGGACTGCCTTCTTCTATCTCCGAAACATTTCTAGACTTTGTCCTGTTCTTATGCAACACAGTACTGAAGTATTGGTTAATGCCCAAGTCACCTCACGTATAGATTACTGTAATGCTATTCTATCTGGCATCCCACAAAAACTTATCCATCGCTTACAACTTCTTCAAAATTCTGCTGCCAGGATAATAACCTGCTGTTCTAAATCCACTGAACATATTACACCTCTTCTCTCTCAACTTCACTGGCTTCCTGTTAACTACTGAATACAATACAAAATACCGCTCTTAACGTTTAAAGCTCTCCACAACGTCACTGATCTCCAACAGACTGATACCTCTCTCGCTCACTCAGATCCTCATCTGCAGCTCCACTTTCTGTACCACACATCAAACTCTGATCTATTGGAGCTCGTGCGTCTCTCCTAGAGCTCCTCAACTCGGGAATTCTCTTCCCTCTCATCGTCAGCTCGATTCAATAACACATTTTAAAACTACCCTCTTTTCAAATTGGCATACAATTGTGAATTTTGCGCTGTTACTGCCAGTTATCTTTGTTCGTCTTTCTTTTAACAGTGAAATGATACACTCAATGACAAAAATAAACAATTTATCCTGTATACAAATTAGGTTAATAATTTCTGAAAACATTTCACTCGTTCCTCTCTCAGTCTCTCTCTCTCTCTCTCACACACACACAATGTGGTTACTTAAATATATACAGGATCCATATTACTAACCGAGAATGCTAAACCGGATGATGGACGCAGGCACATCCGGCAATGGGCCGTAGCTGCAAAAAGACGTACTGCGCAGGCGCAAAAAGAGTCCGCGAGAGTCGGCTGAGGAGCCGAGAAAGGCGGACAAAAGAGGGCGAGAGAGGCGGACAAGACCACAGAAAAAAGGAGTGAGCACAGGAAAAATGGAGAAATGAGGAAACGCAGGCAAAGCACGAAACACATTGCACACGAGACTAGACCCAAAAAAAAAAAAAGAGGCTCACGCACAATAGCAAGGCACCCCCCCCCCCCCCCCCCCCTTACAGGCACCGGACGGGACACACACCAAGAGGGGGATTCAACAAGCCCATGGAACACAAAAAAAAGAACACAAAACCACCCCACAGACCCTACAAGCAAGGGACGGGACACACACAAAGAGGGGGATTCAACAAGACACAGGAACACAAAAAGAAAGAAGACGCTCGCGCCAATCCTCAACCCCCCCCCCCCCCCCCACACACACACACACACATCCATAAGAAGTGACACCCAAAGCCACATATTCTAAAGTGAACATCAACACCTTCACACTAGACAGCATAGGTGTCAGCATTGGTGGATCTCCTTACAATAAAGCACTATTAACCGTTCAACTGCAGAAAAGGAAACATATTAACAGTGACTGCGATCCTCCTTATTACTTATCCATATTTCACATGCTGAGAAAGAAACAAGTCATGAATACACGGTCACGGGTACAAAACGAAAAGGAAAGGATAACAGGAACAAACACACGAACACGAAAGAAACAACAAAATAGACGGCTATGCAGCATAGGTAGATCTCATTACAATAAGGCACTATTAACCGTTCAACCGCAGAAAAGGCTCCATATTAACAGTGAGTGCAATACTCCTTATTACTTATCCATATTTCTAAAAGAAAAAATGACTCGACTCCAAAAACGCAAAGCTCAACTAAAGCTTCTAACTAACGATGTACCTAAAAGTAAAAACTTTATGAACTGCATTACATCCTACAATAGTTCATTTAATATGCACAAATCTACATCCTAGATCCACATGACGCAAACTATCAATCAAAGTGCTGCATCGCAACAGTCATGGATTCAAAACGAAACACCTCCCGTCTCAGACATACGTTAATGGCAGCGAAGGCTACAACGGGCTTCTCACACAGCACAGGCAAATCGATTACAGCTCCAAAACAACACGTCCCAAATACTACACATGCAACAACGCGTCTCTCAAACGGCACAAGCAAAACATACACCAGGAAAATTCATTCGGATTAATGAATGTCATTTGCAATCATTGTCATTCAGTTCACTTCCCTGAAGAAACAACTGGCAATACAAGTTATACATTTACACGTTGTTGTCAAAAGGGTCAAATTAGACTGCCTTCTTTACATTCATATACTGAATATCTACAGAAGCTTATAACTGACGATGTACCTGAAAGTGAAATCTTTATCAACTACATTAGATCCTACAAATCGGAATCCACTATGAACATTAACGGTGGCACTGCACGTGACATCCGTCTTGAAAAAATGTTGTTTATTGATGAATGTTCAATGGCATGAACAAACGTTTATGAATAATAATATTCGATTTGGAGGAAAGGCACTTTTATGAGGAGGAGATTTTAGACAGTGATTAGCTATTCTTCCAGATGCCATGCACTCAGCTATTGTTCAGTGCACCTTAAAATACGCAGACAATTGGCATTGCTTTCAAAAGATACAGTTAGTAAAAAAGATACGATGTCCAGAACCAGATCATAACAATTGCTTATTACAACTGAGAGATGGTACACTCACCAATACAGATGGACTTCAGCCACATATTATTACAATTCCTCAAGCCTTTATCTGCGACGACTTAGTTACAGAGAGATTTGGAACAGCAATCTCATTAGACCAAATGCCCCTTTTAACACAACGCACTATATTATGTCCAAAAAAATATTAATGTGGAAAACATAAATACCCAAGTCATTCCATTACTTCCCGCAAAGACACAACTCTTTCTAAGCTCTGACAAACTTGACTCTGATCACAACAATAACCATCTTAAATGACCTTACAAGTTCTGAGCTGGAATTACCTTTTACACTTAAACGGCGTGTACAAAGAAATTTTCAAATAAACCTTTACACTGTGCCACACACTTTATTGTTTGCTTTCTATTTGCATCATCTACACCGTCACACTATTCTATATCTCATTCATACATCACGCTCTTTGTCATTCCCAACACCAGGGGTTGGCGAGCGAAGCGAGCAGGGGGCAGAGCCCCCTAGTAGGATCTAAAATCCATGGAACAGAACTGTCTTACATAGCTTTTTTCCCGTGTGTTATCACTCTGTAATTTGAGAGTATTCAGTCTGGCAATATGGTGCAGCTTTAGTTTGTGGAAGACAAACACAACTAAAGACATGAGCATAAAATGATGGTTGTCAATTTCAAACTGTGTTTCCTCAATGTGCTCCGTGAGAAAAAGACATCATCTGAACCAATCTCAGCCTGAACAAACTGATTGATCAAAGATACACTGACAGCTTGCCCTAATGTCGACTGTCGGATAACACGCTCAGCTACTTTGACCACCTTGACTGGACCCTCAGAAGGAATCATCGAACCTCCTTTGTTTTTTTTAATGTGAGCAAGTGGTAGCTTTGATGATATGATGCCGGTACAGCATCTGTTACCAAACTAGCACGGCACACATCACAGGACAGCTTTCTCAAAATACTGTCTAACGGCTATCTCCCACTGCTTCCTGAGGTGGATTTCTTTGGGAAACCTTCAAAGTTTGACAAATGTTAACAGCTGACAACAATCTACATAGTTAGTGACTAAATACGTTTAGCCGAAACGTTGTTTGGAGGCTCACTTGAGCACATAAATGCATAGTTTATAGTTTAGCCTGGCGTAGCTAAAGTTAAGATTATAAAACGGGATTTTCTAATGGCCAAATATAACCAAAACAATTGTTCAGCTTTACCTATGAAATGCAATCCCTGTGATCTGGTTTGGAGCGTACAGCGGTTTGTACAATCCCAAGCAGCACGTGCCTGAGGCATCTTTATCCATTACCTCACACCACAGCGGTGCCACTCGCAATATGGCGGCGACGTTGACGTACGATGCCGCTGGTCATGAGGCGTCTTACAGACCCGGAAGTGACGTCACCGTCGTTTCGGGACTGACTTCGTAAAATTACTTGTGGAAGGTTTCGGCTGGTCTCGGCAAAGCCTGGAAAGTAACGTCGGGTCAAGGACCCGTTCAGAAATTAAGCGATAAATATGAGAAGGGAAAACAGCACATCAAACCAAATAATAAGCATCATTGTGAAGTTCAGACGGTTTCTGACATACATCAAACTAAACAATACGGATCGTTTCTGTGAAATACACTACTAACATTTACGTTGTATTCGGGTCAGAGGGGTACGGAACCATTTAACATGTCAGAAAAATTAAAATCAAGATCTGTGTTGATTGAAAACAGTTTTTCGTTTACATTCATGAAACGAAATATACAATATAATTACAGTGTTTACACCACGTTAGAGTTTAGTAAAACGTTAATAATAAAAGTTATTATATTTTTTTAAATGTACAGTGCAATATTGTTCTAAACCAATTTAGAATACACATTTAAGCCAATCTAATATTTTTAAACATGTATGTGAAGAAAACGGCAATACATATTCTACACTGAATTATGCTATATATTAATTGCCTTGTATAGAACTGCTCTAGTTTTTGTCACTTATTATTATAAATGATGGGCGATCAAAAGAAAAAAAATAAAAATACTAATAAGAACACAATTATATTTATACTAGGGGGCTCCGCCCCCTGCTCGCTTCGCTCGCCAACCCCTGGTGTTGGGAATGACAAAGAGCGTGATGTATGAATGAGATATAGAATAGTGTGACGGTGTAGATGATGCAAATAGAAAGCAAACAATAAAGTGTGTGGCACAGTGTAAAGGTTTATTTGAAAATTTCTTTGTACACGCCGTTTAAGTGTAAAAGGTAATTCCAGCTCAGAACTTGTAAGGTCATTTAAGATGGTTATTGTTGTGATCAGAGTCAAGTTTGTCAGAGCTTAGAAAGAGTTGTGTCTTTGCAGGAAGTAATGGAATGACTTGGGTATTTATGTTTTCCACATTAATATTTTTTGGACATAATATAGTGCGTTGTGTTAAAAGGGGCATTTGGTCTAATGAGATTGCTGTTCCAAATCTCTCTGTAACTAAGTCGTCGCAGATAAAGGCTTGAGGAATTGTAATAATATGTGGCTGAAGTCCATCTGTATTGGTGAGTGTACCATCTCTCAGTTGTAATAAGCAATTGTTATGATCTGGTTCTGGACATCGTATCTTTTTTACTAACTGTATCTTTTGAAAGCAATGCCAATTGTCTGCGTATTTTAAGGTGCACTGAACAATAGCTGAGTGCATGGCATCTGGAAGAATAGCTAATCACTATCTAAAATCTCCTCCTCATAAAAGTGCCTTTCCTCCAAATCGAATATTATTATTCATAAACGTTTGTTCATGCCATTGAACATTCATCAATAAACAACATTTTTTCAAGACGGATGTCACGTGCAGTGCCACCGTTAATGTTCATAGTGGATTCCGATTTGTAGGATCTAATGTAGTTGATAAAGATTTCACTTTCAGGTACATCGTCAGTTATAAGCTTCTGTAGATATTCAGTATATGAATGTAAAGAAGGCAGTCTAATTTGACCCTTTTGACAACAACGTGTAAATGTATAACTTGTATTGCCAGTTGTTTCTTCAGGGAAGTGAACTGAATGACAATGATTGCAAATGACATTCATTAATCCGAATGAATTTTCCTGGTGTATGTTTTGCTTGTGCCGTTTGAGAGACGCGTTGTTGCATGTGTAGTATTTGGGACGTGTTGTTTTGGAGCTGTAATCGATTTGCCTGTGCTGTGTGAGAAGCCCGTTGTAGCCTTCGCTGCCATTAACGTATGTCTGAGACGGGAGGTGTTTCGTTTTGAATCCATGACTGTTGCGATGCAGCACTTTGATTGATAGTTTGCATCATGTGGATCTAGGATGTAGATTTGTGCATATTAAATGAACCATTGTAGGATGTAATGCAGTTCATAAAGTTTTTACTTTTAGGTACATCGTTAGTTAGAAGCTTTAGTTGAGCTTTGCGTTTTTGGAGTCGAGTCATTTTTTCTTTTAGAAATATGGATAAGTAATAAGGAGTATTGCACTCACTGTTAATATGGAGCCTTTTCTGCGGTTGAACGGTTAATAGTGCCTTATTGTAATGAGATCTACCTATGCTGCATAGCCGTCTATTTTGTTGTTTCTTTCGTGTTCGTGTGTTTGTTCCTGTTATCCTTTCCTTTTCGTTTTGTACCCGTGACCGTGTATTCATGACTTGTTTCTTTCTCAGCATGTGAAATATGGATAAGTAATAAGGAGGATCGCAGTCACTGTTAATATGTTTCCTTTTCTGCAGTTGAACGGTTAATAGTGCTTTATTGTAAGGAGATCCACCAATGCTGACACCTATGCTGTCTAGTGTGAAGGTGTTGATGTTCACTTTAGAATATGTGGCTTTGGGTGTCACTTCTTATGGATGTGTGTGTGTGTGTGTGGGGGGGGGGGGGGGGGGTTGAGGATTGGCGCGAGCGTCTTCTTTCTTTTTGTGTTCCTGTGTCTTGTTGAATCCCCCTCTTTGTGTGTGTCCCGTCCCTTGCTTGTAGGGTCTGTGGGGTGGTTTTGTGTTCTTTTTTTTGTGTTCCATGGGCTTGTTGAATCCCCCTCTTGGTGTGTGTCCCGTCCGGTGCCTGTAAGGGGGGGGGGGGGGGGGGGGTGCCTTGCTATTGTGCGTGAGCCTCTTTTTTTTTTTTTTGGGTCTAGTCTCGTGTGCAATGTGTTTCATGCTTTGCCTGCGTTTCCTCATTTCTCCATTTTTCCTGTGCTCACTCCTTTTTTCTGTGGTCTTGTCCGCCTCTCTCGCCCTCTTTTGTCCGCCTTTCTCGGCTCCTCAGCCGACTCTCGCGGACTCTTTTTGCGCCTGCGCAGTACGTCTTTTTGCAGCTACGGCCCATTGCCGGATGTGCCTGCGTCCATCATCTTATATAGCACCCTTCCTATGCCCAAAATTGAGAAAGAACAACAGGACCTATATAACATTGGCTACAAATAATATCTTCACTAAATAAAGGTAAATACAGAATATACAAAACATTCAAATAGAATAAAAGACAATAATCCAGACAAAAATACAACCTATAATACTACAAAAAAATATTGAACAAATAACATAAATTGTGATAAAAATTCAAACCCTGAGTACCTGGACAGATAGAGGGGATAAACTGAAAGAAGGGGCAGAATGTCAGGGCTATTTAATGTCTTCCTAAACTAATGAGTTAGAAAAACAAAAATGAAGTTGGAAAATGGAGTCGGCTGATTTCATTAATTTTGAGAGGTTATTCCAAAGTCTGGATGCTATACAGCTGAAGGCCCTGCTGTCACCCACAGAGTGCAGGTTAGTGTGGGGCACAACAAGATGGCCAGAATCAGAGGAACCTTAGTGGGCAGGTTAATAACAGAATTTGATATTCAAGTAAGACACATTTCTGGGGCAATGAAGGTGCAGCAGGATGGCTGTGATGTGCTCGCTGTTGTTGGTTCGTGTCAGGACTCTTGCAGTTGAGTTTTGAATCAGCTGGAGCTGTGATATAAGATTAGAAGTGGCACCTGCCAGTAGTGACTTACAATAATCAATGTGGGGTGTGATAAAAGCAGGGACAAGATTCTCAGCATTAGAAAAGGAGAGGAAGGAGCAAACATAAGAAATGTGACACAGGTGGAAGTTTCTTAATGTGGCTTACATGGGTGAAATAAGAAAAGGAGGAATCAAAGTGACACCAAGATTCTTTGCAGTAAAAGAAGGTCTGATGAGATCATCACCAAGAATGGTTGAAGCGTTGCTTGTTTTCTTAAGTAGCACTTTAGTGCCACTTTGCAGGAGTTCAGTTATGTTGCAATTTAATTTTAAAAAGTTTTGCTCTGTTCAGGTTTTAATTTTAATTTAATTTCACTGAGGCAAGTTGTGACCTGAGAAAGCTGTGATGAAGTGTCACTTTTAACACTGAAATAGATCTAAGCATCATCTGCATAAAAATGGTAACCCAGTCCAAAGCTATGAATAACATGCTCAAGGGGAAGCATAGAGATACGGAAGTGCAGATGATCTTATTTCATTAACAAAGGAAAGTCAGATGGAGGAACTCCTGTGAGAAATTAAGGCATGAGGGTTGTCCTGGACATGACATAAGCTGCATGGCCTTAACACCATATGCAATAACTTTTACTTTTACACAAATGGGGCGGAGTGGTGACTCTGAGGCTAAGGATCTGTGCTGGTATCCAGAAGTTTGCCGGTTCGAATCCCCGTCACTGCAAAAAGAGATCCTACTCTGCTGGGCCCTTAACCGGCAATTGCTCCAGGGGCGCTGTACAATGGCTGACCCTGTGCTCTGACCCCAAGGGGTATGCAAAAACTAACAAATTCCTAATACAAGAAATTTTATAAGGCAAAATAAAGACAGTAGCTTTTTGGGACAGTAGCTCCTCAAGAGGAAGGTAACAATGCTTAGCACAATAAAAAAAAATAAGCCAGAGCTCCCATCTCAACTGCTGTCCACACAGAATAGGCCAGTGAAAACATTAAAGTTTGTCTAAACAAATGACACATCCTTGGTGCACAATGTGACCTGCACAGGGATAGGAGTTTCCATGGCTAGAAATGATAATGGACTATAATGCTACAAAAAGTGGAGTGGAGAATTTAGACAAAACATTACTCTGGATGCTGGCCACAGGCAATTTTTTCAACACGTTACTTTCCGGGCTTTGCCGAGATCTGCTGAAACTTTCCAAAAGTAATTTTATGAAGTCAGTCCTGAAACGACGGTGACGTCACTTCCGGGTCTGTAACTGCGGTGACGTATGGTGCTGTGGCTATGCAAGTGGATACTACTCGATCCAGAATGTCACATCAAACTGAACCAGCTCATGTTCAAGTTCTCATCCATCCATCCATTGTCTCCCGCTTATCCGAGGTCGGGTCGCGGGGACAGCAGCTTGAGCAGAGATGCCCAGACTTCCCTCTCCCCAGACACTACTTCTAGCTCTTCCGGGAGAATCCCAAGGCGTTCCCAGGCCAGTTGAGAGACATAGTCCCTCCAGCGTGTCCTGGGTCTTCCCCGGGGCCTCCTCCCGGTTAGACGTGCCCGGAACACCTCACCAGGGAGGCGTCCAGGAGGCATCCTGATCAGATGCCCGAGCCACCTCATCTGACTCCTCTCGATGCGGAGGAGCAGCGGCTCTACTCTGAGCCCCTCCCGGATGACTGAGCTTCTCACCCTATCTTTAAGGGAAAGCCCAGACACCCTGCGGAGGAAACTCATTTCAGCCGCTTGTATTCGCGATCTCGTTCTTTCGGTCACTACCCATAGCTCATGACCATAGGTGAGGGTAGGAACATAGATTGACTGGTAAATTGAGAGCTTCACCTTGCGGCTTAGCTCCTTTTTCACCACGACAGACCGATGCAGAGCCCGCATTACTGCGGATGCCGCACCGATCCGCCTGTCGATCTCACGCTCCATTCTTCCCTCACTCGTGAACAAGACCCTGAGATACTTGAACTCCTCCACTTGGGGCAGGATCTCGCTACCAACCCTGAGAGGGCACTCCACCCTTTTCCGGCTGAGGACCATGGTCTCGGATTTGGAGGTGCTGATTCTCATCCCAGCCGCTTCACATTCGGCTGCGAACCGATCCAGAGAGAGCTGAAGATCATGGCCTGATGAAGCAAACAGGACAACATCATCTGCAAAAAGCAGTGACCCAATCCTGAGCCCACCAAACCGGACCCCCTCAACGCCCTGGCTGCGCCTAGAAATTCTGTCCATAAAAGTTATGAACAGAATCGGTGACAAAGGGCAGCCCTGACGGAGTCCAACTCTCACTGGAAACGGGTTCGACTTACTGCCGGCAATGCGGACCAAGCTCTGGCACCGATCGTACAGGGACTGAACAGCCCTTATCAGGGGGGTCGGTACCCCATACTCTCGGAGTACCCCCCACAGGATTCCCCGAGGGACACGGTCGAATGCCTTTTCCAAGTCCACAAAACACATGTAGACTGGTTGGGCAAACTCCCATGCACCCTCCAGGACCCTGCTAAGGGTATAGAGCTGGTCCACTGTTCCGCGACCAGGACGAAAACCACACTGTTCCTCCTGAATCCGAGGCTCGACTATCCGACGGACCCTCCTCTCCAGGACCCCTGAATAGACTTTTCCAGGGAGGCTGAGGAGTGTGATCCCTCTGTAGTTGGAACACACCCTCCGATCCCCCTTCTTTGTTCAAGTTCTTCATTTGCAAATACTTTACATTAAGTTCACCGTTCTTAGAAAAATTGCCCTTTTCAATGAACTCGCTCTTTTGAACGAGTTCATGCACAACACCGGGTATACGGAAACAAATCCTGGTAAGCTTGTACTACAGCACTATTGAGAGCATAGTGGCAGGAGGTATCACAGTCAGGCATGGAAACACCACAGCCATCACTACAAACAATGGTGAAGCAGGCTCAGTATATCACTGGCTCTATTCATCCCACAATAGAGTCTCTATACACCAAATGCTACAGAAATAGGACTGATGCAATTCTGCGTGGCCCCACTCATTCTGGGTACAGTTCATTTTCCAAACTGAAGTCAGACCATAGGTATGCTGCTATCACGGTGAGAAACTCTCAGTTTAAGAACAGTTCTAAACCCACTGCAGTCCATCTTTTCAATAATGTGGATCATAGTTAGGCCAAGTACACTGTACAATAACACAAACTGTATATGTAACATCCAACAACATGCTACCCAATAATGTAAGCATTCTCTTCTGTATTTGTCTTGTCTTGCACTTGTTTTGTTGTGTATTGCATATGGGTGACCTGTGCAATGTTTCATGTACCTGACTGGACAGATCAAGTGAGATTTTCATACAGGATCAGATTAAGACCTAAAGGTTAAGAAGGGAGGTGATGATTAGCAAGCAGCGGTAATGGTTTCATGCTGGGAACGATCACTACAGATGTGATGTTTGCTCTGAGGGTATTGGTGGAGAAATTTAGGGAAGGCCAAGAGTTGCATTGTGACTTTGTTGACTTGGAGAAAGCATATGACAGGGTGCCTCGAGAGGAGCTGTGGTATTGTAAGAGGGAAGGGCAGAGAAGTATGTAAGAGTGGTACAGGTTATGTACAATGGAAGTGTGACTGGGGTGAGGTCTGCAGTAGGACTGATGGATGCTTTCAAGGAGGAGATGGGTTTACATCAGGGATCGGATCTGAGCCCTTTCTTGTTTGCATTGGTGATGGACAGGTTGACAGACGAGATTAGACAGGAGTCCCCGTGGACTGTGATGTTTGCTGATGACATTGTGATCTGTAGCGATAGTTGGGTGCAGGTTGAGGAGACCCTGGAGAGGTGGAGATATGCTCTAGAGAGGAGAGGAATGAAGGTCAGTAGGAACAAGACAGAATACAGGTGTGTGAATGAGAGGGAGGTCAGAGGAATGGTGAGGATTCAGGGAGGAGAGTTGGCGAATTTGGATGAGTTTAAATACTGGAGATTAACAGTACAGAGTTAACAGTGTAGAAGAGAGGTGAAGAAGAGAGTGCAGTGAGGATGGAATGCGTGGAAAAGAGTGTTAGGAGTGATTTGTGACAGACAGGTGCCAACAAGAGTGAAAGGGAAGGTCTACAGGATGGTAGTGAGATCAGCTATGTTATATGGTTGGAGACAGTGGAACTAATGAAAAGACAGGAGACATAGCTGGTGGTGGCTGAGTTAAAGATGTTAAGACTTGCATTGAGTGTGACGAGAATGGACAGGATTAGAAACGAGTACATTAGATGGTCGGCTCAGGTTGGATGTTTTGAAGACGAAACCAGAGCAGCAAGATTGCGTTGGTTTGGACATGTGCAAAGGAGAGATGCTGGGTATATTGGGAGAAGGATGCTAAGGATAGAGCTGCCAGACAAGAGGAAAAGAGGAAGGACTAAGAGAAGGTTTACGGATGTGGTGAGAAAGGACATGCAGGTGATGGGTGTGACAGAGCAAGATGCAGAAAACAGAAAGATATAGATAAGATAAAATATATTCGCTCTGCGGTGGGTTGGCACCCTGCCCAGGATTGTCTCCTGCCTTGTGCCCTGTGTTGGCTGGGATTGGCTCCAGCAGACCCCCGTGACCCTGTGTTCGGATTCAGCGGGTTGGAAAATGGATGGATGAAAATATATCCGCTGTGGCAACCCCTAATGGGAGCAACCAAAAGAAGAGGAAAAAGAGGTCCTAAGCACTTAAAAGATTTTGGTGCCCCATACAGTATATATCTCATTCAAAATATAAGCAATAAAAAACCCATCCATCCATCCATCCATCCATTTTCCAACCCGTTGAATCCAAACACAGGGTCACGGGGGTCTGCTGGAGCCAATCTCAGCCAACACAGGGCACAAGGTAGGAACCAATCCCAGGCAAGGTGCCAACCCACCGCAGGACACACACAAACACACCCAGACACCAAGCACACACTAGGGCCAATTTAGAATCGCCAATCCACCTAACCTGCATGTCTTTGGACTGTGGGAGGAAACTGGAGTGCCCGGAGGAAACCCACGCAGACACGGGGAGAACATGCAAACTCCATGCAGGGAGGACCCGGGAAGCTAACCCAGGTCCCCAGATCTCCCAACTGCGAGGCAGCAGTGCTACCCACTGTGCCACCGTGCCGCGCAATAAAAAACCTTAAAATGAAATTTTATTTTTTTAATGAAACGAAATAATCTTTTTTTGTATACTTCCACTATATTTGAAAACTTTTCCCTTACTTCTTCTAATTGCAAAGTCTTTGATCAGATCCTTAAAATTAATCTTATGTAACACATATTCTTCTATACATAGTACATAGATGCCTCTATTATTATTATTTTTTAATTATTTTTATTATTGCATATATGTATGCAATTTTTTCATTAGATGTGGGAGTCCGTTTTTGTTGAACCTGGTTCAGCTGCACCATTTCTAGTTTTGCACCATATGGTTTATACTAAATTCAGCACTGGAAAATTTCTGTGGTTCCCCCCCTCCCCTTGATGTCTTAAACATGTCTTTATTTTGCTTAATGGTGGTAGCGCTGTTGCCTCGCAGTTAGGAGACCCGGGTTCGCTTCCCGGGTCCACCCTGCGTGGAGTTTGCATGTTCTCCCCGTGTCTGTGTGGGTTTCCTCCGGGCGCTCCGGTTTCCTCCCACAGTCCAAAGACATGCTGGTTAGGTGGACTGGCGATTCTAAATTGGCCCTAGTGTGTGCTTGGTGTGTGGGTGTGTTTGTGGGTGTCCTGCGCTGGGTTGGCACCCTGCCCGGGATTGGTTCCTGCCTTGTACCCTGTGTTGGCTGGGATTGGCTCCAGCAGACCCCCGTGACCCTGTGTTCGGATTCAGCGGGTTGGAAAATGGATGGATGGATGGATGGGTTCATCCAGCCTTGTTTGTAATTCTGTACATCAGTCAAATGAAGAATCTCAAGCTCTAACTCTAGCTGCTCTGCATGATGGTGCTGTTATCTGCCTAATAATAATATAACCACTGGGGGGCGCCAAATAAACATACAATTCATTTTATTAAATGACAAAGGATAGCATAACCTGCGGTTGGCTGTCGCCCTGCCCGGGGTTTGTTTCCTGCCTTGTGCCCTGTGTTAGCTGGGATTGGCTCCAGCAGACCCCCGTGACCCTGTAGTTAGGATATAGTGGGTTGGATAATGGGTGGATGATAGCATAACTCTGTGTACAGGTTCTCTGTGAAACAGCCTCTCAGTCCTTTAAAGTGGGGCTTTCGCAGTTTAGATTAGAGGTAAATGGGCAGTGGAAACTAGCAATGCTGTTCCTTCACAAAAAGTCTGAAGTGGTATAAGAAGTAGGAAGCAAAAACACACAAAAAAGACTACAGTCCCCATCATCAGCGCATTTCTCTGCGTAGATAACATAGTCAGGAGGTCTATGCCACTGGGCACACTCTGAAGTCTGGTTAACAGGTCCTAAAATTCTGTGTAGAGAGCTAGTGCCAGCAGAACCTGTGGGTATAACCATAATGCTGTCTGAAAGGTGTGCTCCTCTATCATTGTTCGGTAAAATGGAGTATTAAACATGACCTACCTTGTCTGAACCCTGTTTAGTAAAACTTTTGTTCTTGCCATGTGTTGCTCAATCTTTTCCTTAATAGTGATTGCATGTGATGCATGTTAAATTTACCTGTGATGCAGGGTCATTACTTATATTTTTGTACTAATGACTAACAAACACAGATGCATTTTGCAGAGCTAATCATTAGCTCTAGTCAGGCTATGATTAGTCTTGCAGAGCCAGACATCTGGAGACAACCACGAGTGAATTGTGTTTAAAAATGAGTGGGAACAATTAGATGACTCGCTGAGTGTCACACTTCTAAACCAATCAAATGCCTTAATGAAGGTGGTGCACAAAGTTGGGACGGGGATTTTGAACTCCAAAGAGCAGAGGTGCTCTCATTATCCTAGTCCAACAAAGCGTTAGCTTTTGTCTACAGCTGAAAGTCTCCTGATTCAAGACTCTAACTGAACAAATAAATATGTTTTGTGTGTGTAGAACGCATATTGCATGTGTTAAAAATAAACACAACCTTTTCATACATTGGAATTTGAGGACATCCATGAACTAGAGGTAAAAGTGTACATTTTGCAGTCATAGGTGTTGTGTGTGCTTTTGTTGTTTCGCATTATGATGATAGTGTAGAAGTGGATGGAAACTTGAAAGAATTGGCAGATATGTTTGTGAAAATATGAACTACAAAATATGCATTTGATGTAAATGGTGTGTCACACCCCATCAAAAAGTAGGTGAAAAAAAACTCACAGTAAGAGAGCTGATAACGAAGAGCCTCAGCAGATGAAAGATTTTAGAACGCAAAAGACGAGAATCAACAAATCAACCTAAGCATACCAGTACTGCAGAGAGAAGGCTGTCCAACATCCACCTTCTGACTGCACATCTAAACGAATACCTAAAGGAAGTTAACATTACTGTCTAATTGGAAATGCAAATATGCCATGCTAGAATAAAGCTGAACACTTTAACACACAGTATATCCATATACATCAACACTTATCTAAACTCTATTTGCTGTCGGTTTGCCATATGTTGATGCAATAGTCAAAATGACAGATAACGTAGCAGATAGAAGCATTGCTTTAATGCATAGGGCCAAGTACCTGCAGTGGTCAACATGTGTGGGTCTGTCTCTTATGTCACCGCGCCAAATACAAATCCATTATTAATCTTCTGTTGCCTTGTGTTATTGAGCTCTTGAATTGATATCTGCTTATGATTCCAAGGATTAATAAAATAACAGTGGGAGGTTGAACTTTTAGTTACAGGGCCCCTAAACTGTGGAATGGTCTGCCTGCTACTATAAGAAATGCACCTCTGGTCTCAGCTTTCAAATCCCGGCTGAAGACTCACTACTTCAGTTTAGCACACCCTGACTAGAGCTGCTGATTAACTGTACAGACATCTCTGTTGTTAGTCATTAGCACTAACACATAAGTAATACGATAGTTAGAATTTGTTACTAACCCTCACCTATGCTGTTTCTCTTCTCAGTACTCAAATGTGGCACTTGGTGCCACTGCCCACCTGCAAAGCTTTTTGCCTACCTAAGTTAAAGTAATCTCTGATGGAAAAAGTGCAGGAAAGTGTAGAGGGGTCCTTTCATCAGATTGGCTGGCCCAGCACTGACTCAGCTGTGGAATGGCCAATAGGGGGAGGCAGCTTGATGGCCAAGGTCTCCAGGACTCTGAACAAAATCAAGTCATGTTATTAAATATCATCTGCTGTTGAATTCTGCTCTGTGCTTCTAATATTTCAATTGCACTACTATATAGTATTGAGGATTACTTTGTGTTCTGTTCTGTGTATTGTAGTAACACCCTTTTGTTTGACACCCACTGCACATCCAACCTACCTGGAAAGGGGTCTCTCTTTAAACTGCCTTTCCCAAGGTTTCTTCCATTTTGTCCTTACAAGAGTTTTTTCTTTTCGTCTTAGAGAGTCAAAGCTGGGGAGCTGTGAAAAGGCAGGGCCTGTTAAAGGTCATTGTGGCACTTCTTGTGTGATTTTGGGCTCTACAAAAATAAATTGTATTGTGTATCAGCAATTTCAGCGTGTTATTTTCTCTCAGCATCAAGTCTTTTGTTCAGTTTCATTTGCTCTCTCCCGGTGAAAACCCCGGTGGTTTAAAGTGCAGGGATTGGAGGAAATAGGGGTGTGTGTATTAGGAAGAATGTCTGTGGGCGGAGCCTTAGCAGCGGCAATCAAGAGCTTCTTCCCCATAAGCCTGCTAGGCCTAGAAGCTGGCCTCTGTAGTGCGGATTAATCCGACAAAGTCTGAAGGCCTACTGGACAGTAAACCCTGCGTTTGTGGTGCATTAGCCTCTTGTAGTCATGGATCCAGCTCCAGTACCCAACAAATTTGAACAGCCAGTGAATAACACATTATAGCAGTCGATCCTACTATAAATAAGTGCATTAATTTCTCAGTATCCTTCATATTTAAAAAACACCTTAAATTGTCCAACATTTTTATGACACATAACCATCCAAATCATGTTTAGGATCAACCCCTTTAACTCACAGACACAACTAATCATGGGTAGAATTGGAGAAACATCAGTTGGCCCAAGAAAAAGGTATACTTGGGTGCCATCTGTAAACAAATCAAAATTATTGTTGTCTGATAATTTCCAAAGGAAGCATCTAAAGCTAAAACAATAAAGACACAAGTACTGGACTCTTTGGGACACCATATTTAATCTTCTGAGAATGATGATGGGAATGTTGTCGGCACATTTCTGTATGTATTGAAATCGATTTGTTAAGAACTAAAACAGGCAAGATCGTGCTCCTTCATTGAATAGAGATATTTAGTGACTAAAATAAACTGTCCCAATCAGTACTCTTTCACCTACCCCAGCTTTGCATATCGCATTCCTGTGTTGCGTGGCTTTGTTCTGTGGGTAGACGGTTCCTATGGATGTATTTCAATAGGGATCCTGTAATAACTTTAGTGAGTGCTACTTCTCATCCTGTCTTCAATGCCTCTGTCTTGAAAAGCCCAAAAGGGGAAATGATGGGGTGGCTCACCTACTTACCCAGTTTAAAGTACAAAATCACTCCCTTTTTCACCTCCCTCCCCTCTTTTTTTCTTTGATTTGCCCCTTTGCTCTGCAGTTTTTAAATTTGAATCTACCTATTCACACATGATTAAAGAACACATTCTTCTGTTTATATACCCTCTGGTTTCACCAAATAGAAATGGCAACACTTCTTAAGCACAGTTCCCCTCATTTCAGGGCACCATAACCAGTGGCCACCAGGTTGCCACAAACTAAATTTTTTGAATTTCCAGAACATATCAGGCTATATTCAGGAGTACATCTTTCTTATCTGTGTGTCAGTGCCTTGTCTGCTTCTTCATTTAATCATCTTTTTTGTTGTCATTGTCTGGCAGGGGTATAAACCATTTTATTTGCCTGTTTTTCACTTGCTCTGTTTCCAGCATTACTTCCGACTTTGACAATGTGCTTCAGTATCTTCTTATACTTCCTTAGTCCTTGTCATTAAAGCACCTTCTGTGATTTGTCTGATGCTCAGCAGATGTTGCCATTCTTCCCGTGTTTCATGGTATTCCAGTGGTTAGCTGATCAGTTTGCTGATGATACATGAGCACGGTATGCTGCCCTTCTATTACATGTGCATAGAGCACAATATTTGCTGATCAATAAATACATTCCAAAACATAACGTTAATTTTCTAAACACTTTTTTTTTTTTTTTTTTTACGGTAAAGCAAAGAGCCTTTTCATTAGGAAGAGGGTTGTGTGACACAACAAAAGGTTAGAAATAAACCCATCATTGACATTTAGTAGATAGAGGGCACTGCACTTCTTTATCTTCCTTTTATGGCATTGTTTGTCACATCATTGGCCTCTGTGATTTGCTTGACACTCGGCAGCTGTCACTATTGTTTTTTTTCCACCATGTCACTTCCTTTGCCAGTCACATTTACATTTACATCATTTAGCAGACGCTCTTATCCAGAGCGACTTACAACAGTGCTTAGTAGTCTACGACTGTTCTTCGGTCTTTAAGGCTAGGATTAAAATATACTGTCATTAAACAAGTTACCGCTGACCAAGTTGTATACAAAACCCTGCTAGAAGAAAATAGTAAGTTAGTACAAATTTTTTTTTTTTTTTTGAAAAAAAAAGGGTAGAAAAAAAAAGTATGGGGACTTTAGTCCAAGTGCTGTTGAAAGAAGTGTGTCTTCAGGCGACGTTTGAAGACAGTGAGGGTCTCCGCTGTTCGTACAGCAAGAGGAAGTTCGTTCCACCACTGAGGAGCCAACACTGCAAGGAGTCTTGATGGATGTCGTCCTCTTCTTTTAAGTAAGGGTGGTTCGAGACGTGCAGTGCTTGATGTTCTGAGACAGCGAGAAGTGACACGCTGCTTGACCAGTGCTGAAATGTAAGGTGGTGCAGCTCCAGTTTTGGCCTTAAAGGCAAGAGTTAGGGTTTTGAACCTGATGCGGGCAGCCACAGGGAGCCAGTGCAGGTTCCACAGCAGAGGTGTAGTGTGCGAGAATTTGGGAATATCAAAAACGAGTCTTGCAGCTGCATTCTGGATCAGTTGAAGTGGTCGTGTTGCCTTTAGTGAAAGTCCAGACAGCAGAGAGTTGCAGTAGTCCAGCTTAGAGATGACCAAGGTCTGGACGAGAAGCTGAGTAGCCTCTGTAGTGAGAAAGGGGCGCATTCTCCTAATGTTGTAAAGGAGATATCTGCAGGACCTGGAGAGGTTGCTGATGTGTGGAGAGAAAGACTTTGCCATAGTAAATCTAGAAGGAGAGGTCAGTTTCCAAACCTGGTGCTGCTTTTTTATTATTAATATTTTGGCAATAGCCTTCCATCAAGACCAGGATCTAGGTTCTAGGCCCAGTAGTTCATGATTAACCGCTAGCCAGATCTTAGCATTCCGTTTATGCAGACTGGCTGTGCTACCTGTCTGAGATGGGTAATTAATGTAGACCGCAGTGTTAATGTTTTCAATAGAAGGTGTACTGCATTGTATTTTGTCATACATGTAGTAATAAAAATTAATTGGATGCATTGGATTCCAACAGATGGCAGATCACAAAAATAGTAATAAAATGTATTACTACAAATGTTTGTGATGCACCATCTGTTAAAATGACAAGTACAATAGGTTTTGTTACTACACGTGATGCATCACCTTTCAGAACAACAGAGACATAGCAACCAGATGGATAAGACACTTATTTTAAGTTGGATCATGTATGTAAACGTGACAGCATCTCTACTCCACCAACTTTAAAAACATTTTCTGTAATCTCAGCAATAAAAAGTTTTGCTACCACTGTCAGTTTAAACAATTTTCTGCCTCTTTCTCACTTACCTTCTCCATCTAAACTTCTCAGAGGTTTCCCAGTCAACAGGGATACTGCTCTGCTTTAAGTAACTAATGATTTTGTTTTTGGCAGCAGACTCCGGGGAATTCATTAAATCAGTTGCACCTTTGTGCAGCACTTTATAGGGTCAATCGTGGGATTTCACTGTCCAGAATGCAAAGCACCTCATGTGCATCTCCAGCGCTGCTCTTCAGATGTTCAAAGCCTACGTAACAGGAAGGCAAAGGTTTGTCAGTTTTGACAGTGGAAGCTCCAACCTGGCACAAGGAATTCCTCAAGGCTCTGTCTCCAGCCTTCTGCTCTTCTGTATTTAAATGCTTCCCCTTGGCCATATCATTTGTAGCTGTAAATTGGGTTAATTCTACGTGGGATATGCACATATCTATTTTAGGGTTGACACAGATTTCTGGACAAAGATGAAGGGAAAAGGATATCATTAGCAGGTGTGACTGAAAAGTAGCTCAGTTTTTTAAGTTGGGCTTTAACACCATTTAGCAAGACTTTAGTTTTACAGTAGTGTAAAAAGTGGAACATTTTTTTTTTTGTTCTTTATTTCGCCTTATACAATTTCTTGTATTAGGAAATTGTTAGTTTTCGCATATCCCTTGGGGTATGAGCGCAGGGTCGGCCATTGTACAGCACCCCTGGAGCAATTACAGGTTAAGGGTCTTGCTCAAGGGCCCAGCAGAGTAGGATCTCTTTTGGCAGTGATGGGGATTCGAACCAACAACCTTCTGGATGCCAGCGCAGATCCTTAGCCTCAGAGCCACCACTCCGCCCCAACTTAATCTAGCATTTAGGTGAAAGCTAATAAAAGTGAATTAACATTATTAGTACTTATTTGGCTGGCTTCTTTATCTTAGGAGACTTGCAACATTTCAGATACAACTAGTTAAATTTTAGTTTATTCCAGCTGGAGCACAGGCCAGTGACTAGATCAGGGGTACTCAATCACGGTCCTGGAGGGCTGCAGTGGCTGCAGGTTTTTGTTCTAACCCGGTTGCTTAATTAGAAAGCAATTCTTGCCAATAATTTAATTTCATGGCTTGTTAGTGCCTTTACTCTGCTATGTCAGGTGATTCTCATATCCTGGATTTTCTTCCTCTTTCTAAGGATATCATCCGAATGATCTGAACGCTAAAATGGATGAGTGATTCTTAGTCCTTCACTTTTTTCTCTTCACTTTCCTTCCAAATATTTAATTAAACCAATTAGTGCATGATAAAGACAGAGGTGAAAATGGTAACAAGCTAAATGGAGAAATGCTGGTCTCTTTTGTCATTTGCATGTTACTGCTAATAAGGAGCAATTAAAAACCAAGACTACAGCTGTTTAAGACTAAAATAAGCAATAAGGGTTCAAAATCTTAACGAGCGAGACAACTAAAGTGAAGCGGAAGTGTTACTTGAGCAGTAAGTGCTTCTTATTAAGCAATTGGGTTGGAGCAAAAACCTGCAGCCACTGCAGACCTCCAGGACCGTGATTGAGTACTCCTGGACTAGATCATGCTCACACAGTGGCAGTTATGTGATCTGAACTCAGCATCTCAAGGTTTGAAGTCCAAATACTCGACACTACACTAAACTTGCTGCCAGAACACACTTAGGGGTCCTCAGTAATGACCGGCTGGACTGAACTTTTAACACGGAAGAACTATAGAGGCAAAGAAAGAGCAGAGCAGACTCTTGAAGGGACTGCACTACTTTAATGTGGGTAGTGACATCCTTTACATGTTCTACAATTCTGTGATGGCCAGTGTGGCTGTCCCAGTAATACCACTTCAAGTAACCGACTCAACAAGCAGATTAAGAAGACGGGCTCAGTTATGTTACACTCTCTTCACCTGCTGGAATTAGTAGTGGAAAACAGAATGAGAACAAAACTGATGTGGAGCATTGTTCACAATGGCCATGATCTCTATGGCACATTAAGTACTTTCAACAAATTACTCAGGAAAAGTGTTGCTGGAAACACAACTGGGGCTGCTTTATCCTAACAGCAAAAAAGTCGACATAATGCCTCAATAATCACTGCAACTGCTCTCTTTAGCAGAGTCAGACTTTCTTTTCGTTCAAGTCATTCTGGTGTGTCTTTGTGGGGGGCGGATGTTAGAATAATTTATCTAAGATAAATATAACAATTTGCCCCAACAGAAGCTAACACTACCAAGTGATTAGTCATAATCATGAAGACATTTGTCTTCCGAAACGATGAATACATTACAAAAATGATATTAAACCATGCAGACCTGTACCCTTCATTTTGTGTGGGACCATGACAGTATGTGAGAAACATGAATCTGCAAGATCTACAATACAATGCCATACAACATGCACAGCTCCTTTTGTGAATATTAATGCAGTTTTAAATTAAAGTGCATATGCAATGGTTACTCGGGTAACATTGTGAATAAAATATACTTGCAAGATTTGCATTTCTGCTGTTAGGTTTTACATGCAAGATATTTTACCCTTACTACCGACTTTAAGTTTGACTGTGGTCAATTAAATCTTATTTTGTATTGCACTAACTTTGGTTCCATGTTAAAATAAAGTTCAAAAGGTAAAAAGCACACATCACAAACTACACCAAACTGAAATGTACTGTTATAATAAGCAAACTTTATGATATTAAGATTTCATACATTCCCAAGGACAAGAAAAAAAAAAGAAAAAATGCCCACATGCACAAGTGTAGGCCAAGAAATTTTCAGAAGACTGTTTAAATTGGTCCATAAAAGCAACCATTTAATTATATTTTTGCATATTGAAATAGGGTTGGAAAAGGTTCTTCCATTGTTTAGATCAACAGAGTTGGGTTTAAAAAAAAAAAACAATCTGGAAAACAGACAGCCACATACTGGTAGCCACCCATTGTTACCAACCTCTCATACGGTGACCCCAGCAACATGAAAGATGCGTTCAGAGAGGGCCTAACACAAGCTACCGAGGTCACCATGAGGCATTCAAAAAGCGGAATTGAAGGGAAAAAAAAATAAAATAAATGACAGAGTCCTAGAAGGAAGGGGGGTGGAAAAGAATATTCAGATTTCAGAACCAGTGGAAGCTCAACTGCCACCTCCACTTTCCTTCATTCCAATTTCTGCACCTGCAGAAACTACCACAAGGGGACAAGGATGAAAAGCAGGAAAGGTCACTAGAAGGGAACTTCAGTTCAATGGTTTAAAAAAAAAAAAAAAGCTATAATTTAGGAAGATTTTTATAAAACGCATATGCTCATTGTAGTTAAATGGAGTATCTTGAGGTTTCATCCATAAAAATTGTTAACATGTAAGACTGATGAAGAGAAAAGAGTGGATAGTCCCGACCATTGAGCAAATGAATAAACAGCTCAAAAGCACAGGACAACAACTTTAAAAGCAGACACTGTATAAATGTCAAATCCAAGTACTGTTTTCTGTTACTTCTGTTAGATTTGCATTTTTCTAAAATTACATGGTAATTACAATAAAAGAAAACCCTCATGGTTGAACCCATAAGATTTTGGCATTATAAATTAGCTGTTACGTTTGTTAGTTCACAATCCATTTTTACAGGTATAAAATGCAAAACATGTGCAAGGAATTTTCAGACTTAAAAAAAAAAAAAAAAAGTAATAAAAACTGAACTACATGTAACAGTCAAAAGTTATCAAACAAACTTTATATACTGGAATGGCAGTAACCATCTTTCATCTCAGAGTGAGAAAATAAGGGAAGACCCTTTCACTGTACACCAAAAAAAAAAAAGAAATAAATTAAGAAAGCTGTTATCAAACTGTTCTAACAGGTTCTGGTAGGACTTGTGGCCCATACTGAATGGATCTGCTCTTTGCATTTACTACAAGGCACTTAAACACATACATACATACACACATACGTGTGTGTGTGCGCACAGCTGTGTATGTGTATGTATTTTCTTCACACACACACATACATATATATGTATATATACACACTTCATTTGAGTGATACTCTGCTTCAAAACCATTGGTAAAATGTCCAAGCGCATGTTAGGTTTGTGACCTTTACAGTTCACGACAGACACTGCCATTTGTTTAAGGCAGAAATCATATAAACAGTATCTGTATTGCTAAACAAGGTCACTTTTTGGATTTAAAATTTTTTAACCCCCTAAAAAAGAAAAAACCACACAACACTACAAACTAGTCAATTCTCCTCAAATTTTAACTCTTTTAGAAGAAGGAGACTGGGAACCACTATTAGCCGTGAAATGAATCCTCTGGTTAATTTTCTTGCCAATAGTCTCCACCTTAAAAATAAAACAAAAAAAATAAATAAATATAAAAAAAAAATGTCAATTTCTGTTGATGCATACATTTTCTGTTAAATTAATTTCTAGTTGGTCTTATTTATTCTTTTCTTTTAAATCAACTGCATTAACAGAGAAAATGTTCAATTGGACTTTGGAAATTTCCAGTACATCCTAGGCCTATCTGACAGGAATTTTATTATCATGCACACTCTGGAATTTCTTGTACAGCTGCAGTGAGAGGCCATGTCAGACTAGAAGGCTCTAATAAACTTCCAGGGGAGTCACAAGAAAACTGAAGAAAAAATTTTTTTCTTTTTTTTTTTTTTTTTTTAAACTTAAGGACCACCAGCTGGACAGAAAACCTTTGACAAAACAATATTTAATATGTGACTCTGTAACAGACTAATTTTTAAAAGCACACATTTATGTTATGATTAAGAAATTCAGGCACCAGTAAAAACTTATTAAATAAAAAACAAACAAAGACTGGTTTTTAAATGGCCATTTGATTTTTTATCATCTTTAAAACACAGGCAGTGTAGCAGCACTAGCAGCAAATATACTTTTGTTAATGATTAAGATAACAAGCACCTCTGTCAAGACTGCAAAAGGAACAAGAGGGTAAATATCACGGTTTATGTTTTTTGTATTGTCATGATACACTGGGGGACCTTAATAATAATAATAATAATAATACATTTTATTTATATAGCGCCTTTCCCATGCTCAAGGCACTTACAGAATAAATAAAGAATGGCAGAATACACAGTATATAGCATTGTACAAACCAGATAAATAAATAAAGAAGATTAAGACAGTAAATTCTGAAAAAAAAACAGACAACATAATTGATGGTCTCGCACACACATACAGGTTACATTAGCATCTTGACAGAGAAGTAAACTGAGAGAAAGGTAATAAAGTCAAGTAGAGCTAAAAGCCTTCCTGATGAGTTTTGAGTTGTTTTTTAAAAGTATTCATGGAGTCAGCTGACCTGATTAATTTTGGTAGGTCATTCCAGAGTCTGGGCGCTATACAGCTGAAGGCCCTGTCACCCATGGAGTGTAGATTAGTGAGGGGCACAACAAGATTACCAGAATCAGAGGACCTTAGTGGGCAGGCAGGCACATAGTGATGGAGAAGGTCACTGATGTAATTTGGTGCGAGGTTATTTAAAGCTTTGTAGGTTATTAGTAGGATTTTATATTCGATTCTGTAGGACACAGGGAGCCAGTGAAGACGGAGCAGGATGGGTGTGATGTGCTCGCTGCTGCTGGTTCGAGTAAGGACTCTTGCAGCTGAGTTTTGAATAAGCTGGAGCTGTGATATAAGATTAGAAGGGGCACCTGCCAGTAGGGAATTACAATAATCGATGCGGGATGTGATAAAAGCATGGACAAGTTTCTCAGCATTAGAGAAGGAGAGGAAGGAGCGAACACGGGATATGTTATGGAGGTGAAAGTAAGAAAGTTTCTTAATGTGATTTATGTGGGCGGAATAAGTGAGGGAGGAATCAAAAATGACACTAAGATTCTTTACAGTAGAGGCAGGTCTGATGAGATCATTGCCAAGATGGACTGGGAAGGAGCTCATTTTATTAAGTTGCATTTTAGTCCCAATTTGCAGGAGTTCAGTTTTATTGCAATTTAATTTTAAAGAGTTCTGCTCCATCCAGGTTTTAATTTCACTAAGGCAGGTTGTGAGCTGAGAAAGCTCTGATGAAGTTCCACTTTTAACATTGAAGTAGAGCTGAGTATCATCTGCATAAAAATGATAACCCAATCCATAACTAAGGATAATATGGCCAAGGGGAAGCATATAAATACAGAAAAGCAGAGGACCGAGGACAGAGCCCTGAGGGACTCCTTGTGTGACTGGCGCTGAGCTGGATCTGCTGTTGCCAAGACTAACAAACTCTTGCCTATCAGTCAGATAGGACTTGAACCACTGGAGGGCAGTGCCAGAGATGCCCAGCATGTTCTCCATTCTGGACAGTAGGATGTCATGTCTAACAGTGTCAAATGCTGCACTGAGGTCTAACAGAATTAATATGCTAGTTTGTCCAGAGTCTGCTGCCATAAGCAAATCATTGGTTACCCGTAGCAGAGCAGTTTCACAGCTGTGCCGCGCCCTGAAACCAGACTGAAAGGGTTCCATCAAATTATTAGAGGTTAGGTAATTGGTGAGTTGGGAAGCTACAACACGCTCAAGAACTTTTGACAGGAAAGGTAAGTGGGAAATAGGCTGGAGATTGTTAAGATTGTCAGCATCAAGGCCAGACTTTTTTAACATTGGGGTTACAGAAGCAATTTTAAAAGTGAGCGGCACAGAGCCAGTGTCAAGGGATGAGTTTATTATTGTTGTAACAGTCGGGATTATGGCATGAAGGCAGGATTTAAGTAGTGTGGTGGGGATGGGGTCCAGTACACAAGTAGTCGGCCTCATCTTACAAAGCAGGTTATTAACAAACGCAGATGTGACTGGTGAGAACTTAGAGAAGGAGCTGGATGGAGTGGGAAAACAGGGAGAGATATAAACAGATGATGTATTTATGTTAGTTGAATTATTTAGATCTTTAATTTTGTTATGGAAAAAGTGGAGGAATTCCTCACAGACTTCAGTAGAAGAGGTAGTTGGACCAGATGATGGTTCGAGTAGTTTATTAACTACAGAGAACAAAACCCTTGGGTTATTATGGCCACTTTCTATTATTCTGCCATAATGGGTGTTCTTGGCAGAAGTTAGTGCTTCTCTGTAAGCTCTTTGGTGGTCAGAGAAAGCCTGGATGTGCACGGTGAGGCCAGTCTTGCGTGACATTCTCTCAAGGCGTCGGCCAGCTGCTTTCATAGATCGCAATTCTGAGTTATACCAAGGAGCTGAGCGTTTAAAGGAAACCTCCTTATGTTTTAAAGGAGCTGTTTTATCTAATGCTGAGTGAAGGGCTGTGTTATAGTGGTGAACAAAACTATCTAGTGTTGATGGAATAGGTGCAGACAGTAGGTTGAGAACTGTTCTCAAAACGACAGGAGATAACAAATGTCCACAAATTAAGTTGCAGCCATTGTGGTAATTCTACAGACATTACATAAATTTAGTTTTGACTCCAAGGGTAAGATTTTCAAAAAGGCCTCCATAGTCTGTAAACAAACACTACTTGCTCACCTGAAAGCCCATGTGCTGCAACTGATCATAAAGACTGTCCAAAATGCGCCTTCCGTCAAATATAAAAGCTGGTTTTAGCATGGCTTTGTAGATCCGTTCATAGTCCAGTTCCTGCAGGTTTAAAGGAATACGTTTATAAATTTAAGGGGTTGGTTTAACAAAAAAACATGAACATACAAACATACACAATGCAAATGAACACATAAATCCTACCTTAAACATATCCCATTCTGTGCAGATCACAATAGCATGTGCATTTTCACAAGCATCATAGGGGTCCATAGAGACTGTGACCAGTCGAGAAACTTGAAAGGGGAAAAAAATAAATAGTTACATTTGAACATAACATTCTCAATCACACTTAAACTCAGTGACACAGAAGGCTAGAGACTATCCAGGTGGCAAAGCAGGAAATAACCATGGACAGTTTATTGCAGGGCCCACTAATGCAGATACCAATATGTGCGCAGTTTAGAGTTGTCAGTTACCCCAATCTGCGGATTTTACGGAATGTAGAAGGAAAGCCATAACAGCTGGATGAAAAACCCACTCAAAACACAGAGAGAATATGAACATTCCACAAGGGTGTGAATAATCAATCCCCAGTCACAAGATCCATATACAGCAGTGCTAACCATGGTGTCTCTATGCCACCCTATAAATACAAAAATGAAAATTTGCTAAAGAAGAACGGGGAATACCCCTTACCATTGGAGATAGTCTTTAGGTCATGTAAACTAGCAGCTGAACACCTCAAAATGATGTGAAGGGAAAGGAAAACTGAAGCAAGAATTAACATTTTGAAAGTGCATTTGTAGATGAAAGGGAGAATTCAGCCAATCCATTAAATACAGATATGAGAAACCACACTACCAAATAAGAACTTATTTAGAGCTAAATTTAAAAAAAGCTGCCAAAGATCAATGACCTTGTATGTTCTTATGGATATGCCATAGACCAGACCCCAATGCCTTCTCTGCCCCACCATCCTCTTACTCAAAACTGAGGTATATAAAAACATTGTAGTTTTTTTTTTTGTTTTTTTTTAAACTTCAGCCAGCTATACTCCTACAAGTAAACCCCGCGATTCGCTAGCGAATCGGAAATCCTAGAATGGCAATCAGTTTCTGTTCCGTCCGATATGTGGATGGATGACATATCATGGAGGGCGGGTGCGTCTGGGGAAATGTCATTTAATCCAATAGGCATATCTGTACTAAAGCGGTTTCGTTTTGTGGAGACGTGAGTCTGTTGCCTTCGTTGACACCGACCTCTTGAGCAGGTTGTGTTGTGTGGGGGCCACCTACTGACTCTGGGAGGCCGCTGCGTCTGACTGTGGGGCGAGCGCCACAGCGCAATATACGCCTCGGTGGGAAGCCGCTGCGTGAAGACATATCATGGAGGGTATATGTGGTGGTGTGGGCGGTCGCGTCCGGGCGGCCATACAACCTGGCGTGCACGCTTTACCTCAGGTGTAGTTCACAGGTCGTATTCTCGTTTCTGTGTTTTCTTTGGTTTGAGCCACGACTCCTTTCGCAAGCACGTTGTAGTCGCACGCGTTGTCATAGCATGGACCTTTGGTTTGAGCCGTGACTCCTTTCGCAAGCGCGTTGTAGGCACGCGCGTTATCACAGTTGGTTTGAGCAGTGACTCCTTTCGCAAGCACGTTGTCACAACATGGACCTTTGGGGTTTCCGTACATCCGGTGAGCCCTGCGCCCATCCGGTTTACAACCTTCGGTTAGTAATATGGATACTCCAAAGCTATGGTAGATGGGACTGTTCTGAATATGCTTCATCTGGTAAGTAGAGGAAACTTGAACAAAAGTGTTTGCTTTAAATGTATGTATTTTTGTCTCTTGAGGTCTCCTGTTCATTTAATACACAAGACCAAGGGGAATGGACACCTCTATAGATCTGAGAGTGGAGGGACAAGTGCAGCCAGTTCTGATTGAAAAGCACAATCAATGGTTCAGGGTGTGGAGGAAGGGAGATGGCAGGATTAGCCACATCACAAAGGATAAGGATAAGCTCATTTGTATGAGGAAACACCCCCCACCACATCCCTCCAATTTAAAAAAAAAAAAAAAAACTTAAGATTTATTTCTAATATGGGGTTTTTAAATGCAAAAGTCAACAACAAAATTCTGGCTTATCAGAAATCACAGCCCTTGGCCTGCTTAAACAATTCAGGCCCATGTTAAGATACTGATATTCTTATCCCCCCCCCCTCCCCCGAGTCATGAAAAGTAAGGTGTCTGTTTACAACTTGGCTCAGTAGTAGAAAAGCCTTAAAAATCATTAATTATTAATTGTTTTGTGAGCTATTCTAAGAATGTTAAGTTTAAGTAAAAGTGTGACTGTGCAGTATCAGTTTCAGAGCTTGTGGTGTAGCGGGTCCACAGTTCACGTCAAAAAGGCCACTTTTTAAAATAAATAATCGGCATCTTTGTGGCTTAGAAAGGGGGTGTGGTAGTGTGGCGAATCGGTTCCCGGGGAATTCGTGATGCAGGTGAACCTCGTTTAAGTGCACAGGTGAGGAGTCGTCCGCATCCATAATTGTTCCTGGGGGCTGCTAATTGCCACAGCTGATCAACGTCCCCGTGATAAATAGAAGCGCGAGGCGGCTAGGGGGAAAAAATGAATGAGAAGAAAGGAAAGGAACGGAAGTTGCAGAAGAGGGAGGCAGGAAGCAGGGAGAGCAAAGCCAGTGCAATGCAAGAGAGCGAGCGCAGGCTCGCAGGCAACTGGACAGTGAGCCCTAGCGGGGTGTTTGGCCGACACCTAGGGCAGTTAGTAGTGGTCGCTCCCGCTGAGCACTGTGAGTGACTGGAAGAAGGATGGCTCACTGCGGAAGACAGCGGGATTCGGGAGGTGGATTCCCCAGCGTGAGCGTCCTGGTCGCTGGGGAACCAAAGTCTCGGTCTGGGGAGAGCTGAACTGAAGCCAGGGATCAGGAAGCCTCCAGATCAGAAGGTAGAATGAAGGTCAGCTGCAGGCAGGGTGGCTCCCCTGGTGCATAGCCTGGACGGGAGAAGCAGGAGAGTCACCAGTAGAAAGGCACCGGTCCGATTTTAAAAGGACAGCTTCCAGCCATTGTTTTAACCTCCTCCTTTCACAGACTATTTATTTAATGACTTATTTTTGATGCACTGCACTTTACTGAATTTGGACACTTTGTTTTTGTTGTTTTAATAAAAGCACTTGGCACTATTGCACCATCCCCTTGCTTCATTGTTTGTGCCTCACAGTCCAGCTCATCGGTGACATTACCAACGGTGTCGGGTTCAAGAGCACCCAGAAGCAAGACAGGAACATGAAGAAACCCGCATCGTCACAGAGCTTAATGGAAATTTTGTGTTTTGGAAAAGAAAATCCGAACACATTTCTCCAGTTTTGATGTCACTACACTGGTTACCTGTGTCATTCAGAATTGACTTTAAAATTCTGCTTATGGTTTATAAAGCTTTAAATAATCTCGCCCCGTCTTATATATCGGAATGTCTGACACCTTATATTCCAAATCGTAACCTCAGATCCTCAACTGAATGTCTCCTTAGAATTCCAAGAGCAAAACTTAAAAGAAGTGGCGAGGCGGCCTTCTGCTGTTATGCACCTAAAATCTGGAATAGCCTGCCAGTAGGAATTCGCCAGGCTAATACAGTGGAGCACTTTAAAAAACTACTGAAAACACATTATTTTAACATGGCCTTCTCATAACTTCACTGTAATTTAATCCTGATACTCTGTATATCCAATTCATTATAATAACTATTCATTCAAAATCTGTACTAACCCCTACTCTCTCTTCTGTTTCCTTTTCCGGTGTCCTGTTGGTGGTGGCGTGCGCCACCACTCTCTACCGAAAGCACCATGATGATCCAACAATGATGGATGGATTAAAAGCCAGAAATCTGTATGACCATCAGCATCAAGTGACTCTGTGAAAACCCGAACTACAAAGAGGACTATTTCATTTATGTTAGGTAGAATGCCCAAAGGGGACTGGGCGGTCTCGTGGCCTGGAACTCCTACAGATTTTATTTTTTTCTCCAGCCTTCTGGAGTTTTTTTTTTGTTTTTTTCTGTCCACCCTGGCCATCAGACCTTACTCCTTTCTATGTTAACTGATGTTGTCTTATTTTAATTTCTTATTTGTCTTTTATTTTTCTTTTCTTCATTATGTAAAGCACTTTGAGCTACTTTTTGTATGAAAATGTGCTATATAAATAAATGTTGTTGTTGTTGTTGTTTTCCATTTTAAGTGCACAAAATAAAGGTATGCATGCATAATGCATCACCACTCTGTCAAGGACTGGTTCCTGCTTTAAATCCAGTGTTGTCAGTTTAGGCCCCAGTCCCAACTTTCAAATACAATAACAGATTTAAATTGTGAATGACACTCACATAGCATGCACGTTTGAGATACAAGACAAAAACCCCATACAGGCAAAGAATTACAATCTCCAGGCCAGAATGAATCATTGTGCCTCCCAAGATGGGGAAATCGCAAGTTTTCAAAACACAGCACCATTTCAAATCAGTTTTATATACGAGTTAATGTAGATTCCCTGACAAGGGGGAGGGGGAAAAAAAAAATAAATATCACCTCATCTCTTGAAGATGATATAGACCGCAAATTAAACATTCTTTGTCCCCAGCACACACAACACATCAAATATACTGTAGTTTAAAATGTGGTTTCACACAAAGTAAAACACTAACCTCTTTCTGGATCATCTGAGATGGCAGGATGAGACAGATCTTGAAAGATCTGTTCTCGCTTTACTTTTGGATCATAAATGTAAAGGTGTGCTCCTTCATCCATCAAATATTTACTAATGTATATGCTGGACGACTCCCTGAAAAAGTGAAAGATTTAAATAAGCAAAAACATGTACTGTAATTCTTAATCAGAAATTCACAATACAGTGTGCCTCAAAATTACTTCTGGGTAATTACAGTGCTTATATTAAAAAAAGAAAAAAAAAAAAAGGAAAAAAGAAAGCATAAGATGAAGTAGACAACAGATTCTTTGTTACCAGATAAAAGTCAACAAAGCAGTGCCAACAGTTAGAAAAAACAGCAGGCCACACACTCTGCTTACCTTGTATCACCAGTGTTTTTTTTAAATGCAAATCCAAGAAGTGCAATCTTCTTATCTGTCACTGTATTGAAGAGGCAACCGATGATGCGGGAGGAAAATCGCCTACGCTGATAGTCATTAATTTCTATTACCTGTTAAAACAGAAAACCTGAGAGTCACACCTACTGGAAAAGGGAGGATGAGGAGACAAAAAACAAAAAATCCACAAAAAACTTATGTAGCAAATAAAATTGCGGAGCCAGGCGGTGCATGAAACACCACCATGGAGAATACATGGAACCTGTTAAGTCAACCTGAAGACTATAAATGTGGAAAATGGCTGGAGTGCCACTGATAAAATGAATTTTTTGTTAATCACTACCTGGAGATTTTATAGGTTTGTAACATGCATGTACAGATTTTCTCTAAAAACCAAGTATCATCCATCTACTTACTGAACCTGTGTAATTAAAAGGTTCAAAATAGAAAAGACCAATGCTATACAAATTTTTTTACACATTCAGTGAAACAGTTTGCATATTTCTATGATGAAAGGAATTTTAAAAAAAAAATACATTTTTACCTGTTGCCAATATCTGGCTACTTCTGGCAGGTTGAGGGCTTCACAAAGGTAAACCAGGTTAAGAACATCTTTTTGGAAACAGCTACCACCAAACCCTAAATAAGAAAAAAATAAATTGTGCAACTTTTATGATAAGTGACTATAATCACATACATGATAAATTACATTTATTATGTTAAAATGGCAGGCAACATAGAGAAGCACTGGCGGTGCTGATGCTTCACAGTAAGGAGCCTTGGGTTCATGTCACAGGTCCTTCTTGCATTGAGTTTGCTTATTCTCCCCCATGTCTGAATGGGTTTCCTCTGGGTACTCAGATTTCTTCATGTACAGTGGCAAAGATGTGCAGGTTAGGTGGACTGGCAATACTGAATTGGTCCTAATGGGTTTATGGGAGTGTCTTTCAAAGCAATGGACTGGCACCCCGTCCAGGAGATTTTTCTGGCCTTGTGCTTTCTGCTTGCTGGAATAAGCTCCAGCCCCTTGCAACCCTGCCCATCAGTTGTTGAAATGTCTATTTGCTTTTTGATTATCTGTAAACACACTGCAATTCCTTATATGCACAAACTGCCACATTTCCATGACAGGAACACAATACTTTAAATCATCTATGAGAACCAGTACTGGATCAGTAATAAAATTTTGACTTCTGTATCGATACCAGCTTTCAGACCTCCTTATCGGTACAAAAACTGCCCTAAAGCTAATAAAGGGTAACTCCAATCCTCAGTCTTACTCTAGCCTCTCTCTCTCTCTTTTTAAAATTTTATTGATTTTATTGTGTGGGTGTGTTTATGTGTGTCCTGCGGTGGGTTGGCACCCTGCCCGGGATTGGTTCCTGCCTTGTGCCCTGTGTTGGCTGGGATTGGCTCCAGCAGACCCCCCGTGACCCTGTGTTCTGATTCAGCGGGTTGGAAAATGGATGGATGGATGGATGTAATCATTCCATACAAATAGATCAATTTTTACAAAAAAATAGGATTGTAAATTGATAGCCTCTCTGCTTTGACCTGCTATCACCCCATGAATTCGCAAAGTATTATGGAAACCCCGAAAATCTCCAAAATCCAAACCTCATCATCCAACCTCCCAACCCCAACAACCCCCTGTCCTGATTGCATGGAAGCACTAAATGGGAGAGTTATTGAGAGGAATACTGTCATTTACTTCCAGCACTGAAAAGCCCAAAATTTGGCTACCTTACAGTTTTAAAATTTCAATATTTTGGTACTATTGTAGTACTGTGCAATTCTATAACACACAATTCTAACCTCCAAACAGAGTGCTCCACAAGAAGAGCAAAACTACATAAAGCACAATACCTCAGAGAACAAGAATTCAACTTATAAGAAGTCTTTACATAAAATTATCCATGTTCTAAACGAGAATGGAAAAATACATACATTTTAGGACAGGGAGCCAAGTGGACTCCCTGAAATGGGTCAGACTTACCTACACTTGCCTTGAGAAAATTGCTCCCAATTCTTTGGTCAGTGCCTATGGCGTGTGCAACCTCTTCCACATCTGCTCCTGTTACTTCACAGAGCGCACTGATGGAGTTAATGCTACTGATTCTCTGGGCCAGAAATGCATTGGCAGCCTAGAAAATGTAAGCTTGGCTTTACAAATCATGTAAACCTTTCCCACTTCAAAGTAAGTGGCACTGTGTGCAATGCAAAAACCCATTTTAAACCTTTAAGAACAGGTAGGGCATTTTTTTTTTTTTAAAACTTCACTTTAACTTGTCACAGGAAATTGTGTAATGTATACTACTACTACTACTACAATAATAATAATAAAAATAACTGACTTGAAAAATGCGGAACTTCTCTTTTAACATCTATATCTTTGGGATATGAAAAATCCCACCCAAACAAAAAAAGAACATGCCACACCATGTGACCTGGCTAGGAACTGTACTTGGGTTAGAAGTACCATTATTACTTTTTAAATGATTAAAATTTTTATATTTGAAAATATATTAAAATTTGACACCCATTAAACTAAACTACTTGTATGGGAAGAAAGAATGAAATCTGATTACATAAAATGTACCATCAAAATAAATTCCAAAATTATAACAATTTTAAGTTGAAAAGCATATGTTTTTGTCAATTTTTTAAAATCCCCAGCATTTTTGCCATTTGCTGTCTAATATCTGTAGAAAGCAACTGGAAAAAACAAATACTGTAATTATATGAAGCAAATGTCCTGAAAATTCAAGGTGTTGCCTGCTACCAGGTGTAATATAATTAATGCTGAAGAATAAAGGTGAAATTAATTTGTCTATCTGATCACACTATAGATCTATAGAAGAATATTTTAATATATTCTCTGCGAGTGCAGAGTCACATAAGTGCAATGAAGATTTAGTAAATACAAAATACTCTTATTTAAAATATTTCAAAGGTTACCAGTTTGGAAAGCTCAGATGACCAGGTATTAGTGGTGATGATTTTTGTTTTAGGAACCCAGTGCTCATAGATGCTGCGAAGTGCTTCAATTGCCTTTTGACCTTCTGGAGTCTCATCACCACCAATAAGAACTCTATCAGGATTCTTCAGATCCGATATAGCAGTGCCTTCTGCTAAAAATTCTGGATTGGACAAAACCTTAGAAAAGGGAAAAAAAAAATGAGTGGATAAAGTTTCATAAGAAGTTACCCATGAGATGTCTTTGTACTCAGACCACACAAGAGGCAAAAATGTGGCACCATTAAATTAAATACTCAATGAAGGAAATCACTTGGGATTTACAGAGTATCAAAAAGTACCAAAAAAAATCTAAAAAGTATCAATGCACACATTTTTCATTTAGTCAGTCGAGTCTGTTCCTTCCTCCACTCCGATCTTCCATTTTCTGAACTCTACTGTAAATGTGTTTTGCTAGAACACCCATAAGATAAAAAAAACAAAAAACATATACATTACTTAATATTTTCAAGCCATACAAACACTGTTTCTGTGCACCGGATTATGACCAAGAGATCTGTAAAGATATTTCTGCAGAAGAGTTTGTAATATTGGAGTCAACCTTTTCCAACTTAGAAATTATGGTTTTGAAAGCTATCAACTAGCTCAAAAGTAGGTTTAAACCTCATACTTTTCTGACTTTGGCTGCAGTAGTACCTTCCCAAACAACCATTGGTTTACTTAAAGCCCCAAGCATTTAGTTGCCCTTAAGTCAGGTCTTCCTGTCTGCTCTGTAAAGGAGACAACAGTCCCCACGAACACTGCATGTTTTTGAAGAGGAAAGCCAATCTCCTATCTTTACCAATGATAAAGCCCATTGGCCCCTGTGGGAACAGCCAAAGCCCTTTCATACACAGATATGGCACACTGCACCTTACCAGACTCTGCACATTCACTCTGATCTCATTATTATGACATACAAAAAAAACACACACACACGCAGCAACTACACTATGCTCTAAACATAATTCATAAAGCAGAACACAGCACTCAACCCCAAATGACTGAGAGATCAAGGCCCATCTGTGGTGGTTAGTCATAAAGAATAAAATGGCAAATAAAATACAACAGTTCTGCACTGGCCCAACACGCACACATGAGAATTATATAAATTAATTCTTGCCAAATTCTGAAACAAATTGAACAGATCCTTAAACACAATGTGTTTTTTCATAATTTGACTTAATATAGAGTAGAATTTTATAATTTACAAAAGTGTATACTGTAGTATTAAAATTAAAAGAGACATTCTACCACCACCATAAACTATCTGTAACTTACATCAGCCAGTTGGCTTTTTCCATTACAAGGCAAAAATGGAAATACATGTATACACCCAACAACACCCTGGAACCAACTTTTTACAGGATACTAGCCTATCAGAAGTCACAATATGCATGTAACAAATATAGTGATGCTAAGTAATCCAAATGTATATCTTTGACGTGAATGGATATTACAGTACCCAGAGAAAATAACAATCCAGGAGATGTAAACTTCACATAGACAGTAATACAGTATAATAAGTCCAGCAGGGTGAAAATTTTAACACAGTCAGTCATTCTCCTTATTTCTACCATAGATTCCATTAGGACAAAGCAAACCATGGATTGTGACAAACTGAACAGTTGAAACTGAACATGTCTAGTTTAGATATAAGAAAGACACATTACCCGCAGTGGCCACACTAAGAAATGCACACAAGTCCCTCAGCAAATACATGGATGAAGTTGCAGTTCAGAAATCAAAAACACTAAATCCATTGTGGGTCTCACCTGGAAGTTAAGACTGGCTTTTGTGTTTGCATTAAATATCCTTCTAATGCTTTCTGCTGCACGAACAGGTACAGTGCTCTTCTCTACTACAATCTTGCATCCATCTGATACATCTGCTATCCGTCTTGCACATGCTTCAATATACTTTAGATCAGCTGCTCGTCCTTTTCCAATCCCAAATGTTTTAGTTGGAGTATTCACCTAAACAATAGATATTTAATTTTTACTTTACCAGCATTGTTCAGCTACAATCCACTAAATGGAAACTGAAGGTAGATTTTAAATTAATACAGAAAATATTACTTACAGAAATGAAAACCAGATCAGCTTCTTGAATGGCACGGTCAATATCCATTGAGAAGAACAGGTTTACATTTCGGCATGATTCCACCACCTCTTGCAGGCCAGGCTAAATAAGGGTGACAAATTTAAATATTTACACATATACACATAAAAACCAAATGAAAGTGGCCTTCAAAGTTAACTGCTGCAATTTTCTTTATCCCCCATTTAGAAAGGGTGTGCTTGCATATCATAAACTCTGAAAGGAAATTTACAACTCAGGTTGATAACACATATGAACTTGCCTCAAAAATAGGGAGACTCTCTGAATTCCAAGCTTTAATCCTCTGTTCATTTACATCCACAACTGTGACAGTTATTTCAGGACACATCTGTGCAATGACACTGCATGTGGGTCCCCCAACATACCCAGCACCGATGCAACAGATCTTCTTAATCTGCACCATTTTCAGAACCTGGAATAAGCCGATTAACTGCATATTAGAAATCACTACTGAATACTCACAATGCACTTTAACAATAATTCTATAGAAAAAAATTACTATAGTAACATGACTAAAAAAATGAACTAAACATCTGGTAAGGTTGACTATTAGCAAACATATCACAAATGAGAAAACTATTTTGTTGCTTATGAGCTTACAGGCATAAAGTGGCCTTACCATAGAACATATCAGGAGACACAATGCATATACAGAGAAAGCATTCTGTCTAGGATACAGTATTTACACTTACCTTCCGAACCAACATCTAATTTAACCTCTCAAAGAGATTTTTGTTATCTATAGTGTGATCCAAGTATCTGGTTTGTCAGGTAAGTGCCAAGCCAAGATAAGCACTTTGCTATGTCAACAAAGCTGTTTGAGAAGTACAGTATACCTATCTAAACAAAGTATTAACACAGTCCAGACATATACTGTACTTTGGGTGTGATGCAAGTTTTCGATTTTTCTAAATCATTTATTTGCTGCTTTTTTTATTTATCAATAGTGGGGTTTACTTTTACAGAAAAACCCCATTACAATCATATCAACAATTCAATTTGTTTTAGTGCAGAGGTACAAGAAACTAGAATCTGCCAAGACAACATCAAGAGCTAAGGAGAAATCCGCACGCAATGAGGTTTAAGATTATCACAAGCACACTGAGCAGTTCAAGTTTAACTTTAATGACATTTCTACTAAGATCAATGACAATAACATAGTGGCACGGTGGCGCAGTGGGTAGTGCTGCTGCCTCGCATTTGGGTGATCTGGGGACCTGGGTTCGCTTCACGGGTCCTCCCTGCGTGGAGTTTGCATGTTCTCCCCGTGTCTGCGTGGGTTTCCTCCGGGCACTCCGGTTTCCTCCCACAGTCCAAAGACATGCAGGTTAGATGGATTGGTGATTCTAAATTGGCCTTAGTGTGTGCTTGGTGTATGGGTGTGTTTGTGTGTGTCCTGCGGTGGGTTGGCACCCTGCCCAGGATTGTTTCCTGCCTTGTGCCCTGTGTTGGCTGGGATTGGCTCCAGCAGACCCCCGTGACCCTGTGTTCAGATTCAGCGGGTTGGAAAATGGATGGACAATAACATAATGCCAAAAGAGGGTAAAAAAAAAGACACATTTTTCCTTGAAATACCCCTCTGCTCCACAGTGTAAAATTACAAATTAAACAATTCATATGTGACTAAAGTGCCCATTGCAGACTTTTATTTAAGGCAGAGCTGCATCCCTCATGTTAAGCAATGGCAACTAGAGATACCAAATTTAGTCTGTATGTAGAAGCAAGCCTAGGTATATTATGCCTGCACTAATGAAGTATTGAAACACACTTGAGTAACAAAAAACAACTGTGATGCCAACTGTCCAAAACATTTTGGTGCCCATAAATGGGAGTGGGAGAGGTATTTAGAAAAAGTGTTGTTATTTCTACATGGTGGGAGCGAAATTTGTGGAAATTCCCTTAAAATGAAAGTCTGCTACGTGCACTTTAATTGTATCTAAATTGTTTAATTTGTAATTTTAAACTGTAGAGCAGAAGGGTAAAGAAAAAAAAATGTGTCTTTGTCCCAAACATTACGGAGGACAATGTATGTATGTATGTATGTATACACTCACAGCTTACTGTCATTGGCATCAGAATGAAACTTCTCCAGACAGAATTCCATGACCGTTTATTACACGCAGGGGCCTACAAAGCCAGTTCTGATGGGCTGGGGTGGCTTCAATTCTTAATAAGATGTCAGTTATTGCTATTGAAATGTTGATTGCTCAAGCAACATTTTTTTCTGCTTAATTTTAAAATTTTTTCTTGTTAGTATTCCCCACCCATAATTGCTTATTTTAGTCTTAAACAGCTGCGTTCTAAATTTTTAATTCCTCCTTATTATTACAGTATTAGCAATATGAGGCAAATGACAAATGAACCATTAGTTACCATCGAACTTGTTCTACAGTTCTATAAATTCATCATGAACTACATGGTTTAATCAAATATTAGAAGGAAACTGGAGAGAATTATTCATTTGCTTTAGGCTACAACTGATTTCAATAATATAATCGGAAAGGAAAATAAAGGAATGCTTGACATGGCATAATGAAAACACTAACAAGCATAAAGGTAAAGATCTGTTATTGGTAAGGATTGGTTTCTAATTAAGCAATTGGGTTGAAGCAAAAACTTGTCGACACAATTGCCCTAAAGGATCTCCTTGCAGCCCCCTGGATTAGCAAATGGAAGTAAGAATTGCACTGTAGCCTGTACACATGACAATGACTCCATGGGCAAATACTGTCCATGTACTAACATATACATTATTTTATCCATAAATCTATAAAGCCTTATGACCAGTAGACAGAAACTGATCTTTGAACCTACTGGTGAGAATGCCAGAAGTCTTGCGCCATTTGCCATAAAGGAGTGGACAGTTTGAAGCAACCATGCAGGATGACAGAGGCCTTTAATAAAACTGTTTGCCTTTTTACAGCAGTGTACATTATATCTGTACTGAAAAAAGATGATGTTGGGTATCAGTAATATTCTGTGCTACCTTCACTGTCCACTACAGGACTTTACGACCTTGAGCAGAGCAGATGTCGATCCAGTGTGTGACACACCCAGGGTGGAAGAACTCCAATGTGCACCAGTACAAGTTACAGAGAGCGGACGTCTGAGTAAGTAGAGATGTTAGGGGTCTTTCTTGACAATAACTAAAATGTATTTTTTTTGTGTGTGTGTTCAACAGAAATAGTAACTCCTTGAAATATAAAGCTACCCATTCCCTCCAGTGCAGGTGGCAGTGTGATCTAACTTCTGATACATTTTAGTTCTACTAATAATAAGCTAGATAAGTCATAAAATTGTCATATTCTTGAACGAATTTGCAATTATTATTAATCTCTACTTTTCTCAGGTTTCCTTTTCCAGTTCTTGTGAGGTGGTGTTCTGCACAACCGCTACCACCACCGGATCAAAGCCCTGTACAACCGTCCTGTCATGTTTGAATGAAAACGGATTTCCCAACCTCTCACAAGTCCCAGTTTATTGATTTCTCAGACATAACCTTAAAAAACACACAAATACATAAATAAAGAATATTTATGTTAGGTAAGCATACCCAGCAGGGGCTGGAGGTCTTTTAGCCTTAGAGTCCCTGCAGATTTTGTTTCTGTCTCCAGCTTAACTGGAGTTTTTTTCTTTTTATATTATATATATATATATATATTATATTATATATATATATTAATATATATATTATATATATATCCATCGTCCAACCCGCTGAATCCGAACACAGGGTCACGGGGGTCTGCTGGAGCCAATCCCAGCCAACACAGGGCACAAGGCAGGAAACAATCCCGGGCAGGGTGCCAACCCACCGCAGGACACACAAAAACACACCCACACACCAAGCACACACTAGGGCCAATGTAGAATCGCCAATCCACCTAACCTGCATGTCTTTGGACTGTGGGAGGAAACCGGAGCGCCCGGAGGAAACCCACGCAGACACGGGGAGAACATGCAAACTCCACGCAGGGAGGACCCGGGAAGCGAACCCGGGTCCCCAGGTCTCCCAACTGCGAGGCAGCAGCGCTACCCACTGCGCCACCCTATTATATATATATTAATATATATATATATAATATATATATATTAATATATATATATATATATATATATATATATAAAAATAAAATTTGATTCACCTTTAGAGACTTAAAAGCCAATTCAACATATACAGCATATGAACTACTTCTCTACTAATTATATATCTATATTATGTATTATTTATTTTTAAATGTTATTAATTCATTATTACACTTCTTAACTGTAAATTTAATTATTTTTTCTTTGCTTTTAACCATTTCTTTAGCTACATCCTGAGTATGCAAATGTGCTATAGAAATAAATGTTGCTGTTGTTGAAGTCTGGGAATCCATCTTTAATCCATTGCATACATCTTTGGGATATTGGAAAAAAAAGTAGAATACTTGAAGAAAATCCATCCACACACAAAGCTTGCCAAAGAGACACTGTCCTCTTTTTCTTTGGAATAGTAAAGTACATGAGCCTTTACTGCAGAATTTGGATAGGAGTTATAATATTTGACTGTATAATTGCAAACCTCTACCTGAGGCAAAGTGAAATTCCTAAGAAAATTAAAGAGACTCTGTGTGAAACTGCTACATTGGTTTTCTTTCAGTATGCAGCATTTGGATCATTCTATCTCAGTTATATGTTATTATAACAGGATGACATTTCTGCAAGCTAATCTCAGATGTTAATATGAATTCTTTTGGACTGTTTAATCATATACTCTAGATAAAGTGTGACCACAAATCACCTTTGTTAGTTTTGATGGACAAACCTATGCACCAATTATCAAACAAACTTTTGGAATTAATTGCATGGAAGAAACCAATGGCAAAACATTAAAATTATCTTTTATAATCTAGAGACTGCAATAGTCCTGCTTTGCTCCCTCTGCTACACAGAGTTTAGCTTCTTTAAAGGTCAGTAAGTTTCTAAAGCATGAAAGACATTTGTAAATGTAAAAAGTTCTGTCTCACTGAAGAATCATCACCATCTTTTCGTTTTGGTTCCAAGGCTAATATTTCTTTCACTCTCACTGCTAGAGTAAAATTATTTGCTGAATTACTCTACTGGTGATGTTTCTTACAGATGAAAGTAATGCCCAGCATGTCATGTAAATCTTTAGCAGTTTTATTATTTTTTTCCTGCATCAGATTTAACAGATAAGCTACAAGAATTCACTGAGAGCACGAACTTCTATGAAGCTTACAACTGTACATTGGATGAGAAAGATAGATGGAAGGAAGAGCCTGCACAAAGGAGTTGTTGATATCGTTGGTAGTGATGATGTGCAATCCTCAATCGCACCACTTCACTTCACTTCCTGTTCAGAATCCACTTGGCAAGTGCAAGACGACGAGGTACGGCAGGAACTTGCACCACTTTGATGGACCCTTGGTGGAACTTGGTCGGTTGATTCAAGTTGAGTCAGGACCTCACCTCTGACCTTACTGCCATGGATGGCCCTTTGAGGAGTACATGACTCTCAACAGCATCGCTCAGGGGATCATTGATCACACAAACCACTCCGCCACTCGTGCTGACTTAGTGGAGGGGCAACTGTAGATTCTCAGCCACACAGTAGCGCTTCATGTTTTTGTTACATTTTCTTATGTTTCAGCCTTACGCTTTGGTCAACTGGGAAACCTTCTCCAGACAAGTGTGTGCTTTTCCTAATCATCCCCAAACAATTGGACTGACCACAAGTGGACTCCAAACAAGGTGTAGAAACATCATTGATGATCAACTGAATGACATGTACCCAAGCCAAATTTCAAGCATCAAAAAAATGCCTGAATACTTTTGTCAAGGTGATTTCATGTTTTTTTCATTTTTAATAAACTTTCAAAAATATAATAAAAACAAAATGTTCTAATATCCCTTTTTTTGCATCATTATAGGCCATCGAGTGTTGCTTGATCAGAGGAAAAAATTTAATTGAAATGACTTTAGTATAAGGCTAAAACAAAATATGAGAAAGGAGACTACTGTGCACTCAGAAAGAATTTACATTCAAGGAGCCAGGCACAGAGGACCTTATTACCCAGACAAATGTTTTATCCATTTAATAGAGCAGAAATACTCCAAAAGTCAATCAGAAATGAAAAAAGTTTTTCTCATACAAATCTTTGGACAATAATTGAACACAGAGAAATATTTCACAAGTTTGTTCCCTGTTCATAGGCAAGTCAGCTTAGGTTTATGTTGTACATTGTCCTAGGTATCTTAAAAATCATTCCATTATAAATTAAATTTATCATAACAAACGTGTTTGTGGAATTTATGGAAAACTGGTTATTGCCTGCCTGGCCCACACAGACAGTGGGGGAGTTTATCTATTACTGGATTTAGGCTTTTATTAGTGAATGGAAATTCACCTCTTTACCCAGAGCTGAGAGAAACTGAGCAAACACCAAATCACCAGCCCAGCAGTGCTATTATGCCACAATGCTACCCAGTAATCATCTAGCAAACATGAAATAACAGCTCAGAGTGTTATAATATTTGGCCAATGTCTTTACCCAATATTATTTAGAACACTTGGGCATGTTATAAATTATCCCCCCCACACAAAATATGATAAATACAGATTCTGCTCAAATTTCTGGGTCAGTACCTAAAACTGGGGCACAGCCAGGTAAAGGCCATTACTTGATTCATTTACATTATCTTAGAGAGCCGGGAAAAGTCACAGTGCACTCCTGTGACTTCCAGTCATGTAGTTGGGCATTCCCAAAGACTCAGTCCGACTAGTCTGTGACTCACCCTGACAAAATCAACCAGAATTGAATTTGTAGCAAGATGGGTAGTATGGATGGGCTCAGAGTGTGTGATAACCAACAATCAATAAACACTCAGCCAGCTACGAGGGCTAAGGAACATGGGTTTTTAGGACCTGACAAACATAAGAGACTCGTCTGTCGGACTATGTTTTATATACCATGAAAAAACTGAAAGAAAAACAAAAATAAATAATAATAATAAAAAAAAAAAAACCACGTGTTGAGATTGTGGCTGAATATCTGAACCTGCAAATCATTTGTACAGCACTGGCTCGGTCAGTCAACACATCAATGGCCGTCAGAAAAAGGAGCAAGCTTGTGATATTTTGGGAACTGTTCTGGAATTTGTTACATCATTTAATCCGATTTCTACTACTGTAGTCGGACATTCTTATTCAACAATATCAGCAACTCTGGTCATCAAGTTTGACAACTTGTTCGTCTAGAAGGTGTTTAATGGACATTGGCTTTATTACTGAGGGTTATACAGCAAGTTAAAAGGTGCTAGAGAATGGAGAACATTTTAGGTTAAAGGTCAATTGTCCTATCTCTCTATTGTAAAAAAAAAAAAAAAAAATCTTGGAAGGAGATGAGACGTTATTGTCTCAGAGACATTTTCATGTCCCGCGAGATGAGTCTTCGTGCCAAGCGATGTAACCACACCTGGGACCAGAAGCCCTGCGAGAAAAGATGTTATGCAAAGAGATTTGGAAAAGTCCTGCGTGGTTATGTCAGACACATTTCTTGTATAGAGAAAGAAACGATATTCACCCATGGGCAGTTATACGTTGTGTCGTCACGATGCAATTCCAAACACGGAATCAAAATTCAATGCGATACTGAAGAAAAGGTAAAAGCGAAAAGAGATTGAATATATGGGCATAGCTGAAATGACAGAAGTGCGCCACGCGACATGCAAAGCACGCAGCACATCAGTAGCTGATCGAGCAAAGAGGAGGTAAAAAAAAAAAAAAAACTATATGTTTCCTATTGTATCACCGTTTAAGAGGGGGTGTCGAAGGTGCAATCGCGTCTCCTTGGGGTGTGTTCAGCCCCCCTCTTCACAACGCGAGTGGCAGAGATGCGAAGTGGTTGGCGCGTAGCACAAGCGGATGGGTTGAAACACCTTAAGTCTTCTAAATTTAAAAAAGGAAGAAAAAAAAAAAAAACACACACCACACTGCTCCACGTAATCTCACTAAAATTAACCATATGTGGAATTAAACTGCTTAGTTCATATAGATTTTGGGGAAGGGGAAAAAAAAAAGACTATATTGTGGCTGTCTCCATAGCATATGCAAATAAAAAAACAAAACTGATATATGTTAACAGAATAATTACTTTTTTTGTGCAACTAAGAACAGAACCAACAAGTTGAACCAAAGCCCTTTTACTCTGCTCAGTCATTTAGAGAGGACATTGAGACTCACAAGTTCTAATTCTTTCCATATGTTTAGAAGGCTACAGCCTCTGATTTAATTTCACAGTCCTTTAATCTCATGTTCTCAAATTTGGGAAGCTTAAAAGAATTAAACGCCAATATTTCAGTTCACCTTAGACAAAGGTTTGTTGTATCTTCTAATAGCAGGTTTCAAAATACTCAATCTTAACCTGGTTACTAATGCACAAACTAGCCGTTTTTGTCCCTTTTACATAGGTTTTTTTTTTTTTTCACAATCAAAAGAAGTGGTCTTAAGTTACAGTTTGGAAAAGCATATTGGTAATTTACATTAACATAGGCCTAGGCCTCCACTCTAAAATTAATTTCACAGGAAAAAAAAAAATTGTTGCACCTTTCTTTCACCCATCTCACAGTCTACTCATTGTGTCTTAGACTCCCTCTCAGACTACACACAACCTCAGGAGTGCTTACATGGGGAGGCGATGAAAAAACTGCCCAGTGTATGACAACAGTTCCTTTATTCAGATTCCAGGCACTAAGGTTTATAGACTAAATCAACAAGCAGGAGTCATGAATAGACAAGAGGTGAATGACTGCCAGACTGTGTCCAATTCCCCAAATCTCAAATCTCCAATGCCACATTTTCACAGAAGACTCAATGCTAGATTCTCTCATGTGTCCTTGGAAAATATAGAGAACCAATGAAAACTGACCTAACGTATATTTCATCTTCACTTGCAAACCCTGGTGGACTTCTCAAATTCACAAATAAGCCCTCTGAAGGTTAACCTGACCAGGGAACAGGCCTGTTACTACTTGTTTTAGCTACATATTGACGAACCCTGGGGCACAATGATTCCCACCAAGCCAAATTTTTATCGCACAACAGATGTCCACAAAAACACCTAGAATTAAAAAGAATGCTACCTACAGGTACTCTTATTTTATAATTAGTTAAATGACTAAAAGAATGTTGTTCAGGTGGCATGGTGACAGAGTAGTCAGTGCTGCCGAGTCATGGATTCCCCATACAAGATTAAAGCCCTGCATGTGGTTGTTGTATGTATAGAGACATGTCTAGGTCTGTGTGGGATTTCCACCTATATCTCTAGAGACGTTGCTGATCTGCAATGCTAAACTGACAGCTGGAATACATTTACATATATAAAGGTTTTAAAAAACAAGCTCACTGTGTGGCACCTTTCACATCAACCACAAACACAAGACAAAAGGCAAAGAATACAATACAAAACAATACGACAAGCTTTAAAATGAATTCAATTCACGATTTGGTGTATCAAAGGCATGTACAAATTCATGAAGCTCACCCACTGACAGGAATACATCCCTACCTGATAAAATACTCAAAAGACCAAATACAGCCTTTTGTATTAACAGCTTTCTTTAAATAAAAGTCTTACTGCAATCTTTGCTCTTATTCCTTCCACCTCACCATCCCTTTATTAACATAATGCAATACCCAGTTGAAACGCTTTGCTTCAGGGCCAGGCTGATGCATATACAAGAAAATAAGAAATTTGACAAAAAAGGAGGAGACCATTCCATCCATCAAACCCGGTTGTTTAACTAATAGCTAAGCTGTCCCATAATCAGAAATTTAAAATAGTTTACCCAAACTGACATGCAAACGTAAATTAGTCATGCGTCCATGAGCATGCCCTGCGATGTGTCATAGGGTTGCTACCTCCTTAATGCCGAGGCAGTATTGCCAAAACAACAATCCCAGACCCAGAGAACAGACTTAAAAGATTACATCACTTGGAGTCATGATTTTACTGATCTATTATGTCTGGACCTCCTTATAAAACTGCACCCATTCACTGTGTAGACCATACATGCTCTTCCAGTTGATTTTCTTTAGGTTCAGTCATCTCCAAGACAAATTATAAGCTAAAAGGACACTGTACGAATACTAGTTTCTGCTCTGCAATATATTAGCAACCCATCCAAACTACAAGCCTCTGCAATTTTGTAATAGAATGGGAGTCTGTATCGCAAATTATGTTATTTGTGCAGTTTTTTGTATTTTTATTATGTCTTATTTCAATTTTACAACTTTTGCTTTCTTGTATTTATCATAGTGTTATGTGCAGAATTATTTTTATCCAGCTATTATAAAGCATAAGCATTTGAATAGAGCTTAAAAAAAAGTGATTTTCCTCTTTTGCTCTTTCAATCCAAGCAGAAGTCTTTCCAAATGCTCACAATAAACTTTAGATGGTATACTGTACCATCGTTTAAACAGTTTAAGATCTCGTTTATTCAGCCAAGCCTCATATTATATAAGAAAAGTTACTTTAGACAAGGAAACCAGTTTAACCAGATCTCAATACAAAATCAGGCAGAATAATAGATTCTAGTAAATTCCACGTCACTCTTTTAAAGCACCTACAAAGCTAAGCACAAATCACACAGCTCTTACAACTTTCAGGCTAGACACCCCCAACCCCCAACCGCTGTATAAATTGATGGGGGTGGGTTGAGGGGGCGGGGTGCCTGGTAAGAGAAATTCCACGTTGTGTCCGAGAGCCGCAGGGTATGACTAGAATGACGGGCCTCTATACGAATAGAAATGTGAGATTTCTTTCTACTAGCCAATGGCAGAACCGCTCAATCCTGCGCTCCAGATGCCAAAGCACATCTCATGGACACGCTGTAAGTGAATTAAAATTCTGGGAAGAGAAAACGAATAATCAAAAAATGGCTTGAGGCAAAAAAAAAAAGAACACAACTTTAGCCAACAACGCGCCATCATAACATAATACGATTCAACTACAGTTATGCTCTCCTACTAATAGCAGCTAGTGATGCTGGACAAATCGCTTTTAGAAAACGCCTGGAATTTACAGTACATCCCATAAAGAAAAAAGTCGCCAAGCTTACCTCCGTCGCCACGTCCAACAGCAAAAAATAAAATAATAATGATATATCTGAAAGGGTAAAGTATCCGAGCTTGAGCACCCTGCTTAAGGTAGATACACAACAGAGATAAAACAGAAATCCGATTTAACCAACAACAATTCATGCAGAAGTCAACCTAATACTGAACAGCCAACTAAGACTCGCAGAGTAGAACGGCAGCTCGTGCACAGCGCCTTTTCAAGAGCGCTCAGAGCCGGGCAGGAGGGAGGCGGTCCCAAATTACGTCACTTCCTCAATAGCTTTTTGTGCGCCTCTGCTCTGTATTGCGAAAGTCGTAGTAACCGTTTAATAAACAAATGAAATATGCAGCAGTTGTCAAAGATGTACAATATCTTTAGGGAGAAGGTAGGTAATAAAAATGTAACTTGTCCTTGCGTCATCAGTCATTAACTTACGGTTACTTTCAAACCCGATATAGCGGCTTCTCAGAGCTGCACTGGTCTGCTTAGCTGCTACATTCATTTGGACGAATCCTTTGAAGCTACGCTATGCAGCTGCATTGTAAGAGCGGTAAGCACATCTTACGCAGTGGTGTGTGGATTTAATCTCAAATGGTTTTGTGGTACACTTAAATTGATCAGTCAAGATGCAAGTTGCATATGTGAATGTGTAAATGTATTGGAATTTTTAGAGCACAGATTTCAAAAGCCACTATTAGTGTTAGCTCTCAAACTCTTACAGAATGTGTTAACTTAATTGGCAACTCAAAGTTGCCCACGTTTTAATGGGCGTGTGTACAAATGTACTCTGCAACTAGCTGGTATTTTTGGATTGGTTCTTGTCTCCTAGCCAATGATGTTTTTATAATGATCCGTTCAGACGACCATTAACTGTACAACTAGACGGATTGCTTTATATGCCCTCGTTTAAAAATGTACTTTTAAATAGTTTAGTTTGCTTTGTAAAGGAAGAAAGTCAACATCCCATCTTTTGGTAAATTAGTTGATTTCCTGGTCTTGAAACATATCATGCAAATAAGTCTCTGCCCTCAACAACTATAAGACACAAGGGCGTATGGTCAAAGTCTTAACTCATTAAGTATAATGGTCAGTCTGTCTGTGTTCAGCTGTAGCACAAGAAACCTACCCAAATTTTAAAAGGTGGAGAATGAGAAACTACTTATGTTTAAGGAGATGGTGCAAAAAGATTGGCTTTTAGGTATTTAGATGGTGTGTAAGTATCAACATGTGTGCAACGCACACATTCACAAACTGCTGGATGATGTGAAGAAACATATGGGCTTACCTGTGGTTATTGAAATAGAGACTAAGAACCTACTGTTATGCAATAATGTTGAGCATTAAAAAAAAGGTGTACATTAAAGAGTATTCTGTGGGGTTAGGGAGCCAGCATAAGGATAAACCTATTGGGGTTGAAATATGTCATAAATCTTATGCATGAAACAGAAAACACAACAGTTAATATGTCATATTTGTAACCAAGCATAAGGACTGTACATATTGCATACTGATATATAGTGTAAGGACCAATCCCTGGTTATTAGGTTGGAGCATAAGGGTCAACTTATGGCTGTGGAGAAGAAGAACTGTGTTAAAGTGTTAAACTGTGGGTGTTGAGTCAGGGCTTAAAGACCTGCATGTGGTGTAAGGACCATAAACGCCTACCCGTGGCTGTTGAAATTGAACATAACAACCAAACTGTAAGGGGTGAGATGGAACATGAAGACCCAACTGTAGTTATTAAGTGACAAAAAAAAAAAACTTAAACACTAACCAGAGATTATTGACTGAACATAAAAACTAACTTGGATACACCTTTGAAAATAATAGTTCTTTAATGGCACTTTTCTGGGTTGTGTGGTTTCTCATAGCTCCATTGCTGACAGAGGACCATTTTATTCTAGGGAGGGTTCTTTGTATTTGAAGTTGATTCTTTGAGCTTTGAAAAGGTTCCTAATATTTGTACAAAGCCGAAATATTTAATGTAAAGTATTCTAATTAGCAGAATACTAAGAGATCGAGAAAAAATTAACTTAGCCTGAGTTATTGTATGCAGCAAAAGTCCTTTTAAAATCAGGAGCCAATTGATATTTCACAAATCTATTATCATCTATTCATGGTTGTAAATGAAACCATGAGCTAAATAAATAAAAAAATAAAAAATAAACTTTCAGAAACTTCCTGTGGATTTCCTGTAGTTCCTCCACATCATCATCTGAAGATCCACTTTGGCACCTTTAATTTCAAGATTTATGAGAGGATGGTGTTTAAAGACCAAGCAGTGGGTGCCAAGATGGAGTAGAAAAATGTACAGTATGTGACAAAATAGAGTAACAAGATATATCTTTGGATATCTAAATTAAACAAATTGATTTAAGACAAATCTGTAGGTGTTAAAATGGATTAATTCATAAGGCACAATGTACATTGTACTACTACCTGTTTGGAAAAAAAATGAAGTAAACAACCTGCCACTGCCTTTTGAGACAGAATATTGTCTTTCCTGAATAAAAACATTCAAGATACTCATTAAAATTATCAATCTAGTGGCTGGCAGGGCTTACTCCTCTGTTTTGTTAATAATTTTTGTTATTTTATGGATAAAAAACCTGAACAGAGTCCTTAGCTCAGCATCACTCTATAGCTAATTTTAAAAGTTTTCTGCAAACAAATACTTCACACATACTAGTATTACTCTCATGCTCTACTTTGTGGTGTAATGAGAAACTGTTTTTGATTTAGGCTACATCCATACTGCTATGCTTTCATTTAATAATGCAAAAAATCGTCTCTATTTTCAACTTTTCTTTACACTACCAAGACATTTTAACCCCTGAAAACAGAGACTTTGAAAACACTCTCCACAGCCATATATTTTTGAAAATGCCGGCTTGGCATTGTAATGTGGATGGCTGAAAATGTAAACTTTAAAAAATTCAGACTCTAATCCCTGCAAGTAAATGATACCACCATTTCAAGTAAATGATTATCATCAATAGTAACACACTGCTAAATATATTGTACTGTATATGCCTTCATAAGAAAACATCCGATTTCAAATATGAGTGATGACAGGTGATGACTTGCTGAAGATTACACAGGTAGTTTGTAGTCAGGAATAAACCTGGAAATTGTGCTTTACCGTCCAGCATCTTAGCCAAAAGGGGGCACACTGTCTAAAATTAAAATTATAAGCAGTTTAAATAGTGTCCTTCCAAAGGGAGCACTGTCCTTAGGTACTTTGCAGCTAAAGTACAATCACTATCATATTTCTAGAATGACAGTATTAAATATAAGTAGAAAATAGAAATAGTTAAACGTATTTTAAAAATAAATCCTAAACAACACCAGCAATGATACTATAAGACTGGTAGGGTATGCTCAGACTTTCTCTTTTTATTTTAAAAATAATTTTTATTTAAAATTCTTGGTACTGCATGCTTTGGACTGATTGTTGCTGAGGAATCATATCTTTTAGGTAATACAGATAGGACTGCATTATAATAATCTAGACAACTAAAGACAAAAATGTGTGTTAGTTTTTCAGCATTTTGCAGTGATAGAAAAGATCTAACGTGAAATGTTTTTTTAAGTGCAGGAATGCAGTCTTAGTAATGTGAGATTTGAAGAGTCTAAAATGCTGTCTTGATTATTTACTTCTACCCTTATTTGTAAGGCCACATGGTCAATTTTTTCTGTCACCCTCACTTTTTTCTTTGCTGCAAATAAGTAAAATTTGTTTTTTCCTTTTTAAGTTTAAGGAAATGATTACTCATTTATTTGATGATACTGTAGTAAGACACTGGATTAGAGAACTTTAGAACTAGCCTCAGGGTCATCTGATTCTATCAACAAATAAATCTGTCTTCTGCATAGCTTTGGTAAATCACTTTATGTTTCGAAAGAACCTAATGGGAGCACATAGATTGAGAACATTAATATAAAACTACTAAGCACTGTGCTTCCCTGACACTGAGTCAATTTAATTTTAAAGTTCTTCCTTCTTTACATATTTCACCCCATAAGCTGCAATTCCTGTTTGACTAAAATAGATTGTCCTGCAGTGTCATCTTTCTTTCTCTTTCTTTCAGCTTTGAAATGCAATTTAATTAAACTCCAGTGTGTACTTAAATGGCGACATTCATCCATTTTCTAAACTCCCTTGCCCAGTGTATTAGTGTTTAAAACACTGCTGTTTTTGGTCTGACTCTGACACCTATTTCTAGACTTGTGTACAGATATAATTGCCTAATCAACACTGGTATTTGTATCACATGTTAAGGGAAGAATCAGTTGAATTATGGCTGACTAGTACTCTGTGTTTGGTCTGACTCGCCGCTCACCGAGGTTATCGGACATCCTGCTTACAACTCGGAGGCAAGAAGACCAATTAAGCCCTGGCTGCAAGACGGAACGGAGATAGAGCTCAGGCAGTCGGGAACACAGCTCGGCGCAGCGAGGACCGACAAGGTCGGGGTTAGGATTTCATACCTGCCCTTGTAACGTTATCCTCGACTGCACTGTTAGATTTGGAAGACTCGGAGTTAGCCACTCCATCCCATCCTCTTTGCCGCTGCTGGGAGCTTCACTTGATCCGCCAAAGCATTTCTTTTTTTTTCCTCTCGAAATAATCGGTTCATAAAATGCTGCATAAGCTCCAAAATTGCCATAGGAAAATAGCTTTTGCTCATTTATAATTTTGTTTCTTTCTGCTGTTTGATTGCATGTACTGTAAAATCTGTCCCTACATCATTTTAGTTTGTGGGCTTTGAATCAAGGTAACCATCCGTCCATCCATTTTCCAACCCGCTGAATCCGAACACACGGTCACGGGGGTCTGCTGGAGCCAATCCCAGCCAACACAGGGCACAAGGCAGGAACCAATCCCGGGCAGGATGGAATCAAGGTAACTCCTAACTAATTTTACTTTATTTCGGATAAAATATATTGCTTTCATGCTTAGTTTTCTACATTTGAAAAAGCGCATTTCCACATTATTGTGTATTAATGTGGTGGCTACGGTCAAAGGTTAAGAAACTATGAACACTTCGTTACGACTAACTTAAATGTATTGGTCTGATTGTGTTTTGTCCACGCCCACTGTGCTCCGTAATCGCCCTACGAACTTTATCCCCGCCCTATCCCTCTACCCACCGAAGTCCGACGTGTTACGGGTTATCATACTGCTTGCATTCAGGGGTAGTACAAATTTTGAACTTCTAAATTGCGACTACCGGTATAAATCAATGGAATGTCACGTCGTTATCAGTGAAGAAGCTGCACACAGACAAAAATGTAATCGACACATAACTCCCAGTGTCATTTGTAACAATCTTTGTCACTCAGTCTTTATTTTGTTCTCTTAAACACCCAATCACAAAGGCGCTTTAATCAAATTAAAACACACGTAAAAGTTAGAAGTGCAAGTGTAGTAGGTCTGCCCTAGACCATTCAGAAAACAAAATATGTGAAGAACCACTCTGGCAACTTTATTTTTTAAAATTGTAAAAGGCGATAAACTCTTAGCAGTGACCCCCGACCCCCTCAGCAAAGCTTTCTTCTCTGTCGACCCTTCGTATCCTGAGACTTTGCCAATGGACCGAACGCGTTAGAATACAACCTAATGCTATAACCGCCATTTAGGACACTAGTTCGAGTAAACACAATTCAGTACAGTCAACAGCAGAAATGGAGACTGGACTGTCTCTTTACGTACCCCGTCTGTTGTTGAAGTTATTACATACAAAGATGTGGCTGATATCAAATAATAGCTGAAGGAGAGTTTTAAATTTGAAGACAGTCAGCTAGGAATCAATGGTGTATTGTCATCACTATCAGGCTTTCTTCGGGATTAGTGCTTTATGATCAACATAATGTCCATGTCCCCCACCCACCCCCCCCCCACATAGACGATAGGGTGATAGAGCGTTTAGAGTGAAAGTAAAAATCTATGCGTTTTAAACTTTACTTATTATTTAACATCCCTCAAATTAAATAGTGCCTGGTGCTCCTGCTGTGTGAAGTGAGTTCATCAAGTCCAGGGAGCATCAGCTCTTGAATCATTAAGCTCTTGTAACAGCTTATAACGACACAAACTCACAACATCTCCAGTCAGACATTCCATCAAAGAATGAGTCAACACCCCTCCACTGTCCACGCCCATAGAAAACCATCAAGAGAACATCCACAAACTTTAGTTGGCTCAAGTGGAAAGAATTTAACTTCGATCCTATGGCCGGAGCCGATAAAGGTGACGCAGTGCAAAGATGAGGTGTTGTCACCAGCGGGCGTTAGCAAGCCGTGTTCTGCGCGGGCTAACCTGGACTACTGCCCAGTTTTTTTATGTTATTACACACATATTGTACAAAGAAATATTCCTGCCGCTAGAGTGAACGATCGACTCAGTTTAACCCCTTTACCGTTTCTCATATAACTCCTCCACCGTGAGTCGCGCGCACACCGTCATCCACCAGTATGCGAGTCTCCAGCGAACTGTTGGACGGCGTTTGCTGCAGCAGGAGAACTATTAAATAATGGTAGTTTTTTCAGCATTAACCAGCGACAGCTTTACAGATTCTAAATAGAGAAGCATACGAAGGTAATTATCTTGCGTCGATGTTTTAACTCTGGTACCATTTTGTATCTGCGTGGTGTAATACAAGCTTTGGGCCACTTTAGAAGTAGCCATTCACTCATTTAATTGGGTAAAGATCATCTTTTACAGAATTACGGTCAGTTCATAAGGAAAGGTAGTACCAGTTTTTTTGTTACATTAGACGAAGCTGTAAATTCCCCACCATCCACACCCCAGCCCACATCCACCTTTTAAGAACCTCTTATGTAAAGAATTTAGGAACATATTGCCTGTAATCCTGTAGTGTAATTGGATTATGTACTGATATATATATATATATGCACACTATCGCTCTAACAATAATTTGTTGGTCCTTTGAAAAGTTTTCTCTTACTTTTTCTAATTGCAGAGTCTTTGATCAGATCCTCAAAACTAATCTTTATAACAAATCTGATTTTTTTTTTTTTACTTATAGGGATAAGGCATCCAGCCTGCTTCTATCGCTACTATTTTATTATATATGAAAATAGTTGTACTATCAAATATTGCAAAGAGTATGCATACTCTTTGCATTATTTGACAGTAAAACTATTTTGAACCGGTTGAAAATAGTTTTACTGTCAAATAATGCAAAGTTTGCATTATTTGACAGTAAAACTATTTTCAACCATTCTATGATCTGCTTCTCGCAACTGAAAGAGGGCACCGTGGCGGATGTTAGCCGACTTGCTGACCAACCACAAGCGTTACCTGGTAGGTAACTACCCATACAATCAGATTGTGATTCAGACTACGAATGCCATGAATATATATATATATATATATATATATATATATATATATATATAAAATTATAATGTGTGTGTGTAATTTTTTTTTTCATTTAATGTGGGAGCACCATTTTGTGGAACCTGGTTCATCTGCACCATTTGCAGCTTTCCACCATATGGTTCACAGTATTTTTGGCAATGGATAATTTCTGTGGTGTCATCACCCCCTCCCTTGATGACCTAAGCATGTGCTTATTTTGTTGAATGCTTAATCCAACCATTGTTAAAACTATTTGGAAAAACATAAATGTTGTCAACCTCAAATCTTATTTTCATACTTGCATAGTATTTATCAAGTACCTGTCTCATAAAATGGAGGCACAGAAGTGCTGTGTTAGCATTACGATTCACGATGAGGGGGCCGGGGTTCCTGCCCTGGGATGGACCAATGAGGCTTAAAACATCTTTACTTTGGGACAAACTTTTTGTGTAGCTCAATGAAAACCTTGGGTTTATACTCCTAATATTAGGAATATGGTATAAAAATACATTTAGATGTAAAGGAAACGCTCATTCACCTTACTCTTTGAAGTGTATTGGATCTATACATAGAAGTGAACATATCTCAAAAAGCTAGTTGCAAACTGTTGTTTTCATTTTATTGTTAACCAGAAACGTTTGCTTTTTGAGAATACCGGTATTTGTTTTACTGAATTTTACAATTTTTAGTAACTGAAAACTTGCAGTGTCTAGCAGGCAAATGAATTTCAATTTGGTTTAGCATTTTAAAACTCAATATATTTGCAAATTGTGTAAATGCAAATAACCATTGATCCATATATCCATCTTCCTAATCTGCTTTTTCAGAGCAGGGTCATGGGGCAGATGGAGTTTATCTCAAACAAAACTGGGTTCAAGACAGGAACAACATCTGGATGAGGCACCATCCCATTGCACATATTAAGACAAACCAATTTCAGTGTTCTTTTGCCTTTATCCGTATTGCAATCACGTTCTGTCATTTTTTATTTTGCTCAAATCTAAATTTTCTGTATGTATAGTTTAATTGTACTTTATCTCATTGAGTGTACACTCATAAAAATAAATGAGCCAAAGTAGTTTTTCAAGGACACTCTGGTTCTTTAATGGCACAATGTGGTTCTTTACTGGATTGTGTGGTTTCCTAAAGTTCCATTGCTTGACCAAACACCATTTAATTCTGAAATATAATTCTGCATATGAAGATGGTTCTTTGTTTTTTTTTTTTTGTTTGTTTGTTTGTTTTTGTTCTTTATTTCGCCTTATACAATTTCTTGTATTAGGAATTTGCTAGTTTTTGCATACCCCTTGGGGTCAGAGCACAGGGTCAGCCATTGTACAGCGCCCCTGGAGCAATTACAGGTTAAGGGCCTTGCTCAAGGGCCCAGCAGAGTAGGATCTCTTTTGGCAGTGGTGGGGATTCGAACCGGCAACCTTTTGGATACCAGCGCAGATCCTTAGCCTCAGAGCCACCACTCCACCCTTGAAATATTTCCTAATGTGTATAAAAAAAAAAAGAAATCTTTAATTTAAGGAAGGCTATAGGACACTAACAGATTAAGAAAACCTGGACTTATCCTATGTTACTGGATGTATGCAACAGGAGTCCTTTTGAAAACAAGACCCACTGGTATTTCACAAATCTGTTACAATCTGTTCAAGCTTATTCTCTGTATGGCTCCTGTTACATTTCTGTCACAATGCACTGTATTAAGTCGGTGCACACTAGTAGTTCATAGCCAGAAGGCGCTCAAGGTGCCCCAAAACACAAATAAAGCACAAAGTATTTTGAAATCAAAGTCACCAATATTTATTGCAAGAGAAATCCTATTTCAGTATTAGCTGGTGAGATAAAGAAAAAAATCTGCAAGATAAAAAGGTGTCACGAAGAGGTGAGCAATCCATAAAAATAACACACAACAATCAAGCAACAAAACAGTCATATCCAACAATCCAGACAAATTTCATAAATTATTAAAAACATTCATGCAAAGTAGTTACAGTCCAAAGCTGCCAAAAAAATGGAAGAAAGAAAACGCTTGAGTAATTGATCCAAGTGCTCTGTTGCAGCCAAAATATCTCATCCCTGTGCTGAAGCTCTCCCAGAATCTAGGAGACACCCTAGCATAAAAAGATTGAAAAAGTACCTTTAAGACAGCGAACGGGATGAGGATGGGGGCAAGAAACTTTGCACAACAGTGATACCTATCTTCCTCACTGACTTTCTTGAACTAATAGCATGGAGGCCTTTTAAACATTTCACATCCACTCGCCTTCGGGCAATGGACTTCTACCATTATGATGGGGGGGTCCACCCCCTTATCCTCACCTTGTCCTTACACATAAATTATCTTCTCTACATTTCACACATCCCCGGAGATTATTTCTAAACTCTTACACAACAACAAAACATAAACTCCACAAACAAGTAAGGTAAAACTGCTAATATCCCCCCACTGCGACTGCTTTCCTCCTTTCAGTGTCGTTACCAGTGACTGTAGCGAAATCAGCAGCTTGCCGGCTTTTAGCAGCATGAAGGGAGTAAGTATGTGGCCAATCACGAGCAGAATGAAAATTGTCAGTCAAGTAATCACTAGCGCGGCTAGTCCGCTGAAAAGAGGACTCCGCCAAGCCAGTAAGTGAAGGCATTAGATAAAATCTATAAATCTGATATTTACCGGAATGATGTGCCAACATTAAGTGTCTTAAGGGGATTCTTTTAACGTTACGATTCTTTTAGCACTGCATCTGTCAACTCGATACTGTGTTATGTTTGGCTAAATATCGGCTGATGCTGGTTCTTCTGGTTCCCCGCACCGGCAAAAGACCCGGTGACCGTTCTACTACCGTGACAGTTTCTAAATAAATAAAAGGTTCTTTCTGGAACCATCATGTAGATGGGTCTTTTAGAATGCTCATGTAACCTGTATGTGTGTATGCAAGACCATCAATTATGTTGTCTGTTAGGCTTTTTCTCTGAATTCACTGTTGTAATCTTCTTTATTTATTTTTCTGGTTCGTACAACGCTATATACTGTATACCCTGCCATTCTTCTTATATTCTGTAAGTGCCTTGAGCATGGGAAAGGTGCTATATAAATAAAATGTATTATTATTATTATTATTAACCAAAAAAATGGTTACCCCTTGGCATCGCTCTAAAGAACCTCACTGGCACTGTGATGAATGGTCTGTGGCACAGTGCAGGTTTTAAATAAATAATCGCGTCCCGGAAAGTGCATGGTTGAATGGGGTACGGGGGTACAAGCGAGCTTCTCTTTGGATTTGTTTGGGGTGCTTGATTGATCGAGCGCACACACACACAAGTTCAAAAGTAAAAGGATCAGCCAGGAATGTTCCATGGAGAGAGTGACGTCTCGCACATGCGCCCAATTAAGCAAACAAAAGGATCGTGCATGGATGACAAGGGGGGATGGAAAAAGAACAAAGAAGGAAAGGAAAACAGAGCGGAGGTTAAAGGATGGAGAGAAGGACAAGAGAGAGACACTGCAGAACAGAAGAAAGCAGGCGGACGGGAAGGGAAGGTGAGCCCTGGGGTTGGTGCTCAAGAGGGGTCTGAGGGTTGTTCTTGGCAGGGAGTAGGAACAACCACCCAATCTCCATGGGGACTCCGCCACAATGATGGGGATGGCAGTGGGAGTCGGAGGAAATGGAGCACGGAGGCGCCCTGTGGATGCCAACAAACTGGCCGCAGGGGCCTGAGCAGAGCAGAGGGCTGTTTCCACCTGCTGGATGACATCTCTTTGTGTTATCACATCGGATTTTAGAGGGATGCACCAGGTCTTATGAGTTCATAAAAGACTGCTTCCTGCTACGTGTATTTTAACCTTGATTTGATGGATTATTTATGAATTAATTTACTGTCTTGTTTTAATCTCCTTGATCACCGACTCTTATTAGATAGATAGATAGATAGATAGATAGATACTTTATTAATCCCAAGGGGAAATTCACATACTCCAGCAGCAACATACTGATAAAGAACAATATTAAATTAAAGAGTGATAACAATGCAGGTATACAGACAGACAATAACTTTGAATAATGTTAACGTTCACACCCCCCCCGGGTGGAATGGAAGAGTCACATAGTGTGGGGGAGAAACAATCTCCTCAGTCTGTCAGTCTAGCAGGATGGTGATAGCAGTCTGTCGCTGAAGCTGCTCCTCTGTCTGGAGATGATACTGTTCAGTGCATGCAGTGGATTCTCCATGATTGATAGGAGCCTGCTCAGCGCCCGTCGCTCTGCCACAGATGTCTAACTGTCCAGCTCCGTGCCTACAATAGAGCCTGCCTTCCTCACCAGTTTGTCCAGGCGTGAGGCGTCCCTCTTCTTTATGCTGCCTCCCCAGCACATCACCGCGTAGAAGAGGGCGCTCGCCACAACTGTCTGGTAGAACATCTGCAGCATCTTATTGCAGATGTTGAAGGACGTCAGCCTTCTAAGGAAGTATAGTCGGCTCTGTCCTTTCTTACACAGAGCATCAGTATTGGCAGTCCAGTCCAATTATTCATCCAGCTGCACTCCCAGGTATTTATAGGTCTGCACCCTCTGCATACAGTCACCTCTGATGATCACGGGGTCCAGGAGGGGTTTTTTGGATTATTTATTGATTTATTGAAGACTGAATCACTGCACTATTTTCACTCTGTTTTGAATTCCTTTTAAATAAAAGTACATGAACACTTTTGCACCTAACCCTTGTTGCATGTGTGTGACCTCATTTGCCAGGCTCATCTCGGTTATGACTATTGAAAGTGGCTGATTCAAGGGGCTCCCAAATGGAGTCAGCCTGCATTGTCACAGGGTCCTTTAGTGGATGCTATTACAAAATCATTTTCATTATTCAAAGAACCATCTGAACCAGGTGCCAGAAAGGTGTTTTTATTTATTTAATTAATTAATTACTTTAGGTCTTTAATAGGTTTCATAAATAAACCTGGATAAATGACAGATTTGTAAAACCCCAGGGCTTGCGATGTTAACAGGACATACTGCATAACAAAAGCTAACATCAGTTTTTTTCAGTCTGTTATAACCTGTCTTCTACACATTAAAGATTTATATTCGTCCACATATTAGGAGCCTTTCGAAAACCCAGAGAGTCAATTTCAGAAGCAAGGACCCATTCATTAAATGGTTCTTTATCATGTACAGTAGTAGTTCTATGAAGCTCCACACAACCCAGTAAAGTGCCATTAATGAACTGTTATATCTAAGAATGTATAGTCATCCCTAGCAACTGACTTGTTATATTTTAGTCAGGTTTTTTTTAGTTTTTTCAACTTTCATCATAGTCATTGAGTTTAAAAAAAGGATTATGGAAAAGATGAGCACAGAAGACGTGTGTTATTTACATAAGAAGAAAATATGCCCAGAGATTGTTCAACTGACCTCTGTGAAGTCATCAGCCATGTTTAATAACGCCACAGTTTGTCTGCACATGTGCTGTCATTATGGAGTGACTGGGTGTGAGTCACAATGAGGACTTGCCCTGCTAGCTCATTGGGAGTCTGCTGAAATTAAAACTACAACCTTAACAAATATCTCTGTCTCTGTTTCACTTATCTTTAATAAGCATCCTCATTTCCCCTGCAGTATTGATGAAAGATTCCAAGTAGTTCTGGATATCTTTTCTATCAGTACAGTTTTACAGGTGTATGTTGAAATCAGTCTTTATTATGTAAAGTGAATTTTGCATAGAACACCCAAAATAAAATTAAAACAGTGTGCTATGTTTTTAACAAAGACTGTTAAACCTCATAGGTGACAGTGATGCTCACTGAACCTGCAGACTATAATCCTATTAGGAAATCCATGTGAATTTCTTTAAACAGCTTTCATATTGAAAGGAGTTACGAAATATGTTTTCTATTTGGGGTGTGAGTAAATGGAAAGAATAAGGCTGTTTATTCAATTATTACTTCAGCCTGGGGATATATGAAGCAATATTTCAGATAAAATTAAATAAATAAATAAGTACATTTATTTAGATTAGCGTCAATAAATACATAATGACATGATATGTGATAGGTGTCATGAAATATATTTTGGTGGCATATTTCTTTAATTATTTCATCATTTACTTATTTCAGTGACAACATGAAATAAGCCCTGAAATAAAAGTTGTCACTTTCACTTGTCAAAGCTGAGAGGGCGGGCTCCTACAAGTCCTGTGTTTTGATTGGTAGATCATTAGAAGAGCGCACATAGAAACAAACCCTAGAAAGGGAGCCAATCCATCGCAAGGCGAACAAACGCACACACAAACACCCACACAAAACACACACTAGGGACAATGTAGTGTCGCCAGTCTACCTCTCCTTCACGTCTTTGGACTCGAGGATGAAACCAAAGTAAAATTGGGAATAACGTGCAAACTCCATGCAGGGAGGATTTGAACCCCGGTCTCATTACAGCAAGACAGCAGTGCCACCCAATACATTTGTTTATTTGCTTACTAGCTGCAATACCCAGCGCTGCCGGGAGGAAAATAAAGTGTATTTTTTTTTATTTGTTTGAGAAAAATATAATTAAAAAAACACAACGAAAATACGTCTGTTTTGTTGTTTTCGAGGTCCGTGTACTTTTTGGTATTTGAAATTTCATTTTAGAAGCAAAAACGAAAATGAAAGGAATTTCAGATTTTGATTTTTGATTAAAGAATAAAATGATGGAAAATAAGGTATTTTTTAATTCTGTGGTAGCAAATAACAGTGATAAACTTAAAATTACACATACTTTTCTCGATTTATTTGTGATTCAAATAATGAAAGTGTAATAGCTCAAAAACAACAAAACAGACGCATTTTCATTGTCTGAAACCGGAGGTACTTCTTCTTCTGTGCGATTTTTGATGCCACGTACGAACAGTCCTCCTCCTCACAACACATCGACCGACGACCTTGAAGTTACACTACATGGGCATCAGTAGAGGATGGATCATTACATTGTTTTTCGGAACAGTAAAAGAGTGACACTCCGGGACGAGGACATAACTGCAGAAAAACTGAGTCGCATCTTTCAGGTAAAAATACAAGCTTTGCAAACTTTGCTTCATTGATGTGGCAGTTCTTTTATGAACGTTATTGTTATTACTTACTGTGAAACAGCTAACATTTGGCGATTTCATTTACTAACACTAAGTCTGGCAATTTTTATAGTGCTAGCATTTTGAATGGTTGCTCATTGACTTTTACCGGCTAACAATGACCGCCACCAGTACTGTTAGCCAACAGGGTACTGGTGGAAATTGGGCTACTGTTGGCCAGGGAAGAGGAAAAGAGGAAGGCCTAAGCGAAGGTTTATGGATGTGGTGAGAGAGGACATGCAGGTGATGGGTGTAACAGAACAAGATGACAAGGACAGGAAGATATGGAAGAAGATGATCCGCTGTGGCAACCCCTAATGGGAGCAGCCAGAAGAAGAAGAAGAAGTTTGTTTCTAGTGTGCAGATGCATTGCTATACCAGACTGTTATGCTTTCAATGGCAGCTCCACAAAACTGGACCAGCACTGACTGGGACAGGTTAAATTTTTAAAGTTGATAGAGAAAAACATCCACTGCTGAACATTTTTGATAAGAGCTGTTATTTTTTCATCCCAGTTCAGACTGTGACTGATAGTTATGCCAAGAATTATGTGAATTATGTGTGGATTTCCCCTTGGGATTAATAAAGTATCTATATCTATCTATCTATCTATCTATCTATCTATCTATCTATCTATCTATCTATCTATCTATCTATCTATGAAATGTAAATGATTCTATCCTGTTGACATTGACATTATTTATAATTAGGAATGTAGGGAGTGAGCCGTATCTCCTAAAAATCCACAATCATTTCTGCTATTTTCAGAGAATTCAAATTAAGATTGTTGTGGGTGCACCAACTGGTCAGCAGATCCACCTCCCACCAAAAGGGCACTTGTGACCAGAAGGGGGTGTTATTGAGCCCCAAACCCAAGACACAGTAATACAGCACGTGTGGATGTGATAAAATAAAGGATTTTAATCCACACAAGGCACATCTTCTCAATCCTCCAGCAATCAGCCACAACAACAATACACAATAATAACAATTATTCCTCCTCTCTACCTCCTCTGAGTGTTGCCTGCTCCCTCCCGACTCTGACTCTGTAATGTGAGGCAGTGGACTCCCTTTTATGCTGGACCCGAGCAGGTATCCTCAAAGAAGCACTTCTGAGTCATAGAAAAAGGAGGATGGTCCCCTCGCCATTGGTGCTCTCTATAGATCCCCAGGGACCCCAACAGGGCTACTCATCTGGACTCCATTTCCCAAGCACCCCTGCTGGTGTCCCAACTGGGTTCCCATACGTCAGCGTTTCTCAACCTTTAAGTATTTGCGACCCGAGTTTTCATAACAGTTTTAATCGCCCCCCCTAACGTTTTTTTGAAAGGAGCCCACTAATACCAATTTGTTCTTTTTTAATTAATGATGTATCATAGATGCATATTTTATTATACCTACTTAACTTTTATCGACATTTATCTAACTCTATATTTATTTTTCTAATATCAGAATGTAGTTTAAGTTAATTTGTTTTGGTTTCAATAGATGTATTTTTCATATTTTCGATTCTTGTTTTCTTTTTTTCACATCTTCGCGCCCCCCTTTCGTTACTTTGTGCCCCCCTAGGGGTGCCCGCCCCCACAGTTTGAGAACCACTGCCATACGAAGACCACTGCCACCTATTCTATGGAGGATGGAACCACTCCAAATCCTTGGCTTTTCTCACTCCGTCTGCTATAGTATACCGGCCGGGTGCAAATTTATTTCCTTTGTCCCTCCGGCCAGTTTGCTTGCGTCATCACATTGGCATCCCGTCTGGGTAATGAGATATCCTGTGTTCCGGCCAGGGTGCCCATTCTCCACCTACACACCTCATCCCTATCTGTGATCAGGCCAGCCATTGTGGTGTCCTTATAGTAAACTTGAGCAGTTTAACAGATGCATCACTGGAGGTGCAGTCATTGGTGCACAAAAGAGAAACGGAGATGAGACGAGACTGAACATAACCCTGAGGGGACCCTATGCTCATCTTCATTGTCTGATGTGTGTTCTTTAAAAAGGCAGAGATCCAATAGCATAGTCCAGATTCATACTGAGAAGTTTGCTATGGAAAAGCTCTGGTATGATTGTATTAAATGCAGGACTGAAATCCACAGATAAGATCCTGGCATAAGTAGCTGGAGAAGTGCTGCCAGGTGTGGTGGAGAGCCATGTTCACTGCACCCTCAACTGACCTGTTGGCACGGTCAGCAAGCCGCAGTGAGTCAAGGAGAGAAGTAGTACAGACACAGAAATGCATGAAGTGAAGCCTTGATCTCATGCTGAATGTTGCACGTCATGGCCCACTGCAGGTTGTGCTGCTCATGTTTTGGCCAGTTGTCTTGGCTGCAGTTCTCTCTCGCTGTCACAGAGTTGACCTCATCTCTTTAATTGTAAACACATGTAGCACATGTAGGCTGGTGGGGTCTGAATAAACTGCGAGACAGGAAATGATGAGACACATATGCTGGCGCTCTTAGGGTTTGCGTGATGACTGGATAAAGTTTGTGGAAACATGACGCACAAGGGGCTTGTGTCAATTGAGTATTTCATTCTGCGCCATTTGCCTATGAACATAATTGTAATATAAAAACGTACTGTCTATTTTCTGAAACTGCCTCGTTCATCCAGTCTAAATGTCAGCATTAGGATAACTGTTTTCTTTACTTTAAAGAGGAACACATGTCAGATCTTCAGGAGCATTTCTTACCTACAGGATGGACCCAACTGAAGTTCACTTTTTGCCCTTTTTTTTGGAGTCTGTATGTTCCCTTGGTGTCTATGTAGGTCTACTCCTTCAAACTTCATTGCTTTAGTTTATTTTCTAGCCACAAATGTTTTTATCTACCCCTTTCCTAATGTTTGGTTCAGTTACTAAGCAACACATTCTGTTACTGATTGGCCGTCTGACCTTCCTTTTGCAAATCAAAGTGCCAGAGTTTGCTCGTGGATTCTGCCCTCGGCTCCCTGTGGTATAGCGGGTCCACGGCTCAGTAGAAAAGGCCAGTTTTTAAATAAATAATCGGCGCACTCGCGGCTTAAAGAGGGGGTGAGGTAGCGTGGCTGGAGCGGTTCTCGGCCGCGACGTGCTGCAGGCGTTTCCTAGCTTATGTGAATAGGTGAGGAATCGTCTTCATCCATAATTGATGCAGGGAACTGCTAATCGCCACACCTGTGCCACGTCCCCATTATAAACAGGAGAAGTATGAGTGCGGTGGGAAAAAAACATTGGAAAAGAACTGAGGTTAGTGGAAGAAGAAGAGAAAGTGGGCAGCTGAAAGCATGCGTGTGCATGGGCTCGTGGTATTAACAGGCAGCTGGGAGAAGAGCCCCTGTAGAGTGTTTGGCTGGCATTTGGGGGTGCAGAAAGTAGTGGTCGTTCCTACTGAGCGCTTCAGAGGAGCAGGTGTGACCAGAAGAAGGTTTGGCTCGCCGCAAAAGGACACGGAAGGCAGCGGGAGTCGGAGACCCCAGTGTGAGCACCCTGGTCGCTGGGGAACCCAAGTGTCGGTCTGGATCAGCCAAATGAAGCCCGGGATCGGGAAGCTACCAGAAAAGCAGAAGTAGGAGAAGGTCAGCTACAGGTGCATAGCCTGGATGGGAGAAACAGAGGAGCCGCCAGCAAAAGATGGCATCGAGTCTTGTTTTTTAAAAGAATTGCTCCCAGCTATTGTTTTAACCTCGTTTTTAATGAAACTATTTATTTGATTTTAACCTCTCTATCCAGCAGGGGGTGCTAGCTCCATGGTTGGAATATCCATCCATCCATCCATTTTCCAACCCACAGAATCCGAACACAGGGTCACGGGGGTCTGCTGGAGCCAATCCCAGCCAACACAGGGCACAAGGCAGGAACCAATCCCGGGCAGGGTGCCAACCCACCGCAGGACACACACAAACACACCCACACACCAAGCACACACTAGGGCCAATTTAGGATCACCAATCCACCTAACCTGCATGTCTTTGGACTGTGGGAGGAAACCGGAGTGCCCGGAGGAAACCCACGCAGACACGGGGAGAACATGCAAACTCCATGCAGGGAGGACCCGGGAAGCGAACCCAGGTCCCCAGATCTCCCAACTGCGAGGTAGCAGCGCTACCCACTGCACCACCGTGCTGCCCCTGGTTGGAATAAGTTCTTTTTAATTGTGGCATTTTAAGTAACCTGAACCAAAGTACATATATTATAATGAGGCGATATCCTTCCCATAATGATACGGCGGTAAAAAAATCACATAAGAGAAATTAACTTCGCTTTCTTTAATGACGATTTATGCGGCGTAACAGATGGGAAACTATGACCAGACCTTTGTGTAGAGTCTACCATTTTCGTCGCTGCTCTGGAAGGATTTTCAGGATTGGATGACGTTATCTCCCATCCGTCCGTCGGCTTCAAAGTTGTGCCGGGCAATGTTCTAAGGTTTTTATACTCTTTCTCCATGTTCAGCCACCCCTTAGGTAAATCATGCCATTCCAAACAAGGCAAAGAAGATCCAATATCAAGCTGACTCTGTCACACAGAAATAGTACAATGCCCATTTTCGTAGTTGTCCCTTTCTTGTCTTCTAATGCTTGCCTAGCAGCTCTAAAGGCTGAGCCCCTGTGTGCTAACTCTGGCTCAGCCGTGCATGTAGAAAGAAAAGAAAAACATTGAAAATATTTGCACAGAGCACAGTGACATTAAATGTATATTCTGATTACAGCCTCCACATTTCCACGTGTTTTAATGGATTATTTATTTACGAGGTAGTCGTGCCCATCAAGGACGGGCTGCAGGCGACTTTTATCAGTGTTGCAGGGTAAAAGTCATTAAGTGCAAAATTATTTGTACCATGATTAAATTTAGTAATAAAATGTTTTTTGTTATTTGTGCCACACGACGAATCGGGATTCGAACCCAGGTGGACAGTAGGTGGTGTTAGGTCCTAACTTTGTTCCGGCATCCGGGATCGAACCACCGACCGAGGGTAGTGTGCACTCTACCACCTGAGCTGTATGGATCTTAGTTCCAAGGCAATAATAAACATAATGAAAGTTGTTTCTAGTTTAAGTCATGTATGAAAGTGTTACATGCCATAAAATGAATGACTTATCTTTATCAAAATAAAATTATGAATCATTAACACAATCAATGCATACTTAACGAATACGTAAACTATGTTTATTCAAGTATTTAAGTGGATATCCCTGGGTACACTACATTATTGATGCAAAGACCATCTTGATCCTCGTGGCAATCTTTTCCAACTAAGAGCTTGATCTTCTTTCTTGAAGTTGCTCCAGATAAGGCAACATACAATTGACCATGAGCAAATACTGGTTGGGGTAAGTAAACACCAAGCTCTTGAACTGTTTGACCTTGAGCCTTGTTAATGGTCATTGCAAAGGCCAATTGTACTGGAAATTGGCGTCGTCGAAGTTCAAATGGCAGTCCACAATCTTTCGTAACCAAAGGAATACGTGGAATGGCAATAAGTTTGCCTTTGTGGGCACCAGTGAGGATCGAAGCCAGCAAGCAATTTCGCTTGAGTTGTCGGACTTGAAGTCGTGTGCCATTGCAAAGTCCTTCATGTCCATTGATATTACGCAGCAGAATAATTGGAGAGCCAACTTTGAGACGCAATTTATGAAGTGGCATCCCAGAAATAGCAAGTGTGTTGAGAAATTCAACAGGATATAGAGATGCATCCAAGCCTTCAGAATCTTCAACAGAATCAATCGATAAGTATTCTTGCTCTTCGCCAGGCAGGATATCAATTCGACAGAGGTTTGGTTTTGAAAATCGATATTCAATGGCATCGAATTCGCAGAGGTTTGGTTTTGAGACATTATATTTGGCAATATATGTTGTTCAGAGGTTTTGTCAATGATTACCTAATCATAAAGTGAATGAGACATTTGTCCACCAAAAACATTATTTTTGGAAATAGTGTAAGCCCAAACAATAGCGTGTGACACGCAGGTCTCTTGGACAGCTGTTTAGGCTATCCAGCTTTTAGTTTGCCGCCACCAGTGCTCATAAGACTTCGCGACGGCAGCCAAACCATGCCAACATAAAGTTAATACACTTAAAAGAGAAAAATCTTAAAGCATAATATGGGCTATTTCCAAATGTCAAAAGCACACATCGTACCTTTTGTAAGGATAAGCTGCTTCTTTGACGGGGTAGTGGCATATGTAGCTACTCCCCAATCTGTCCATTATGTAGAAATGCAGCATTTCTCATACACTATTTTGTAAGTAGAGTTGCTTGTTTTCTTTGCGTAAACATATGACTGCTTTGGGGCAATGGTTAAGCCGGCACCTGGTGATTGGCAGGTGGCTCCGCCTCTGGGGGACCACCCACAAAACACATGGAACCTAACAGGGGCACAGAAAACAAATCAGCCAATCAAAACACTGATGTAAACGTACCAACCAACCAACCAACAGACAGACATGCTGAAATATATATATAGATTGACATTTTGAAACACTGCACTATTTATTTGAAGGCTGTTTGTTTTTGTTTAAAATAAAAGCACTTTTGCCTCGTTGTGTCCTCACTGTCCAGCTCGTCCGGTGACATTACCGACGGTGTCTGGTGCAAGAGCTCCCAAAAGGGAGACGGGAGCATGGAACAAGAACCTGCATTGTCACACTCCTCCTCACACATGCTGCCTGCTTGAAGTCACACCGCCATGATTGTTCACCTTTGCGTCTCCTTTTTAATGTAATTATTTTAGCAAGCTCTGAATCAGATTGCTGTGTATATTGAAGTTGAGCAAACCACCAGATCTGGACTTCATCACTGTGGGCATGTTTTACAGTCTGTAATGAGTCATTTTATACTCTTGACCTTGATAGCTTTTACTGTATTTTCATTTTTCTTTTTTAGGATGATACAGAATGGGAAGCACTGCTCCCAGACTCGGAGGAGACCAGGCTTGAATCCTGCCTCCATCTACATGGAGGCTGCACCTTGTCCCTGTGTCTTCGTCTTTCGGCTGCTCACACAGCAGATCATCCGTCTCCATCTATCCCTGACTTTTGCATCATTTTCTGCCACACTGACTACCTTCATGTCCACCTTCACCATATCCATAAACCTCCTCTTTGGCCTTTCTCTTTTCCTCTTGCCTGGTGGTTCCATCCTTGACATTCTTCTCTTGATGTACCCCCTCATCTCTCCTCTGCATGTGCCCAAACCATCTCAATCTAGGATCTCTCACTTGGTCACCCAACTGTCATACCTGTGTCATCTCTCTAGTATACTCATTCCTATTCCTGTCTACCCTCGTTACTCTGAGCGAAAATGGTAGCATCTTCTTCTCTGCCACTTCCAGCTCTGCCTCCTGTCTTTTCTTCAGTGCCATTGTCTCCAAACCATACAGCATAGCTGGTCTCATCACTGTTTTATATGCCTTCCCTTTCACTCTTGCCGGTGCTCTTCAATTACAAGTCACTCCTGTCACTCTTCTCCACCCAGTCCACCCTGCCTGCACTTTGTTCTTCACCTTTCTGCCACACTCTTCATTGCTTTGGACTGTTGAACCCAAGGATTTAAATTTGTCTACCTTCGCCACCTCAGCTCCTTGCAGTCCTTCCACCACCTTCCCTCTCATTCACGCACATGTAGTCCATCTGTCTCCTACAGACTCTCATTTCCCTTGTCTCCAGTGCGTATCTCCACCTCTCCAGGATCTTTTCAACCTGCTCTCTACCCTCACTACAGATTTGTGTCTCTGTCACTTTTCTTTCCTTGAATACAAAATTTTTCCTCCACAGGTGCAGGTCAAGTTGATTGGTGACTCAAAATTAGACTGGGATGTGTGTGCCTTTCATTGGACTAATAGGCCATCCACTGGTGAACTTTGGATCATGTCCAAAACTGCTAGGAAGGCCATTGGTTGATCACAACTCATCTCATCACATTTTCTGAAATCATAGCAAGCCAAGTAGGTCATCCCAGACCTCCTTGTCCATAGCTACAGATTCCAGCTCTTCTTTGGGGAATTCCCAGGCATTTCCAAGCCAGCCAGGAGTGTGTTGTGGGTCTGCTGGAAAGTCTCCACTCTAGGGGGAGCCATCTAGGGTGGTCTCCTTACAACGTGTCCAAACCGCCTCAACTCGCTGTCAATCCAGAAGAGCAGCAGCTCTACTCTGAGGCTTTCCTGAATCGCTGAGATCCTCACCCTATCTAGGAGTGTCAGCCCAGCCACCCTGAGAAGAAATTTTATTTTATTTCTGCCACTTGTATTTGTGATCTTACTCTTCCAGTCATTTCCCACAGCTCATTGCCATAGGTAAGGACAGGGATGTGGATCAACTTGTAAACTGAGAGCTTTATCTTTAGGCTCCACTCCCTCCACTTTATTTATGAGCGATAACCAGGACCTCAGTGCAGTGAACACATTGTCATATTCAAGAAACCAGTGTGAGATGATTTGAGCCCTGTGACGTGGTCCGTTACCCTGCTGGAAGGAGCCATCGGACAATGTGGTCATAAAGAGATGGTCATGGTCAGCAACAATACGCAGGTAGGCTGTGGCATTTAAACAATGCTCAGATGGTACCAAGGGGCCCAAAGTATGCCAAGAATATATCCTCCACACCATTACACCACCAGCAGCAGCCTGTTGATACAAAGCAGGATGGATCCATCCCTAATTCTGACCCTACCATCAGAATGTCTCAGCAGTAATGGAGACTCATCAGACCAGGCAACATTCTTCCAATCTTCTATTGTCCACTTTTGATGAGCCCGTGTGAATTGTAGCTGACAGGAGTGGCACTTGGTGTGGTCTCCTGCTGCTGTAGTCCATCTGCTTCAAGGTCTGACGTCTTCTGCATACCTTGGGTGTAACAAGCGGTTATTTGAGTTATTGCTGCCTTTCTATCAAGTCAAACCAGTCTGGACATTCATTCTCCTCTGACCTCAAGCATCAACAAGGCATTTTCCCCTAGAGAACTGCCGCTCACTGGATGTTCTCCCTTTTTCAGACCATTCTCTATAAACACTAGAGATGGTTGTGCATGAAATCCCAGTAGCAGTTTCTGAAATACTCAGACTAGCTTTTGTGTGACCAACAATCATGCCACATTCAAAATCACTTAACTCACCTTTCTTCACCATTCTGATGCTCAGTTTGAACTTCAGTAGGTCACCTTGATAAGGTCTACAGGCCATACTGCATTGAGTTGCTGCCATGTGATTGGCTGATTAGATATTTACATCAACAAGCAGTTGAACGGGTGAACCTAATAAAGTGGCTGGTGAGTGTAGTTTGTTTGAGCAAAATGAAACAAACCTATACAGTAGGAGAGGCAGTTTGCAATTTTACAAAAATGGTGATTTTATTCTACAGGGCCATGGCTTAGGGCTTGACAGAAAGCTGCTCAGGAGCAACGTGATGAGCGGACAGCAGTGCTCCAATGGCTAGTTAATGGTTACCCTTTGACTGAATTTTGGAGGTCCACTGCTCGGCATTCTGTCACTGTTCCTGCTCTACTGCTTTGCTTTTTTGGTATTTGATATACTGTATTAATCCCTGAGGAGAAATAGTCTTTTCTCATGACCTTTTGGAGGTCAGAGTGCAGGGTCAGCCATCACACAGCAGCTCTGTAGCAATTTTCAGGTGATGGGCCTTGATCAAGGGCCCAATGGAGTAGGATCACTTCTTGAAGTAATCCAGAAACCAACTCAGCTTCTTACCAACAGAGCCAGCACTCCACCACCTGTGAAGATCTTCATTCTTGTTAAGCTTATTTGTTTACCATCTGCTAGAATGACAAATGCAATGCATATATCTCTGTTATATGCCACTTGGTAGGGAATTCTTAAAAGCAGTGCTAATGTTTGTGATGCACCATCTGTTGGAATGACAAATGCAATGTATATCTCTCTGTTATCTGCCACTTGGCAGGGGATTCATGAAAGCAGTGCTAATGTTTGTGATGCACCATCTGTTAGCATGACAAATGCAATGCATTTCTCTCTGTTATATGTCACTTGGTAGGGAATTCTTAAAAGCAGTGCTAATGTTTGTGATGCACCATCTGTTGGAATGAAAAGTGCAATGCATATCTCTCTGTTATCTGCCACTTGGTAGGGGATTCCTAAAAGCAGTGCTATTGTTTGTGATGCACCATCTGTTGGAATGACAAATGCAATGTATCTCTCTGTTATATGCCACTTGGCAGGGGATTCATGAAAGCAGTGCTATTGTTTATGATGCACCATCTGTTGGAATGACAAGTGCAATGCATATCTCTCTGTTATATGCCACTTGGCAGGGGATTCTTAAAAGCAGTGCTAAGATTTGTGATGCACCATCTGTTGGAATTACAAATGCAATGCATTTTATTGCTACAAATTTTCTGATATGCCATCTATTGGTATGACAGAGACACGGCAACCAGACTGACACACAGATGCACAAACAGCCAGACAAGACACTTGTCCTTTTATCAAGGTGGATTAATGTAAGTAATTACATCATATTGCCAGTTTTATTTCTGAATATAACTCATTCTTACAAAAATATGTGACTTTGCAGAAGTGACTATAAAATATAAAAGTGCTCCAGCTTTTAAACCAGCTAACCAAGTCACCAAACACATCTGAATGTTACACCAGACATACATTTTCTTATTTGTTTTGCATGGAATTGTTTTAGCAAATGGTGGAGGTAGTTCTCAAATTCATTACAACTGATAATGAACTCTTTGATGAAATGACTAGAAAACTGAAAAATGCTAAGTAAGTCTCCTGAATGTCACACCATGATGACATCTCTTAACTTGTTTTTTTTTTTTTTGTTCTTTCGCTTCAAAATTTCAGAAAAATAAGGACTTGTGCATCATACATGATAAGTCGTGTCCACAGAATCTGGCTGCCGGAAAGCCTAGCAATGAGTCAGCAAAAGACAGTTTCCATTTAACAATTGCCAAAGGAGTAAAAACTACTCGTCTATAAAGGAATCCGTGTGAATTTAACAAGGAAATGAAAGCTGATATGAAGGAGACGGTAGCTGAGCAGAGAGCTGACATGCAAACTGTGGTAGGCTGGCGTCCTGCCCGGGATTTGTTCCTGCCTTGCGCCCTGTGGTGGCTGGGATTGGCTCCGGCAGACCCCCGTGACCCAGTCTTGGGATATAGCGGGTTGGAAAATGACTGACTGACAATAATGAGATATCCATCCATCCTAACTACAGGGTCACGGGAGTCTGCTGGAGCCAATCCCAGCCAGCAAAGGGCGCAAGGCAGGAAACAAACCCCGGGCAGGTCGCCAGCCCAACGCAGAGCGAAAAACTTCCTAATATGTAGAAAAAATAAACTAAAATCTGCAATGTATCGTAGGCTACCTAGCAGGACACTAACAGAGTTAAACACCCGAACTTAGCCTGTGTTATTGTAAACAAGAATCCTTTTAAAATCAAGAGCCATTGGTATGTCACTGTCTATCCATCCATCCATTATCCAACCCATTATATCCTAACTACAGGGTCACGGGAGTCTGCCGGAGCCAATCCCAGCCAACACAGGGTGCAAGGTAGGAAACAAACCCCGGGCAGGGCGCCAGCCCACTGCAGATAATGAGATATACAGTAAAATAAGCCAAAACATGACCAGCAAACTGGTGTCCATCATACAATATCTGAAAATAAAGAAAGATAAAAGTCTAAGGAATGCTGATCTGCTCAGGTCCACAAAACATTTTAACAGAGCTCTTGGAAAAGAGAAAACCATCAACTTCAGAAATGTACGCCATTGCACAATGAATTACTGCTGTTTCTCTATATATGAAGACATCTACGCAAAATTTATCTTAATTTTTCTCTATATGTCATTTTAAGTTTACATTTAAATAGATTAACATATTCAGATATGTTGGAGGGCAGCAAATTGAAGCACCGCAAGCGGCACAAACTGCAGCTATGCCACTGGGAGCGGCGCAAAACACCCGTGCCCAGATAGGAAAGCCGAATATAAGAGGAGACTGCACAGCAGAAGGGGGGCAGACAAGAGAAGATAACTTTCAGAATAGAAAGAAAGAAAGAAAGAAAGAAAGAAAGAAAGAAAGAAAGAAAGAAAGAAAGAAGGGGGTGTTAAAGGATAGAGAGAATGACAGAATCGTGAGACACCAGGGTGCAGGACAAGAGGAGGCAGTCGTCTGGAATGAAAGCCCCTCAGAGAAGCATAAGGTCGACCCTCGGGGGCTGATAATTGTGTGCAGGAGCTGGAGCTGGGGAGGGGCGGCAGGAGAAAGAAGGAGCGAGAGGAGCCTTGGATTGGGAGCCATGGACAGCAGGGACCCGAGCCCGGAAATGAAGGCTGGCTGTGCCTGTCGGTTGGGCGTCTCCTCTGCTGCCAGGCCCCGTGCTGGGTAAGCAGTGGAGACGTCGGTTTTTTTTAAAGAGATGCACCGGGGACTGAGATTTTAAGAAAAGCTTCCTGCCGTGGAGTATTAACCGCGTTGTTTTGGATTATGTATTGAGTTTTTAACCTCCACCATCACTTTGATTTTTATTGGATTATTTTACTTATTATCGAAGAGCTGATGCACTGAACTGCTTTATTTGTTTTATTTTTTAATAAAAGCACTAAGGCACTGTTACACCTACCCTTTGCTTTGTCCATTTGTCCTCATTTACCTGGCTCATCTGGGTTAGGACTAATCGATGGTGGCGGGTTCAAGAGCCTACCCAATGGAGCAGGGAGCATGGAGCCAACCTGCCCCGGCCCAAGGGTACTGTAATCTGGCATCTTGCTCCATTTATTTTTAAGAAGCGTGTACAGACTAAACCCTTCCAAACCATGTGAGCTCATAGATGTGGACGCTCTAAGGTAGGGGGTCCTCAGTCACAGTCCTGGAGGGCCGCAGTGGCTGCAGGTTTTTGTTCAAACCCGGTTGCTTAATTAGAAAGCAATTCTTGCCACTAATTGAATTTCATGGTTTGTTAGCGCTTTAACTCTGCTGCCTCAGGTCATTCTCATATCCGAGATTTTCTTCCCCTTTCCAAATGACTTGAAGGCTAACATGGAGGAGTATTTCTCAGTCCTTCACTTTTTTTCTCTTCACTTTCCTTCCAAGTATTTAATTAAACCAAACAGTGCACAATAAATACACACAGAGGTGTAAATGGTATCAAGCTAAATGGAGAAATGCTGGTCTCTTTTGTCATTTGCATGTTATTGCTAATTAGGAGCCATTAAAAACCGAGAATACAGCTGTTTAAGACTAAAATACGCAATAAGGGTTCAAAATCTTAACAAGCGAGACAACTAAAGTGAAGCAGAAGTGTTACCTGAGCAATAAGTGCTTCTTATTAAGCGATTGGGATGGAGCAAAACCCTGCAGCCACTGCGGCCCTCCAGGACCGTGATTGAGGACTTCTGTCCTCAGTGGTAGACGTCTTCACTAACAACAACTGTATCCTGAATATTTACACAAGAACATCAGAAATGTATCCATCAAGTCAGTTTGTTTAGCCAATAGCTAAGCTGTCCCAATATCTCATCCAGATTCTTCATGAAGGTTGACATGGCGTCTGCTTCACCTACGTGGATCAGCTATTTGTTGCAGATCCCCACCACTCTTTGCCTAAAGAAGGCCTCCAGTCTAACATGCACTTCCTCTTAATTTCCAGTGGCGTTCTCGATTACACGGTTCACTATTTAGTTGAATGAAATCAGAAGGATCTACTTGATGCCTTTGAGAACTTTGAAGACCTGGATTAGGTCCCAATACTTGGATTAAATATGTTTATTTCTCTTGTCCTTAACTACTGTGCTGCTTCAAGTGCTGTTATGTCTTTCTTGTAATGTGGTGGCCAGAACCACACACCATACTCCATTCTCACTAATGCATCATTCACTCGAAACATAATGTTCCTTGATTTATATTGAACAGCTTTTACAATGTAACATCTTGCTTGCTTTTTTGAATAGCTTCTGCAAACTGCTTAGATGACAAAGAAATTGTCCCAACAAGTCAAGTCGGGAAGCAGGCGCTGGCACAGCTCATTGCCACACTCACAACACGATGAAACAACTCGGGATCCCGGTTGACAATCCCCCAGGCAGACACGCGGTCCAGTCCCACCCTTTGGCAATGATCCTCTATCTGCCGCAGCCAGGTGTTGCGTGGGCGACCCCTTGGCCTGGTCCAGCCACTCAGGTCCTCACTCCACTGTCGCACTTATTTTGCTCTAATCGAGATGTGTAGCAGATGCTGATGACACGTTTTTGATTTTTTTAACCCAGCCATCTTCATCTCCGTGATTCACATTTTCATGCTGCATGTTGTTTTGATCTGGTTTTTCCATTTTTACCCCCTTAAAAAAAACTTTACCAAAAAAATTAAAATACCTAAATACACCAACAGGAGTTTAACTGTTAAGTTTTAAGACACAACTGTTGTGCGCGGCTGCTGCTGCCTTGAGTTTACCAGGTGCAAAATCTCCCATACTGCCATTACTGATGTGGAGTTTTCATACTTGTTTGGTGTCTGTAAGGGATTTCCTCCCAGTTCTTCATAGACATCAGGTACATCTCAGTCATCTACCAATTAGCTTAAAATGTGTAACCAACGAAGGATATACATACAGGACTTCATGGTTGAGAAGCTCTTATCTGTTGCACCTACACACACAATAATCTGCATTTCTCAAACGTATTCAACATTCAAAATATGTAAATGCTAGGCGTCAATACACTTAAAAGATCTTCACACAGACAACTTGCTCTGCTCGCCAGAGTCCCCCCCCCCCCCCGAAACCCCCCTTAATCGGTGATACATTGGGAAACAAGTAACAGGAGTTTTTTTTACCTCCTCTTTGCTCGAGCAGCTGCTGGCTTGCTGCTACTGCATGCCGCATGATCTGAATTTGTGCAGCGCTTCAAACATTTAAAAGCCTGTACAGCACCAGAACGTGTGATCTCTTTATATTTAATATTTTCCGTTTGTTTGCACTAATGTGATCTTTACTCTCATTTTTGGAGACTTTCGAATTTTCCAACTTCCATTATCTCTAACCTGCTCTGCATGTGTTTCACAGGACTTGCGTCTGAAGGTTGTAAGTATGACGTGACCCGACCATCTCGCGGGAAGTGAAAAGTGTCTCTCTTCAAAACATCACGTCTCATCCCCGGGAAAGAGTCTCGTCTCGTCATTTTTTTTTTTTTATATATATAATTGAGAGATATTTGTATCTTATGAACAATTACACTGCAAATGTAACTTTCCAGCTACAGCCCCCCAACCTCATATACAAATCAGACATTCTGTCAAAAGAAACCCACCCAGCTTTGCACATCTCACACCGATGTCTATCCCACAGTCTATACTGGTTAGTCTTGATGAAGACACAGACAGCATTTCAACAATATAAAGAATCTACCCTTTAATGGTGCCGGAGACTGAGGGGGAAAAGGGACCTTTCAATGGGCATCTCAGAAAAGGAGCGAAACTTGGCCATAGATCTGCTCTACTTCTATATGTGCCAAAGATTCAACAAATCTTTCAATGATCACATTTATCTTGTTTAAAATGGTCTAAAATGTACGTAAGGCAAAATCCAACCTGCGAGTATTACCATCTAGCTCCAGCATCACTAGGCCCTACGTTTTGGGAACGCACTAAACTGACATCACTTGGACAAAAATCTTTACATACAGTGCATCCGGAAAGTATTCACAGCACATCACTTTTTCCACATTTTGTTATGTTACAGCCTTATTCCAAAATGGATTAAATTCATTTTTTTCCTCAGAATTCTACACACAACACCCCATAATGACAACGTGAAAAAAGTTTACTTGAGATTTATGCAAATTTATTAAAAATAAAAAAAAAATTGAGAAATCCCATGTACATAAGTATTCACAGCCTTTGCTATGAAGCTCAAAATTGAGCTCAGGTGCATCCTGTTTCCCCTGATCATCCTTGAGATGTTTCTGCAGCTTAATTGGAGTCCACCTGTGGTAAATTCAGTTGGTTGGACATGATTTGGAAAGGCACACACCTGTCTATATAAGGTCCCACAGTTGATAGTTCATGTCAGAGCACAAACCAAGGATGAAGTTAAAGGAATTGTCTGTAGACCTCCGAGACAGGATTGTCTCAAGGCACAAATCTGGGGAAGGTTACAGAAACATTTCTGCTGCTTTGAAGGTCCCAAAGAGCACAGTGGCCTCCATCATCCGTAAGTGGAAGAAGTTCAAAACCACCAGGACTCTTCCTGGAGCTGGCCGGCCATCTAAACTGAGCGATTGGGGGAGAAGGGCCTTAGTCAGGGAGGTGACCAAGAACCCGATGGTCACTCTGTCAGAGCTCCAGAGGTCCTCTGTGGAGAGATTAGAACCTTCCAGAAGGACAACCATCTCTGCAGCAATCCACCAATCAGGCCTGTATGGTAGAGTGGCCAGATGGAAGCCACTCCTTAGTAAAAGGCACATGGCAGCCTGCCTGGAGTTTGCCAAAAGGCACCTGAAGGACTCTCAGACCACGGGAAAGAAAATTCTCTGGTCTGATGAGACAAAGATTGAACTCTTTGGTGTGAATGCCAGGCGTCATGTTTGGAGGAAACCAGGCACCGCTCATCACCAGGCCAATACCATCCCTACAGTGAAGCATGGTGGTGGCAGCATCATGCTGTGGGGATGTTTTTCAGCGACAGGGACTGGGAGACTAGTCAGGATAAAGGGAAAGATGACTGCAGCAATGTACAGCGACATCCTGGATGAAAACCTGCTCCAGAGCGCTCTTGACCTCAGACTGGGGCGACGGTTTATCTTTCAGCAGGACAACGACCCTAAGCACACAGCCAAGATATCAAAGGAGTGGCTTCAGGACAACTCTGTGAATGTCCTTGAGTGGCCCAGCCAAAGCCCAGACTTGAATCTGATTGAACATCTCTGGAGAGATCTTAAAATGGCTGTGCACCGACGCTTCCCATCCAACCTGATGGAGCTTGAGAGGTGCTGCAAAGAGGAATGGGCGAAACTGGCCAAGGATAGGTGTGCCAAGCTTGTGGCATCATATTCAAAAAGTCTTGAGGCTGTAATTGCTGCCAAAGGTGCATCGACAAAGTATTGAGCAAAGGCTGTGAATACTTATGTACATGGGATTTCTCAGTTTTTTTTATTTTTAATAAATTTGCAAAAACCTCAAGTAAACTTTTTTCACGTTATCATTATGGGGTGTTGTGTGTAGAATTCTGAGGGAAAAAAATGAGTTTAATCCATTTTGGAATAAGGCTGTAACATAACAAAATGTGGAAAAAGTGATGCGCTGTGAATACTTTCTGGATGCATTGTAGGTACCTTGATGTCACACTCACTCCTGATCCATTAATGGTGAGGTTTGGTGTACTCCCAGATGGGGTGAAGTGCATAGGGAAAAATCGATTGTAACATCCAATACCACACTACTGGCACACAGATTTACAGTATCTTACTTAACTGGAAGAATCTGAAGCCAACTTGTACAAGTGTGGTTCTACATAATCTCAAATTAATAAACAAAAAAAATTCTTAGAGGATATTTCCTAAACTTTTATTTTTTAATATTGCAAAAATTCATTAGTATTGTTTTTGAATATTCATGCTAGGCCTGTGATTAGTTAATAGCATACGAGACCCAATCTATTACATTTAAAAAGTTAAGATACTTTATTTTTTGCTTGTGTCTCTCTTTTTCTCTTTCTCTTGGATGAAGTTTGAATCTTTTTTTGGCTTCCCCCCCCTGTATTCATATATTTTCTTCTCTCTGTATTAAGTTTGTAGTAATTTGCTCTATCTATTATGTGATTTGTTTGATTGAGTAGTACGCCATTGTAATGTTCTGCTTTTCAAAAATAAAATTTATATATAAAAAAAGGTAAATGGACGATTCCAATTTGGCAGAGTACGAGAGTGGACGTATGCATAGATGGGTTTTGTCTGGGACGGATTTCTGCCCTGCACCTGGAATCAGACTAAGTGGGCTTGAGAATGCTATTAATTATGTTTAATAAATGTTTTGGGAAAGCACAGCTAGGAGCATCACTGGAATCTGCAGTGGAAAATTAAAATCTGAACTAAAAACACCACCAAGTTACCTTTGATCACAGAATATACGTGGAGTGAATATCTGCCTAAAATTAAATGAGCCTCCATCATGCAACACAACTTATCTATGTTCCAAATATTTCTGTAGGTTATCTCTTCATACAGAAGTAACAAGTTATTCTAAACAGAATCACAAAGTAACTCATTTGCACTGCTGGTAATGCGGTTTTCTAAATTTCAGACATAAATGATCAACTCTACAATTTAATTTTGAAATAAAGTGAAGACAACTATGTCTGTTCTCCAAAGAATAAGGCTTATACAATGTATATGAAATGTACTCACATAAATTACAAAATAAATATATATTTGAGGTTAAGACAGCAGTTTCAGCTCCCTTAGTAAGCAGGATTACTTCTTCTAGCAAATCCATGCTAACAATAAGGGAGTCGACAACTAAAAAAAGGATGATGGCTCACATCTAGTAGACTGTATGCAAGTCTGCAGGGGATATGTTGTCAGGGCAATGTGTTTTAAAGATGGCTCTTTTCTGCAATACTTGATTAAAAACAGATATCCCAGATTGAAGTAATTAATTTCACTCCAGTGTTTTGTCTTTTTCCTACTAAAGACAGAACATTTTCCTGTTTACTTACTGATATAACAGAGAAATAACTGTCAGAAGAATTTCTGCCAAGAGAGGTAAATGGTGCAAATGGCAAAAAAAAAAAAACTCCACTTTAATTGCCAACAACTGCGCAGGATTTTAAAAGTGTAATATTACTGTTACTGGTATGCTTAATCACTGTCACTGTCGTCTTCAGTATCTTCTTTTTCCTCATGTGGCGTTTTCTTCCCCACCGGGTCCTCCAGCAAGTCAGAGAAAAAATCATCCTGTCCTGAAACGGCTTTCTTGCTTAATGATTTAAGGTTGCCCCCTTTCCTCTTTCTATTGCGATATTCCTTAACTACAATGTCACTAAGAGAGGAAATGTCCCAAAACTTCACCTTCTTGTCATGGGCACAGCTTGCAAGAAACTGACCATTGAAGGATTTGGTTATTTGTTCAATGGGTTCTCCCACATGCTGTCCAATGCTGCCAATCACTCGGTTTGGAAAAAGGTTGATAGCCCTGAGGGTTAGGGTGAGGGAAAAAAAAACAAAAAAGTATATTAAAATTGACTATCATTTAAGATTTATATGACAGAAGACAAAACAAAACTGAATGGTAACAAACTTAACTTGCCTTGCATTCTGAGAGGTTATCAGTAACAGTTGTAAATGAAACATACAGAGCAGCAAACACCACTCGCTACACAAGCTAATAATTTTGCTTTAAAATGAGATCACATATTTTCACTGAAATAAACTAAAATTGAGAATTCAAATAGGAGTATTGCTATTCTTGCTTCTGAACTAAACTCTGTAGTATTAGTAAAACTGGACCCCTCTGCACTCAGGATGACTTGTTGGCTAGCACTGCTGTACCAGAGATCTCATTTCTACCTTTCCTTTAATAATCAGTTTCATAGCTTTACCATATATAATTTTAAACATTTATATAATGCCTCTGGTGGTAATGTTGATATTTTAGTTATTTGGAGTTTTAAATAATTGTTCAATGATAAAACACATAAAAAAAGACAGTTTCAGCTAAATAGGAAGAAGCTACATTTCAAAATGAATAAGTTTCAAAACTGAAGATTACTAAAACAAAGATTTTTTTTTTTTTCATGTATTTGGGATTGTGTGTTTTCATTCTGTTCTATTTCTGTTCTGTCATGCAATATCTATTATGCAATATACTGTACACTTGGAAAAATGTAACAATTTATTTCAAAATGAGAATTTGTGAATTTCATCCTTCAAGACTTTGCCCTCCTGGCCAACGTGCTAGCCTCATTGCGGTCCTGCTGCTCACATATGGGGATGTGGATGTACAATTTAAACAGATTTTAATTTTTATGTGAAGTGTTACATTTGTATCCACACAATGTATAACTGCCCGTGATTGCATTTCGATTTGTTTCTCTCTATTTAATAAAATGACTTTTTCGAAGGTTTGGCTCTGAGATTTGTTAATTGTCTTTACAAAAGCTATTCTAACATGAAACTGTTAACGTTTTAATATGAATGGCATATCAAGATCTCCTTTGGTGTCTAATGTTATCCGGGGGAGATGTACTACATTACCGTTCTTGGATACATCCTTCTTTCTACAGTAGTTTGTGCGGTGGAAGACCGGACGGTGTCAACGGTTGTAGATATTCTTCGTAATATTGTAAGTTGATGTTTTCATCTTCCACACGATCACCACCAACTGTTTCAGCATAGTCTACTGATACGCATTTAACCATTTTGCCGTGTTACCGATTGATATTTTTGGCGTAAATCGTTTGACTTCCTCATTTCTAGGTGCTAGGATTGCCCGTGTACTCATTTTTTCTGTTGATAAGCTTTTGTGTTGAAATTCTTCAATAAGATTTGGACATAATATGTCTTCTTTAATTGGGAACTTAAAGTGAGGAAAACGTTAAAATTTATAAGAGCTGAGAGCACAGGAAGTGTGTCCGACAAAAGCACTCACAAGACTAACAGGTGAGAGGACCGTGGTCTTGTTTGAAAATGGGCATGACTTTTAAAAATATCACGGCAATATTCTCGTCTCGCGAACTTGAAAAAAATCTTTACCAAAAAGTCATGTCTCGTCTCCTGAAAAGTCTCGTCACATCGAAAGATTTTTTTTATATAATAGAGAGATACATTTTTTACTTGCTATTGATTTTAGCATTGTGAGGATGGGTGTCATTTCATCATGGCGCATACTCACATACGTGCAATGTAAGTCGAAATAAAACACGGATCTACAATCGCACATGCATTCTTAAAGCTGCTTTTTATACTCGGCAGAATTAATCCTTGTGTGGATCAGTTTTTGTCCTTTTTTTGTTTGTGTTTTTGCAGTGATTTTATGTTACTGATCAATTTTTTTTTTGTTATTGTTTTGTAAACGTATTTGTTCTGAAAAGTATGTAGTGATATTGTTTCTTGCTATTGGACACAGAAAATGTTTAATTATTACTTTATGTAATTTTAGTCTGAATTTGTCTTCACCTAAAAAGATGTTTTTGGATATACTGCAACCAGCTGTAAAAATGTGGAGCACTTTGGGAAAAGCTCTATATTATTTTAGTTAATGATTCAGCACTTTTATATATCATAAATCATTTCTACCAATGTAAATGAAACCTGCACTTTGCTTTAACGTTGCCAATTCAGCTGTTTACACAAAATAGGTTATAGATGGCAAACAAAAATAAAAAATACACAAAAAAGTTAGTGTTAATATATGTTTATGATCTCTCATTGATTTTTTATTTAAAAACAAACATTACAATTTCTCTGTCTTTCTCTCACCAAAAACTACCTCACACTTTAATACCCTTTAATGGTTTCATTACTAGACAGAAAAGAATTTGTGCCTTATAGGTTCCAGCACCAAGTTCAGAGATCAGATGAAGAAATGTGTGGAGTTTGCAAAAGAAAAAAAAATTGAAGTCAGTGATTATGAATTAGCCGAGAATAACCAAGTGTAGGGCAGCACGGTGGCGCAGTGGGTAGCGCGCTGCTGTCTCGCAGTTAGGGGACCTGGGTTCGCTTCCCGGCTCCTCCCTGCATGGAGTTTGCATGTTCTCCCCGTGTCTGCGTGTGTTTCCTCCGGGCGCTCCGGTTTCCTCCCACAGTCCAAAGACATGCAGGTTAGGTGCATTGGCGATTCTAAATTGGCCCTAGTGTGTGCTTGGTGTGTGGGTGTGTTTGTGTGTCCTGCAGTGGGTTGGCACCCTGCCCAGGATTGGTTCCTGCCTTGTGCCCTGTGTTGGCTGGGATTGGCTCCAGCAGACCCCCCGTGACCCTGTGTTCGGATTCAGCAGGTTGGAAAATGGATGGATGGATGGATAACCAAGTGTAGGAGTGAGTGTGTAACCTGTGCACTTTCCAGGGTTGTGCTTGTCAGGATAGTCTCTGGTGTTATGGATCTGTTGACTGATTTAAAGGTGTTACATGGGTTAACTTGCTCTTTATAACAAAACAAGTCTTAGGAATTCACCACAACCTGGAGCTGTCACTGTCTGGCACCACACACGCTGGATGATGTCAAAGTCTTTACATTATCTGCTCTAAGGCGGTCTTTCACCAAGTTAAAATTCAGAGCATCTTACCTGATTATGCCATCAATTGAAGCAGCACAAAGAATGCTGTCGGTGATTGGTAAAATGCTGTCCACAGATTCTGCTCTCACTGCAAACCGATCGCTAGTGGCACCAAATTCATCCCAGTTAAAGAGATAAATCATTCCTTCACTGGAACCACATGCGACTTTCTTCCCACGCTGATGAACACACAAAAAAAAAATGATTAAGAGCCAAAGATGGTTAAAACAAGAACTCTATTTCAAAAAAACCCTTTCTAATGCTCAACAGCTTAAAACTATCTGTGGTAAAGTCAACTCAAACCCAGTCATACCTTCATGATTGCCACTGAGGTTAGATCTCCATTCTGAAACTCTGAGGAGAGTTCAAAGCGGCGCCTTTTAATATTAAACACACCCATAGTGCCATCTCCACTGAAACATATAAAAGTTAAATTTAAAAAAATATGCTGACTGAAGATGGTCCCCAACATTAGTACACATTGTAAATAAGCACTTCAAAAGTATTAGAATGTAAGCCCATATTTCTTTCAAATTACCAGCCCCTCAAAAAATGACATTTCAGAATAGTCTGACAACAATTTGCTGTTACCTTGTGGTTAGAAGAATTTTCTTCTGAGGGTCAATAGTAATGTCACTAATGTAATCTTCATGCTGCTTCATTTCCATAAATGAAGTTCCTTTCCTTAAGTCCCAAACCTTCAGCATCCCATTATCATCACCAGTTGCAAACAGATTCTCGTCAATCAAAAGCAGGCTATTTAAAGAAGAACTGGGGAAAAAAAGTATAATGTAAAATGTTACTTAGACACAGCAAAATGAATTTTAAAAAGGCTTGAAAAGAAAAAAAAATGCATTGTTATTTTATTTATTTTTTTACACAGTTAATGCACAGACTGCAAGCTACATAACTTTAAGCATTTTCAATGCAAATCTAGGACACTTACAACCTTGAATTATGAGACTTTTTTTGATCAAATATTAAACTTAGAAAAAAAAAACATTTTATGCAAAGTTCATATGTGCAGATAAAAGGTATAGTATTTATATATCACTTAGTTCTGGAGTTATGACGTTACAAGACCCTTACAAGTTTCATTAATCACATTTAACAAAATAATTTTTTTTTTAGTTTTTCTTTCTGTTTAGTCATTTTGGTGTACAGTGATCCCTCGCTCTATCGCGCTTCGCCTTTCGCGGCTTCACTCTATCGCGGATTTTATATGTAAGCATATTTAAATATATATCGCGGATTTTTTGCTGGTTCGCGGATTTCTGCGGACAATGGGTCTTTTAATTTCTGGTACATGCTTCCTCAGTTGGTTTGCCCAGTTGATTTCATACAAGGGACGCTACTGGCAGATGGCTGAGAAGCTACCCAACTTACTTTTCTCTCTCTCTCTTGCGCTGACTTTCTCTGATCCTGACGTAGGGGGTGTGAGCAGGGGGGCTGTTCGCACACCTAGACGATACGGACACTCGTCTAAAAATGCTGAAAGATTATCTTCACATTGCTATCTTTTGTGCAGCTGCTTCCTGAAACGACATGCTGCATGGTGCTTCGCATACTTAAAAGCTCGAAGGGCACGTATTGATTTTTGACTGAAAAACAAACTCTGTCTCTCTCCCTCCCTCCCTCCCTGACGGAGGGGGTGTGAGCTGCCGCCTTCAACAGCTTTGTAGCGGCGGTGCTTCGCATACTTACAAGCCAAACAGCCCTACTGATTTGTATGCTTTCCTCTCTGTTTCCTTTGAAGAGGAAGATATGTTTGCATTCTTTTAATTGTGAGACAGAACTGTCATCTCTGTCTTGTCATAGAGCACAGTTTAAACTTTTGAAAAAGAGATAAATGTTTGTTTGCAGTGTTTGAATAACGTTCCTGTCTCTCTACAACCTCCTGTGTTTCTGCGCAAATCTGTGACCCAAGCATGACAATATAAAAATAACCATATAAACATATGGTTTCTACTTCACGGATTTTCTTATTTCGCGGGTGGCTCTGGAACGCAACCCCCGCGATGGAGGAGGGATTACTGTATGTGTGCATGTAATGGTCTTCTGTAAAAAGACATATTGCCTGCAAAAAGCCATATTGCTTCCTGGGGACAAATAAAATGCCATCTAAAAAGTGTATTGTGCTTTTAAACTATAAGTTTTTTTTAACCTCATAAAGGAATACTATATACAGTCAGTGATCGCTTTACTAGGTTAACCTAACCAGTATACTGTAAGGCCCCCATTTGCCCTAAAACATCCTGAATTGTTAGAGACATGAATTCAAAAAGGTGCTTAAAATATTCCTGTAAGATTTTTGTCCTACAGCACCACACAATTCCAGCTACACATTCATGCCGAGAACCTCTCACTGAGGCCACTTCATCCCAAAGTTGTTTTTTTGGATTTAATTCTGAGGACTGCACATGCCGTTTAGAGTGAACTGAAGTCACTGTCACGTTAATGAAATGCTTGGTAACATGGCAAATACTCCTCCCCAGAAGTAACCATTTGAAAAAGGGTAGACTGGCCATTAGAGAGTGTCCATTGTCTGTAACAATGCTTACTTCAAATTACACCCAGTTGGTTTTAAGAGGTCTTACGTGCATTAAAAAAAAACAACAACACTCCCCACATCACTGCACTGCCACCACCAGCCTGTACAGCTCACACAAAGCAGGAAGGATCCATCGATTTTTCCCCCATTTTTGGCAAATACTGACCCTACCACCTGCATATCACATCTAAAACCAAGGTTTGTTAGATTAAATTATACCTTTTTCTATCTTGAATTGTCCACTTTTGGCAATCCTACACTCATTGCAGCCTACCAGGCAAGGATATTATTTGATTATTTTAACAAGTGACGGGTTACATTCCTCTGGCCACATTAATATCACGAGTTTTCACCACAGAATAACTGCTCACTGGATTCTTTTTTTTTTTTTAATTCTGCCATTCTCTAAAAATTGGCACTACAGGAACCAACATGTTAGGCCCCAACAATCATACCATTATCAAAGTTACTACCATCTGTAAATAGCTGGGAAAGAAAAACAACACTACAGAGAAAGCTCCCCAACATCCCGTTCAGGGTTCTGATTTTGCTGTTAGTCATTCATACAATTTATTTTGACTTCTCTCCCAGTTATCAACAACAAGAAAACTCCCATTGCCCATAAATACCTGTGAGCCTTTGCAATTTTGCTAACTAATTTTCCTTGCTCCACATCCATAAGGTGAATTGATTTATCCTTGGAAATGCTGAAGAGTTCTGGGGAAAAAATAGTACTCGTAAATTAAACACTTAAGCCATTTTGGACACTTAAGCTACTCAATAATTTTAAGTACAGTGTAAATCAAGACCTTTAATACAGCACTACTGATGCAGTGTGGTACTCTAGAGACAAAAGTACTCATTGTCAAAAGAACACATTCCATGTAAATTATGACTAGACACTTAGTTTCATGTTATTAGCTAAAAAGAATATTCACATTTGCAATAAAAAATGAACAAGTCAAACTTTTTGTTATACTGTTTTGGAACAACTTCAAATTTCATTATAAAGAGGGAGAAAACAGGGCTTAGTAGTAGTTGCTAAATAAAAAATATGAAAGCATAAATCTATTTCAAACAGCTCTTAAATCAAATTAGAGTCACAGGTAAATTAACATGTAGAAGGAAATCACTTAAGGTTTCTGCTCTCAGAGAGATGAAGAAAACTAAAACATAAGCACTGACTTTGGCCATCATGTGAGAAAGCCACTTCTCTGCAGGACTTCAGGTGATGTCCAGAAGACCACAGTTCTTTGTTGCCTCCTTCTATGCATGAGTATTCATAACTACAAAAATAGAAAAAAAACATTATTACACATTGGACAAAATGAATTGGGCAATTGTGACGATGCGGGTTCGGCTCCATGCTCCCATCTGCTGTTTAGGAGCCCTTGAACCCTACACCGTCGATAATGTTACCGATGAACTAGACAGTGAGGCAACAACATAGCAAGCGGATGGTACAAAAGTGCTTTTATTTAAAATCCAACAAAACAAAAACAAAGTGTCCACAAATAAATAAGTGCAGTGCTTCCCAAGAAGAGTCATTAAATAAATAATCCATAAAACAAACGTGGAGGTTTAAAAATCAATAAATAGAACAAAAATAATAATCCTTTAAAAGCCGAGGTTAAAACACCGCTGGAAACAATCTCTTTAAAACACAAAGCCCGGTGTGTTCATCTAACTAGCGACTCCCCTGCTTCTCCCTATTCAGGCTTTGCAGCAGGGGGAGCCACTCTACCTGCAGCTGACCTTCTTTCACTTCAAAACAGGTCTGGAGGTCTCCTGATCCTAGCTTCGGTTGCGCACTAATCCCAGACCGGGACTTAGCTTCTCTCCAACGGCCAGGACTCCCACGCTGGAGATTATCTGCTGACTCCCGCTGACTTCCACGGTGAGTCACCTCCCTCGTTAGTCACTCCCACTCTTCTCAAAATGCTCAGCGGGAGCGACTACAATCAACTACCCTAGGTGTTAGATAAACACCTTGCTAAGGCCCACAGTCCAGCTGCACTCGAGCCTGCTCTCGCTCAATCTCGCGCTCTCCTCACTTCCTTCCAGCAACCTCCGTCTCTTTATCTTTCCGTTCCTCTCCCCTTCTAGCCAACTCATGCTTCTATATACAGTGGAACCTCGGTTCACGAACGTCTCGGTACACGTATAACTCGGTTTACGACCAAAAAGTTCGCCAAACTTTTGCCTCGGTTCACGACCACACACTTGGTATATGAACAAGCCAGTTTCCCTTTCGGTTTGTACGTGCCAATGATTTCTGCATGTGTTGCATTGTTCTCGGTCAGACGTGCGTGCGTGCTTTCGCTGTGAAGTCTTTGTGCTCTATTTCATTTCCCTTCCAGTTCGTACGTGCCGATTACTGTATTTAAGCACGTGTTCAGCCTCTCCCTGTTCATTGTTCTCAGTCAGACGTGCGTGCTTTACCTGTTAACTCTTTGTGCTCTACAGTATTTCGTGTGTTTTTGCAGTTAACCATGGCTTCTAAGCAAGTGAAGAGTGGCGAGAAGTAAGTGATGCAATATTATTTTTCTCTTTTTTCAAATGTTCATTTTTTCCCCTGTGCTTAAAACTCATTTAAAAAGAGTGTTTACAGTGATCGGGTTGTAATGCTATTAGCGTGAACTCCTGTAATGTTACTTTCTTGGTTGGCTTTTAAATAAAGTTTGGATTTGTTCAAATGTTCCTTTTTTTTCCCCCCTGTGCTTAAAACTCATTTTAAAAGAGTGTTTATACAGCGATCGGATTGTAAGGCTATAGCGCGAACTGCTGCAATGTTACAGAGAGAGAGGGGGCTCGCGTGCTGCCGAGAGAGAGACCCTGCGCGTGCAGCTGAGCAGGGAGCCTGGGTGTTTGTGTCAGTGTTATTCAATGTTTTTACATTAGTTTACTACTACACTGTGCATTCTATGGTGTAATTAACTATATTTGTGCTTAAAAATCTTAAAAAAAAATATATTTACATACAGTTCCTACAGTCTGGAACGGATTAATTGTATTTTCATACAATCCTATGGGGGGAAACTGCTTCGGTTCACGACCAAATTGGTTTACGACCAGAGGTTTGGAACGAATTATGGTCGTGAACCGAGGTTCCACTGTATTTCGAGAGGGCATAGGGGCTGCGGCAAATTAGCAGCCCCAGAAAAAATCATGGATGCGGACGGTCTCTCACCTGTGCACTTAAGTGAGAAACACCCACATCGCAAATCGCCCTGAGAACTGCTGCAGCCACAACCACCATACCCCCTTGCTAAGCTGCGAGCGCAGTGATTATTTATTTAAAACTGGCCTTTGGACCCGCTATACCACAGCAATACACAGAATCAAATAGCAATGCGTAATAAGCAAGTTTAACTTTACTTCTGTCCTCAGTAGATTAAGTCAAAATTACATCCAACAAGTAAAAACAAAATTCCGAAACTCAAAAATCAGACAAAATAGTCTCTATAGCAATTTGCACACAAATATTTGCCGACCAGTTTAAATAATGAACATTTTAAGGTTTTCTAAGTGCACAAGTGCCCTGCACAATACTAAACCAGTAATGTAACATTTATACGCTACAGTACTACTTCATGCAGATATACTGTTGAAACATCACCTACACATAAATATCACCATCAAGATCACCAGCAGCTAAAATTTCTCGGGTTGGGTGGAAGGCTACAGTATTCACTCCAGACTCAAACAGAATATCTTCAGGTGTCTCCCGAATTTTAGGCTCCTTTTCTTCTTTATCTTCCTCCTCCTCCGCCAACTTCTCCTGAACATACAATCAATACACATTAATTAGAACTTCCATAAATATCTCATTTTTTTTTGTAGTACTAGGGTGTTGTACCGTGTTAGCCATTATGAATGTAGAGAAAAGCCAAGCAAAATGACACCTTTTATTGGCTAACTAGAAAGATTAAAATATGCAAGCTTTCGAGGCAACTCAGGCCCCTTCTTCAGGCAGGTATCATTTTTTTTTTGCAATTTCTTCATATTACTTTATAACAAAAAAATACAGAAAAAGAAAGATGAGAATAGAAACAAATATACCTGTACTCCACAATAAAATACAAATGAGTTGATAAAACGATTACCTGCATTTTTAGTAACGTCTGCACACCAGTAGTATGGCTTGTTAGGGCAGATATCAAAGCGAGAGGAATTGAAACAAAAGTCTAAGTTGTCCCCTCCAATGTGTTTCTATTTGGTCTAATGATCCATCTTCAGGAGGTCCCCCATTATGCTAAAATACTATTCTCAAACATGTTAAAAAAGGTTCTAAGAAACATAATTGTCAGTACACAGAGTCTCAGTTACTGCACAGACTCTAACCCCTCACAGGTGTTTTGAACATGGGATCATCTCCAGATCCATTGTGTTCATTAAAAATCCCTGGTGCTCTTCTCCACATGTTTTGATTGTAACTCAGCTCTTATTTTATCCTCCTTAGAGGAACTTCTTCATCTTCTCCCCTCTCACATCATATTTAAACTTTCTGATGCATCGTCTTTCAAACCGGCTTACCACCAAATTAGAATTTTCCCTCTGGGTATCACTGCTGCTAAATGGATACTGACATCAAGATGGAAGACCTCCAAACACTTAAATGTCCACTCTTGGAAACTAGCATTTTACATTGATTTGCATCGTCGGAAGTAATTATTGGGTTACTGGAGTCTCTAAAAATGTACCAACTGAATGTAAATTGTAATATGTGTTAAAATTTCTAAATTTCATATATACTAATTGAAACTATTTTTTCTATTAGCCTTTTGATAAAAAATATAACCTCTTTTTTAATTTTGCAAGTGTTGTCTTTAGTTTTAATGTTACTCAGTTTTTGCAACTTATTTAATAAATAATAATAAAGCCACAACTACTTTAACTTTTAACAGGTTAGAGAGCTAAAAAGTAGCCTGATGATTCATATTGGCCGTGATAAAATGCTTTGGATCTTCTATGTTGTGTACTTTGACTCAACATCATACAACTCTTTGTTCTGTTGCATATCATACTGGTGTGTAGTTACTGAAGAAGACAACTAAGGACCTCTGAGGCATTTGTTTCTCAAACTACACATTCTGATGTCCTTATCCACCCACTTACCCATCAGGGCCTTCCCCCTCTTTTTCTATCCTGGTTAGCTCCAATTTACCCTCTTCTCTCAAGACAGTAACAAACACCTTTGAATGAAATATTCAGTTTCTTAACAATCTGTCACATGAGATATGAAATAACCTTCAATTTGCAAAAAAAAAAAATAGACTGACTGGCTATTTTCTGAACCAGAACTGAACCTTAGGAACGCCAGCATCTTGTAACATGAGTGGACAGGATAACAGGTTTCAGTCTTGCTAATGCAGTTTGACTGGTTTCTCCGATAACCAATTAACATCTAAACTGGACTAATTAAGGATACCATTAAGACACTGAAGGAATTGCTGCTGAAAATGTGGATTTGAAGCCATATGTGAATAAAACGATTTAAAAAAAATAAATAAATCAGTCATTTCAGGCAGTAATAGCCATTACACACACTAATAATGCATTGGCTATTTTTAAAATCAATTTAATGGTATCTTGATAAAAAAAGGTATCAATTTCTATCAAAAACATGAAACTTTGAACGACAACAAACTTTTGACCTGTACAGTATATTGGCTTAAATTACAAATGAAGTCAGAGTCGAAGGTATCATAAATTGAAGAGTTGGAGTTGAAGGTTGTGTGTATCTACTCCACAAGCCATGGTTTTACAATTTAATTTTTTCTTCAACACTCTGCCTCAAGGTAATAAATCCTGCTGCCTCCCATCCTTGAGGCATTCAGTCTAGGAGTATGGACAGGAAGAAGTGTTAACATTTTTTGAAATGTTTATGTTTTGATATAGTATGTAGGTATGTGTCAATATTGATTTATGCAAGTGTATCCATGTGTGTGTAACGTACTTGTGTGTATTGTACATATATATTTATGTGTATGTGCATTTGAAAAAATATACATTTATTGATTTCTTTTTTGTATGTTTATAGGCTCTGACACATCCCCGGACAGCTAAATCTCTCTTTGTATGATCTGTTTGTCTCTCTCTGAGGAATGGGCAAGTTGGGGGTGCAGAGGGGTTGGGTGGGTGAGTGGATTTGATAAGATTTATCCTGTATATGTATGGATGGGCAGTGTGTGCATGCTATTCTCGGTTTTGTTTCTTTTTATGTAATAACGTGAATGGCAATTTATTTTTTATAAGTTGTGTTAAATAAATTAAAAATTGAATACCAAAAAAAAATAGAAATGAAAGTGCCTAGTGCTGGTCAGGATAGGTTCCAGTCTGTCATAGATGTGAATTGGATCAAGTGTGTCTGAGCTTATTATTATGTCTTTTGACAGCTTTGGTAGTGATGCATAATTTATACCCACTGGTTACTCAGCACAGCTGACCTCATCCTTATAAAATCACAGCTTAAATGATGGCTGTAATATTAAAAAAAAAAAAAAAAACCAACAACAACCTGTTGCTACAAGTATCAGAAGTGGGCATTTTATGCAAATAAACAATACAGTAATCCCTCGCTATATTGCACTTCGCCTTTCGCGGCTTCACTCCATCGCGGATTTTATATGTAAGCATATTTAAATATATATCGCGGATTTTTCGCAGCTTCGCGGGTTTCTGCAGACAATGGGTCTTTTAATTTCTGGTACATGCTTCCTCAGTTGGTTTGCCCAGTTGATTTCATACAAGGGACACTATTGGCAGATGGCTGAGAAGCTACCCAGCTTACTTTTCTCTTTCTCTTGCGCTGACTTTCTCTGATCCTGACGTAGGGGGATTGAGCAGGGGGGCTGTTCGCACACCTAGACGATACGGACGCTCGTCTAAAAATGCTGAAAGATTATCTTCACGTTGCTATCTTTTGTGCAGCTGCTTCCTGAAAGGGCATGCTGCACGGTGCTTCGCATACTTAAAAGCTCGAAGGGCACGTATTGATTTGTGCTTGAAAAACAAACTCTGTCTCTCTTTGTCTGCTCCTGACGGAGGGGGTGTGAGCTGCCGCCTTCAACAGCTTTGTGCCGCGGTGCTTCGCATACTTAAGCCAAACAGCCCTATTGATTTGTTTGCTTTTCTCTCTATCTCTGTGACAGCCTGTGCTCCTGACGCCCACTCCTTTGAAGAGGAAGATATGTTTGCATTCTTTTAATTGTGAGACGGAACTGTCATCTCTGTCTTGTCATGGAGCACAGTTTAAACTTTTGAAAAAGAGACAAATGTTTGTTTGCAGTGTTTGAATAACGTTCCTGTCTCTCTACAACCTCCTGTGTTTCTGCGCAAATCTGTGACCCAAGCATGACAATATAAAAATAACCATATAAACATATGGTTTCTACTTCGCGGATTTTCTCATTTCGCGGGTGGCTCTGGAACGCAACCCCCGCGATGGAGGAGGGATTACTGTACATATTATGGCTGAAGCCCACCTCTGTCAATGCCATGGAGTTTATTGCTATGAAATTTTAATTAAACTGATCTCTGGATCAGGTTCTGCAAAATGTACAAACAGAACTGGTGTGAACTGGGCATGTGGAATACCACCATCATTATACATTCTGGCACAAAAATATGGAATAAAAGTAGACTAAATGTTTTTGATTTAAAATAACCCTATTTAGTAATACGTTAGGCTCCAGGGATGGCATTTTTTTTATTTTATTAAGAACAAATAGCATTCCATACAAATAACTCAAGTTTAACAAAAAAAGATTCAAAGCAAACAGAGGTTGCATATTTTATACTGCATTGTTTGTGGCATAGCAAATGAACACAATTTGTTTTATTATCTTTATTTTTTAATGTAGCTGCACACTATTGGGGCTCCATTATACCAGTTCTTTCTAGTTTTCTGGTTATTCGAATTTGTACTTGGGAGGGGAAGAACTCTAACCTCTACCGCTACGTTGTGGTTTTGTTAGAATGACATGTTTTTCACCTTTTAACTTCTTAACTAGTGCTCACTTCACTATTATTGCTCTTATGTCTAAGCATTTCTTAATAACTTGCATACAAATAACAAAGCTTTGCAGATTTTTGTGCATTAGCTACTGTATCAAGTAACAACTTAAAAGTTTATTTAGAATGAGAGATGATGAAACTCTGGAAAGGAAACAGCATTTAAATACATATGTTGTCTTATTCAGCATACAAAAATTTTTAAACTATGTTCACATGCATTAAATTCAGAAAAGTAAAAACAACAATGTAATTATACTAGAGAGTTAAGGGAAGAATTAAGACAGTAGGAAGAAAACAAGCAATAAATCAACATTTATTTAATACAACAATTGATTTTAATAATAATAATAATAATACATTTTATTTATATAGTGCCTTTCCCATGCTCAAGGCACTTACAGAGTAAATAAAGAACGGCAGAATACACAGTATATAGCATTGTACAAACCAGATAAATAAACAAGGAAGATTAAGACAGTAAATTCTGAAAATAAAAAACAGACAACATAATTGATGGTCTCGCACACACATACAGGTTACATTAGCATCTTGACAGAGAAGTAAACTGAGAGAAAGGTAATAAAGTCAAGTAGAGCTAAAAGCCTTCCTGAACAGATGAGTTTTGAGTTGTTTTTTAAAAGAATTCATGGAGTCAGCTGACCTGATTAATTTTGGTAGGTCATTCCAGAGTCTGGGTGCTATACAGCTGAAGGCCCTGCTGTCACCCATGGAGTGTAGATTAGTGAGGGGCACAACAAGATTACCAGAATCAGAGGACCTTAGTGGGCGGACAGGCACATAGTGATGGAGAAGGTCGCTGATGTAGTTTGGCGCGAGGTTATTTAAAGCTTTGTAGGTTATTAGTAGGATTTTATATTCGATTCTGTAGGACACAGGGAGCCAGTGAAGACGGAGCAGGATGGGTGTGATGTGCTCGCTGCTGCTGGTTCGAGTAAGGACTCTTGCAGCCGAGTTTTGAATAAGCTGGAGCTGTGATATAAGATTAGAAGGGGCACCTGCCAGTAGGGAATTACAATAATCGATGCGGGATGTGATAAAAGCATGGACAAGTTTCTCAGCATTAGAGAAGGAGAGGAAGGAGCGAACACGGGATATGTTATGGAGGTGAAAGTAAGAAAGTTTCTTAATGTGATTTATGTGGGCAGAATAAGATAGGGAGGAATCAAAAATGACACTAAGATTTTTTACAGTAGAGGCAGGTCTGATGAGATCACTGCCAAGATGGACTGGGAAGGAGCTCATTTTATTAAATTTCATTTTAGTCCCAGTTTGCAGGAGTTCAGTTTTATTGCAATTTAATTTTAAAGAGTTCTGCACCATCCAGGTTTTAATTTCACTAAGGCAGGTTGTGAGCTGAGAAAGCTCTGATGAAGTTCCACTTTTAACATTGAAGTAGAGTTGAGTATCATCTGCATAAAAATGATAACCCAGTCCACAGCTATGGATAATATGGCCAAGGGGAAGCATGTAAATACAGAAGAGAAGAGGACCGAGGACAGAGCTTTGAGGGACTCCTTTTGTGACTGGCGCTGAGCTGGATCTGCTCTTGCCAAGACTAACAAACTCTTGCCTATCAGTCAGATAGGACTTGAACCACTGGAGGGCAGTGCCAGAGATACCAGTTATCAACATTTTCATATCAATGTGAAAGCATATAGTAGTGTATGAGGTTGTTTCACAACTGACTCCATGCATAAACTTGAAATGACAGATGGCACAACATAAGACTGATGGTATGAGTTAAGACCATAAAGGTAGGTATAAGCGATAGGGTGACCAGATTTTTATAGTCCCAAACCGGGTCACTTGTGTGGCATGTATGCAAATCCTTATTTGTTTAATGCCTGCTATGTCTTGTTGTCGTCATCATCATCACTAGAGAGAGATCACAGCTGGGGGCAAAAAACATTTTCACAAATAAACATGCTTCTGCATTAAACTACTACACCTTTTTTGAAACTGAATTTTACATTTCATAAAACATTTGTAACATTCCTTTAGACATCTTTGGTCATTTAATACATTACATTCATGAACAAACTTAGTGTAGCTGCATAGACATACTGCACAGATATTCATGGACAAACTCAGAGCATTCAATAGTGCACAAACATTCACTATTGCTTTTTGCACATACCCAGTGCATTTGGTTTGTTTTCAAAGGTCCATGTTGAATGTTAATGCACAATTAAATGCACCGAGTTATATTCTTCTTAATGGTGGTTGACAATTGTTTTGGGTATTTGTGGATTGATCTTTGTGTTTGCTCAGCTATGTTTCTACACAATAAGACTTTTCAGATGGGTTGCCTGTTAAAACCGGGACATATTATTAAACTGTGTTCATAAGAATTAAACACACACACTTGATATGCCGTTTAACTCATCTTAACGCCTACTTATGCAAGACAAAGATTTCAAACTTTTTGGTATTCCCCCCAAATTTTGATATTTAGGCCATATATTGTGCAGGACGTTGCACCTTTATGATAAAGAGTAAACTACTAGGCCTTCTGATTATTTTTGCTCTTTAAGTTTTGCATATCACATCAAACGACCCATAGTATCCACCTACCTAATGGGATTAGAGGGGTCAAAATTACGTCTTTGCACAAAACTCTGCAAAAATGGGTACGGGTACTTGAGGTATGTGGAGTATCGTTTTATGCTATATCGAGGCTGTTGATCGTGAATATGTTAATACTTTTGATGTTGGATTCTTTACTGGTGGCACTAGCCCTTTAAAAGCCGCTCCAAGAAAGTTAAAAAATTACACATTTAAACTATAACCAGGTGGAGTATCATTTTAGATTCACTAAAGATCAGCGATTACGAATATGATGGTTTTTTTAATCCTTCACTAGGATATTTCTTTCTGTGGCCCTCTATCAGCCGGTGCAAAATAAAACATTTCTGTAACAACCGAGATGTACTCTTTAAATATTCAAACTGATGCACACATTCCAATACTTCAAACATTTGACGCATGTATTTTTATTTATTACATACTTCTACCATCCATCCATCCATTTCCCAACCCGCTGAATCCGAACACAGGGTCACGGGGGACCGCTGGAGCCAATCCCAGCCAGCACAGGGCACAAGGCAGGAACCAATCCCGGGCAGGGTGCCAACCCACCTCAGGACACACACAAACACACCCACACACTAGGGCCAATTTAGATTCGCCAATCCACCTAACCAGCATGTCTTTGGACTGTGGGAGGAAACCGGAGCGCCCGGAGGAAACCCACGCAGACACGGGGAGAACATGCAAACTCCACGCAGGGAGGACCCGGGAAGCGAGCCACTGCGCCACCCCACATACTTCTACCTCACGATTTCTTATAAATGGCCCAAATTAGAACGGTCTACGCTAATTCAGACTTCTCCGTTATTCCTCGAGATACCAGAACGCATAACCTGAAATCGGGACTGTCCCTGTCAAACCGGCACGTCTGGTCATCCCACCGTAAGAGCCAATTAGAATAAACTGTTAAAAGGTAAAATACGAGTCGGTAAAGTTAAGACAGACACTCCGAAATCCAAAAAGTATTAAGAAGGTGTTACCGTTTGGTCCTCGTCGGAGATATGCTCGTCTCCATCTCTCGAATCAGCATCCGCTGCCTGGACATGCGACACCGTCACCACGCCTTCTGCCTGATTTTTAATGGAGCAGAATTATGATATCAGCGTAATACATATAGAAGGGCACCGGTTGATGCTCCGAAGCACTGCTTGCTGCAAAGTTCTGTGACTGAATAGCTCAGCCCTGCACAATCTCGCTAAAAGATGTTTAGGGAACACTCCAAACCATTCTTGCATTACTAAAAGTGTTAACTAACCGTCATTTCAAACCTAAACTAAGATAACTCCTTTTGAAAAATAAAAGGTAACATTAACCAGCTAAAGAAACAAATGTTTAATAGAACTCATTACGCTGCATGCTCTTACCGTAGGCGCCGCCATCATTAAAGGCGAGTTTTGCGACGTTCGCAGGTCCTTGCAGATTGGAAAAAAAAAAAGTACTAAGTGGAACATTGTAAGCTAAACATGTGCATGTATTTAATTCGAATATAAACAATCTTTTAGAAATATACTTACTTACCTTTCTTTTTAATGCCGTTTTTTTTAACAAAAACACCTTAAACTCCGAAATCACCACCGGTCAGGACCCGTCAAAGAAACTCGCACATTCCACTGCTTCTTGGCCCCGCCCATCTCCTCGCCGGGGTTTGTCATTCATTAATATTTTCAAGCGAATGTACCTTCCTTCTTCGGCTTGCCAAGTGGAAAACAGTCAAGATAAACTTGGGGATCGTATTTAATTTGAATTTCATTATTTTAAAAACATTACAAGAAATGCCTTTCTGTAATGTTAATAGTTGGGTATTTAACAACACACTTTTAAATATGAAATTGTCGCACATAAATGCTCCGTAGACGTCAACCTACATTCCTTTGGCTCCTGGCCCCGCTCCAGTGTTTTATCATTTATTAATATTTTCAAGCTGATTGTTCCCTCTATCTTCGGCTTGCCAAGTGGAAAACTGTTATGATAAACGTGATCGTGTTTAATTGGAATGTCAAAATTGGAAAAAAATTGTTTGCCTTTCTGTAATTCTAATAATAGTCGGATATTTAACACTTTAAAATTTGAAATTGTTACCTACCAGGACACGTCTTGATAAACGCGCCGTAGGTGCCAGCCCACATGCTTGTGCCTCCTGGCCCCGCCCATCTCCCCGGCGGTGTTTATCATTCATAAATATTTTCAAGCACGTCATTGTTTGTCTGTTACGCTGTCGATTTAAGCTTATTTATATTAAGAAAAAACTCGTGCCCCGTGTGAGGATCGAACTCACGACCTTCAGATTATGAGACTGACGCGCTACCTACTGCGCTAACGAGGCGCCGGTGGTAGATTACATTATTGGTGGTCAGAGGTTTACAGTAAGTGATGGTGGTCATAAGAGGTGAGTGTTTCCTACAACCGCAGTTTACGGTTCGAATCCCGGATGGACCAGCCTGCCGCTTTGTCATACACGCTACAGCAACGTTACATTGTTTCTACTCGTTAACATAAGCACATTTTCTTTTATGTTAAGTAAATAAAAAAATGTTAATGAACATTTTCCGACAGAACAAGTTCACGACAAGCGCCATTTGATTTCGCTCCTAAACAAACGCCCTATTCCACTGTGACCAGTCGTTAAATGTAAACTCATGCTTTAAACACGGAACTGTCAGGTAGTCGATGTTTGTGCCCGTTACACCACAAGGATTTGTTTTTGGTTTACTGTTAACGGACTTGCTCCAATTAAAAACACACACAGCTGCTAAAAAAAGAGGAACCGCCTTATCGTGGTGGACGGTTTTGCGTGTCCCAATGATCCTAGGAGCTCTGTTGTCCGGGGCTTTATGCCCCTGGTAGGGCCACCCAAGGCAAACTGGTCCTAGGTGAGGGATGAGACAAAGTGCGGTTCAAAACAACCTCCTATGATGAATAAAAACTTTGGACGACGTTTTCTCTCGCCCGGACGCGGGTCACCGGGGCCCCCCTCTGGAGCCAGGCCTGGAGGTGGGGCTCGATGGCGAGCGCCTGGTGGCCGGGCTTGCACCCATGGGGCTCGGCCGGGCACAGCCCGAAGAGGCAACGTGGGTCCCCCTTCCCATGGGCTCACCACCTATGGAAGGGGCCAAGGAGGTCGGGTGCAGTGTGAGTTGGGTGGTGGCTGAAGGCGGGGACCTTGGCGGTCCGATCCTCGGCTACAGAAGCTGGCTCTTGGGATGTGGAATGTCACCTCTCTGAAGGGGAAGGAGCCTGAGCTTGTGCGCAAGGTCGAGAGGTTCTGGCTAGATATAGTCGGGCTCACCTCGACGCACAGTTTGGACTCTGGAACCAATCTCCTTGAGAGGGGCTGGACTCTGTACCACTCTGGAGTTGCCCCCGGTGAGAGGCGCCGAGCAGGTGTGGGTATACTTATTGCCCCTCAACTTGGAGCCTGTACATTGGGGTTTACACCGGTGGACGAGAGGGTAGCCTCCCTTCGCCTTCAGGCGGAGGGATGGGTCCTAACTGTTGTTTGTGCGTATGCACCGAACAGCAGTTCGGAGTACCCACCCTTTTTGGAGTCCCTGGAGGGGGTGCTGGAGGGCATACCTTCTGGGGACTCCCTTGTACTGCTGGGAGACTTCAATGCTCACGTGGGCAATGACAGTGAGACCTGGAAGGGCGTGATTGGGAGGAATGCCCCCCCCCCCGATCTGAACCCGAGTGGTGTTTTGTTATTGGACTTCTGTGCTCGTCACGGATTGTCCATAATGAACACCATGTTCAAGCATAGGGGTGTTCATATGTGCACTTGGCACCAGGACACCCTAGACCTCAGTTCGATGATCGACTTTGTGGTCGTGTCGTCGGACTTGCGGCCACATGTCTTGGACACTCGGGTGAAGAGAGGGACGGAGCTGTCAACTGATCACCACCTGGTGGTGAGTTGGCTTCGATGGTGGGGGAGGATGCCGTTCAGGCCTGGTAGGCCCAAACGTGTTGTGAGGGTCTGCTGGGAACGTCTGGCAGAGCCCCCTGTCAGAAGTAGCTTCAACTCCCACCTCCGGCAGAACTTCGACCACATCCCAAGGGAGGTGGGGGACATGGAGTCTGAATGGGCCATGTTCCGTGCCTCTATTGTTGAGGCGGCTGACCAGAGATGTGGCCGTAAGGTGGTTGGTGCCTGTCGTGGCGGAAATCCCCGAACCCGTTGGTGGACACCGGCGGTGAGGGATGCTGTCAAGCTGAAGAAGGAGTCCTGCCGGTCCCTTTTGTCCTGTGGGACTCTGGAGGCAGCTGATAGGTACCGGCAGGCCAAGCGGAATGCGGCTTCGGTGGTTGCTGAGGCAAAAACTCGAGCGTGGGATAGTTTGGGGAGGCCATGGAGAACGACTTTCGGACGGCTTCGAGGAGATTCTGGTCCACCGTCCGGCGTCCCAGGAGGGGGAAGCAGTGCAGCGTCAACACTGTGTATGGTGCGGATGGTGCGCTGCTGACCTCGACTCGGGACGTTGTGGGTCGGTGGGGGGAGTACTTCGAAGACCTCCTCAATCCCACTAACATGCCTTCCAATGAGGAAGCAGAGCCTGGGGACTCGGAGGTGGGCTCCCCCATCTCTGGGACTGAGGTCACCGAGGTGGTCAAAAAACTCCTTGGTGGCAGAGCCCCAGGGGTGGATGAGATACGCCCGGAGTTCCTCAAGGCTTTGGATGTCTTGGTTGACACGTCTCTGCAACATCGCATGGACATCAGGGACAGTGCCTCTGGATTGGCAGACTGGGGTGGTGGTCCCCCTTCCGGAGGGTGTGTTCCAACTACAGAGGGATCACACTCCTCAGCCTCCCTGGAAAAGTCTATTCGGGGGTTCTGGAGAGGAGGGTCCGTCGGATAGTCGAACCTCGGATTCAGGAGGAACAGTGTGGTTTTCGTCCTGGTCGCGGAACAGTGGACCAGCTCTACACCTTTAGCAGAGTCCTAGAGGGTGCATGGGAGTTTGCCCAACCAGTCTACATGTATTTTGTGGACTTGGAAAAGGCATTCGACCGTGTCCCTCGGGGAATCCTGTGGGGGGTGCTCCGAGAGTATGGGGTACCGGCCCCCCTGATAAGAGCTGTTCGGTCCCTGTACGATCGGTGCCAGAGCCTGGTCCGCATTGTTGGCAGTAAGTCGAACCCGTTTCCAGTGAGAGTTGGACTCCGCCAGGGCTGCCCTTTGTCACCGATTCTGTTCATAACTTTTATGGACAGAATTTCTAGGCGCAGCCAGGGCGTTGAGGGGGTCCGGCTTGGTGGACTCAGGATTGGGTCACTGCTTTTTTGCAGATGATGTTGTCCTGTTTGCTTCATCAGGCTGTGATCTTCAGCTCTCTCTGGATCGGTTAGCAGCTGAGTGTGAAGCGGCTGGGATGGGAATCAGCACCTCCAAATCCGAGACCATGGTCCTCAGCCGGAAAAGTGTGGAGTGCCCTCTCAAGGTTGGTAGCGAGATCCTGCCCCAAGTGGAGGAGTTCAAGTATCTTGGGGTCTTGTTCACGAGTGAGGGAAAAATGGAGCGTGAGATCGACAGGCGGATCGGTGTGCCGTTCGCAGTGATGTGGGCTCTGCATCGGTCTGTTGTGGTGAAAAAGGAGCTGAGCCATAAGGCAAAGCTCTCAATTTACCAGTCGATCTATGTTCCTACCCTCACCTATGGTCATGAGCTATGGGTAGTGACCGAAAGAACGAGATCGCGAATACAAGCGGCTGAAATGAGTTTTCTCCGCAAGGTGTCTGGGCTCTCCCTTAAAGATAGGGTGAGAAGCTCAGTCATCTGGGAGGGGCTTAGAGTAGAGCCGCTGCTCCTCTGCATCGAGAGGAGTCAGATGAGGTGGCTCGGGCATCTGATCAGGATGCCTCCTGGACGCCTCCCTGGTGAGGTGTTCCGGGCACGTCCAACCTGGAGGAGGCCCCGGGGAAGACCCAGAACATGCTGGAGGGACTGTCTCCCGGCTGGCCTGGGAACGCCTCGGGATTCCCCTGGAAGAGCTTGAAGAAGTGGCCGGGGAGAGGGAAGTCTGGGCATCTCTGCTCAAGCTGCTGCCCCCGCGACCCGACCTCGGATAAGCGGAAGAGGATGGATGGATATATATATACATCTGTAAATATAATCTATTTTTTTGTCTTCCATAGGTCCTTATCTTTTTTGGTTGCTCGAAATAGTGGCTGCCCCGATTTGTGATTTTGGAACTCTGGCAACCCTGCTCTAAAGAATGTTAACAAACCAATCTGCGCACAAAGCCTATAGACCTTCAGAATGGGACGCACCCTATGGTCAGTAATCTTAAATTCGGGGTAAAAAGCTTGTTACTTTTAAGCTGTTACACATCGTTTCTTGCTCGAAAGACCCACGCTAAAGTAAAACTTTGAATTGAGTACTGTAAATGTTGACCTAGGTTTAAAAAAAAAACGAGAGCCTTGAAAAACAGGTGATAAAAAAAAAACGCGTAGTCAAATTTTAGTTTTATTTTGGACTCAAAGCCGTGGATGAAGTTGGGTAACGTTAGTTTACCAGCTACATTTTAGTTATGGCAAAATGGCGCCTAAAACAAGCTATTGGAGCGCCAGAAAGGGATTAAAAAAAAAAAACAAAAACAAAATAAAAACGATGTTTTGAAAGTTAACAATTGATCAGTTTCGTAAACTTGTTTGTTCGTTCATCGTGGCATATAAATGCATTTAACCTCTGACAGCTTTGGTCAACTTGTCAAAGGTGAAATGGCGCCGAAGAGAAATAAACTAACAAGCAGACTAAGCTAACAAACATTGTTTAGGTAAATGAACTTGGGCCGCGTCTCATAAAATATTATTAAGTGACACAATTACAGTACAAGTTTATTTATAATATATTTTACTTAAAACATTACCGATACCAAAACCTCAACGAATACACAATTGTTGGTGCTTTATCTGAACTAATAGAAACCTCCTCACTTCTGTGATGGCATCTTTCGTCCAGCAGGAAGAAGAAGTGGGGAGGAGCCAAAACAAAAAAACTGCCAATGAACGCTCAGATTCTAAGATTATAAAACAACCAATCATCTGGAGTGGCTTTAACTCCCTCAGTGTTGCCAACAATTTAATAAACACTGGAATCGACTCAACAGTTAGTAACACTGGAAATTCAACACCCGTGATTTACCTGTACAATCATGAAAGGGCTGAATATTTGCATTTTATTCATGTTCCCACTTCTGTACAGGCAGAGAACAGCCTTCAATGATTTGTTACCGTGCACATTATGATGATGTCATATAGTGCCTTCTATGCATTGATATGACAAAAAATAATTTTTGATTTAAAAAAGGGAAGGTGGTGCAGTATAGTCAAGTTACCTTCAAGTTCAATCAGGGATGTTCATCTCCAATCCTGGAGGGCTGCAGGTTTTCATTCTAACAGTTTTCACTGCTGATTAACTCCTTTTCCCTTCATTTTAATAGCCCTGTTTTTATGGATTCAGTTTTCTGAATTGATTCTTTTCTTCATTAAATGGTAGCCAAACAGAAATGAGGCGTGAAGAGAGCAAACTTATGACCAGTTAAGTCAGGGCTTCAAACTCCAACCAATTCCTTAATTAGATGCCCATTCTTGTTGTTAATTAAACCTGTTATTTAATTTCTTGGCTTGTTGCTGCTCTCATACTGCACAGCAGACATTTCCAAACCTGTTTGTTTTCTTTTACTTTCTCATATACAAAGTATAGGGAAAGTACGGTAATCATCTAAAGATTTGATGTCGAGATTTTGATGAATCTTGACATTTTAGACCTTCCTCACTTTCTCGTATACAAAGGATAGGGAAAGTATTGTAATCGTCCAAAAAATTGACCTCGAGATTTTGATGAATTTCAATATTTTAGATCTCCCTGAGTCCAAAAATGCAATTTTTGGAATTATGTGCGTGTGTGTATGGAAACACAATGACTTGAGCAGTGATGTGCAGTGAGGTTCATGGCTGGTGAGGGACTGACTCCTTCAGAGTCAGATTTACAAAAATATGAAACTAAAAGAGTAGCTTATTCAATATTCAGCTGGCAGCCTGCACGTTGACTACTGGTTATGTTTCATATCTCATTGGCATACTTTATGCACACATAGGTAAAGTTAATATTTGGCTAAGAAAGTACGATACATTTATAGAGGCAAGAGACAGCGAATTTGTTCTGCACCCTCCATGTATTCTAAAGTTGCTGTTGTAATTCCACAATTCATACTCATTCAATACAAATGTAAGTATAGAGTGGTGTACAATAAAACGGATTTCAATTTTGACCTTGATTGAAATATTTGGTTGTTTGGAAAAGCTTTAAATTCTTATGCTTTAATCAATTTTAATACAGACTGTTCAACAAAAGGATAAAAAGAAAAACTAAATTTTGACCTTAAATAAAATATTTTTTTAATATTGGATTGTTTTTTCTTAGTCTGATCCCATTTTTTATACAATTAAAAAACGTTTATAGTCTTACCTTTATTTGTAAATGAAGTCCATGCACCTGTACTTCTCCACAAAAATCTCTCACTTTCTTGTAAAAGGCCGCTTTATTTTCATTAGTTTTAAAAATCTTTAATCTTCCAATTTGGAAGTCAGTCAGAACAAAAAGTAAAAATAAATGGACCGCTGCAGTGCACTTGACTTTCTGATATCAGTAAGTTATTGGCGCCTCTGCGTAGAAGAACAGCAGCAATGAGCACCTGTTGGGCTCACATGCGCCCCCTTTGGTGCGGCACGGGACTGTCTGCCTCACCTTGTGATTTTTCACTGCAGTTTTATATCCGATCAGCAAGACTAAATATGTCACACACTTTCATTAAAGATATTAGCCAGACTGTGGAAAGTCAGGGTGTATAATAAACGTGTCTGCACACATTATATTAGCGACATACAGAGAGACAGCAACAGGCAGGCGCCAATTGCATGCATCAACCCAGTGTGTGAGGGACTGCACCATCCAAGGTGAGGCTCCGCTCGTCGCTGCCGCACCTCTCATTTCTCTCCTGTATTTGAACAGGAAATGCGCCAATTCAGCGATTTTGACTATAAAAATGATAAATTATTGGAATCATACAGAAAACAAATTTATAGCACAGAGCAGTGGACAAATTTATTTTATGTTATTATTATACTAGCGACTTGGCGCACGCTATGCTGCGCGTTGGATGACCACAGTTGAAGGACTCCCTGTTTAAACGCGCCTGGCAGTCGTGAACTGGGTCCTTCATCGCACCGCATTTGATTTTTGCATGGGAAACAAAATTTCAAAACAAAACCCAAGATTCACGAAGTGTGGGACGCAGACTAATCAGAATCGTATACATTGTGTAAATGGTTGTAAGGAAGAGGAGTGGAGATGCGGCGTTGCGGTAATGTCTGTGAGTGGCGAGTGTCAGTTTGTTGCGAGCGAGAACGGTGAGAGCGTTCACTCGGAGTTTCTTGGGAGACCGTACGTTTCTGAATATTACGGTTGTTTTGCAATCGTAAGGACCTCTCGTCGGGTGTCTCATTGGCACGCTTTTGCCTCTTTCTTTCGCGATCACGGCGTAATCTGTCTTCTCTCTCTGTAGGGGTTTCAGTTGCCTTTCGTTGTGCGGCAGAGACGCGTCGTTGAGCTAATCTGTGTGAATGCCGAGTGTCCGTTTCTTGCGAGTGACTGGCACGCCTTTGCCTCTTTGCTTCGTGATCACGCTGTAATGTGTCCTCTCTCACAGGAGCAGGTTCAGTTGCCCTTCGTTTTGGCATTGTTCGATAAGGTCTCCTCCGTACAAGTGCACATGGGTAGCTGAAGACGGAAAGGCATAGTGGGCTGGAAGGGAGAAAATAGAAAATTGCGGCTTGAAACACATGAATTAGTGAGCAGGGGAACCATCTGACTCAGACGCGGGGCTCGAAATACTCAAGTGCACATGTAGCAAAGTGTAAATGTTATAATTTTATTTTTTTTTTTTGTTATGAACTTCCCCAAAAGAGTTGATCCCTGTAAATAGTTAATAGTATATCAACAATATAATCTGTTGTAGTACGGGCGTTAATTAGCGTCACACCTCATAACCTGCATACACTACGTTTTTGGCTCTAACGGCAGAAGCGCGGTGGACGCTGTAAGGGTAGGTTGTGGTTTTTGTTTCTTTCGTGATTTTTTTATTTCATTTACTTTGTGTTAATAATTGATTTCATTTATTATTTAATAGGCAGAGGGGAGAAGACGTTAATGTGACGCTCTGTCTATTTTCTTTACTTTTGTTTTGAAAAGGTATGCTCTCTATATATATATATATATATATATATATATATATATACAGGGCCGGATTTTCCTATAGGCTAACTAGGCTTCAGCCTAGGGCCTCAAGATCAAGAGGGGCCTACATTCAAATTGTTAGCAAAATTAAAATTACACTATTCTAAAAACAGTGAACACTAAAACACTGAACCGAAAATAAGGAGAAATTCTACGCATATGACTAATAAACAAACATAAAAATGTATTGGTTAAGATCAACGCGTATTACGTATTTTATTATCTCTCATGTAATTTACAAACTTAAAAATGGAAGGTGAAAGGGCCTCATAAGTGGAATAGCCTAGGGCCTCTTTTCATATAAATCCGGCCCTGTATATACTGTATATATATATATATATATATATATATATTTTCTTTAATTTTCACTTGTTGAGAATATATAATTAGGATTTTTTTTGTATAAAGTCTATGTGTATTGTAAATAGTTCTCTTTGGAAAATTGGATTCATTTTTTTTTTTGTAAATAGTTTTTATATGTAATGTGTTTGTATAAATAAAAATGCAAGAAGCACGGTGGATGCTGTAGGGGCAGAGGGGAGAAGACGTTAATGTGACGCTCTGTCTATTTCTTTACTTTTCTTTTGAAAAGATTTTCAGGAACAGGAAAAATAAAAGCAAAGGGGAAAGAACGGAGGGGGGTAAGCAGGAATTCTGAGAGGGGAAGGACTGGGGCTTTTCTACTGGGCGGCTATACAGCCAAAAGGAACCCGGACCCGGACACCGCGCTGGGCTTTTATTATATATTTTTTTATTTTTCATAAGCGCCGCACGTCCCTGACAGAACTTTCAAATGAGCAGGTAGAGCACAATTCCTCAAAGTCTGCCTTTGTAAACCGGCACCAGTTCAGCACACAGCTCTAAGAAGATACCTCTTGGAAATTGAAATCAATTAGTAGCCAGCGATCTTCATCTCTAAATAGCCGCTCTCTTCTAATTCTTCCATTTGCAATATCTACTAACAATGCTAAAGCAGCTATGGTAGTTGGAATAGTTTGGCCATTCCATGCACCATTATATTGTTACAGAATGATTACAATCAAGTGAATTAAATTTGTAAACGACATGCAATTAATTTTGGTGTATTTGATAAAACCTGCATCATAGATGTGAATATAAAAAAAGAAAAGCAGACCACAGAAACAGTAGCACTGCTTTGACACTGGGTGCCGCCAATTTGCAAAACCAAGAAGTACTAGGGTGTTGTACCGTGTTAGCCATTATGAATGTAGAGAAAAGCCAAGCAAAATGACACCTTTTATTGGCTAACTAGAAAGATTACAATATGCAAGCTTTCGAGGCAACTCAGGCCCCTTCTTCAGGCAAGATGTAATGATTGATTACATCTTGCCTGAAGAAGGGGCCTGAGTTGCCTCGAAAGCTTGCATATTGTAATCTTTCTAGTTAGCCAATAAAAGGTGTCATTTTGCTTGGCTTTTCTCCAAAACCAAGAAGAAATGTGTGTACGCACTGTTTATACATGAGAACCCAGGTGCTTCAACAGTAACAGCTTTATGGAAGAGAAAGCCATTGTGGAAAAAAAAAGATCACTTGATATGTCAGCCAGAAGACACATTGGAAGTCTCCGAAGTCAACTGGAAGAAGGTCCTATGGTCTGGTGAGATCAAAATTGGAGATTTCTGCCAAAATCACCATAGATGGGGTGTCCCTGGCTGCTGACAGAATAGTCCTTACAGATGACTGTGCAGTTGTGACCCACTGGGCAGGTCACTTTGAGCAGTTGTTCAAAGCTGATCCTCCGGCTTGGATGTTGGGTATCTCTGGGTCCACGGTTCTTGAGGCTGATCCTTCAATTATCTGTGAACCACCCAATCTCACTGAGATTGCACAGGTGGTGAACTCACTGAGGGTAGGGAAGGCTGCAGGGATCTATGGTATCTGGGGTGAACTTCTGCAGGCTGGTGGTAAGGATGTCCTCTTGGCAATGAAAGCAATCTTTGATTCCATTTGGGAGAGGGGCATCATCCCAACTGACTGGAAAACAGAGCTTCTCCCTATCTAGAAAGGGTAGGGTGATCGACTGGATTACGGCAACTACAGGCGGATAACACTGCTCTCAGTGCCAGGTAAGGTCCTTGCTAGGGTCATCCTCAATAGGATCCGTGATCACTTGCTCACCTACCAGTGACTGGAGCAGTCTGGTTTTATGCCTAAAAAGTCTACCATCGACCGGCACTGGCATTGAGGGTCCTCATGGAGTGCAAATGTGATTGTCAGCAGAGTTTCCTTGCAGCCTTTGTCGATTTTCATCAAGAATTCGAATCAGTTGATCGAGGTGCCCTGTGGGACATCCTGAGACTTCGTGGGAGCTCCTCAAGGTTGCCGGATATCATGGCTGGCCTGGACACTGGTACTGGTAGGGCTGTGCAGAGTGGAGGCGGGGCCGCTGCATTTTTCCCAGTTGATTCTGGGGTTCATCAGGGGTGTGTTCTTGCTCCTACTCTGTTCAATGCTTGTATGGACTGGGTGTTGGACAAGGTCGTGCAGTCCAGTGGCTGTGGGGCATCTGTTGGTGAAGAAAGATTCATTGATCTTGACTTTGCTGACGATACTGTGATCTTCACAGAGTAAACGGAGGCTCTGATCAGGACTCTCGAGAGACTGAGCAAAGAGTCTGAGTGTCTGGGCTTGTGAGTGTCCTGATGAAAACCAAGATCCAGGCCTTTAATGACCTCTTGGGCACAGCCATCAGCAGTGTGTCTGTCTGTGGAGAGTGTCGACCTCGTTGAGAGGTTCACTTACCTTGGCAGCGACAGTCATAACTCTTCCTATGAAGTCAGTAGACTGATTGGGAGAGCATGGGGGGTCATGAGGTCTCTGGAAAGGGGTGTGTGGCGGTCCCAATATCTATGCCAAAGGACAAAGGTCCAAATCTTTATAATCGTTGCTTCCTGTTGTGCTATATGGTTGTGAAACAAGGACGCTATTCAGTGACCTGAGATGAAGACTGGAACTCCTTTGGTACTGTGTCTCTTCGGAGAATCCTTTTGTACCGCTGGTTTGACTTTGTGTCGAGTGAGCGGTTACTCCCGGAGTACCGAATGAGGTACATTACCTGCATTGTGAGGGAGCATCAGATACAGCACTACAGTCATGTGGTGCGATTCCTCGTGGGTGATCTGGCTTACAGGACCCTCATTGTTGAGGGCCCGAGTGGCTGGACCCGTCCAAGGGGTCGCCCATGTAACCCCTGGCTGCAGCAGATAGATGGTCATTTCATGCCTGGAGGGTTGCCAATCAGGATCCCAAGCTATTTTGTTGTGTGGTGTATGTTGCAATGCGCATGATCACCAACCTGACCTGACTGGAGTCTAAACACTATGTTCGGCGTAAACCAAACACCGTGTATATTATCGAAAACACAACATCCCTGCAGTAAACCATGGTGATAACAACCTCAATCTGTGGGTATGCCTCTCTGCAGCAGGCCAAATAAACCCTGAAAGGATAAAATAAATGCAGCAAAATATGAGGAAAACCTGATGCATTCTGCAAGAAGCCTGTGACTTGGGGAAAGATTTGATTTCCAGCAAGTCAACAAAACCAATCTGAAAGTCAAAGCTTCACAAGAATTGTTTAAAGAAAAAAAATGTCCAGGGATGGCCAAGATAAAAGTCCAGATCTCAATCCAACTGAAAATCTGAGGCTGGAAAAGACATTCACTCACAATTATCATGACACCTGACAGAGCTTGAGCAGTTTGGAAAAGAAGAATGGAATTAAAATGGTAGTGAGCAGATGTGGAAAGCTGAGAAAAAGAGAACCAAACACGCAGACTCAAGCCTGTCATGGCTGCAATCTACTAAATACTGATTTGAACTTTTGCAATCAATTATTTTGTATTTTATATTGTAACCAATTTAGGCCACTTTGCAGAGATCTGTTTCCACTTTGACATTAAAGAGTCATTTTACACTAATCAAGGACAGAAAAACCAAATTAAATCTGAATTCACTCAATGCTTAAAAACAAAAAATGTCTAAGGGGATGAATACTTTTATAGACAGTGTAGATGGTTTGTTTTTTTTTTTTTGTTCACTTTTTTCTCGAATTGTTAACTGTTCATCTTCTGTCACTAAACACCATTTTTAAAATATTGGTTGGTCTGATATTTTGTTCCAGTTTCTATACTTCACCAAATAATAGTTTCATTTTGGGGCAGCTTAAGCAGATGGATTAACTCAAACTTCCTCATGTGGCAGAGAATGAGCAAAACTCCACTTGGAGCCAAAGATGTAACTCTACCCATCCTTTAAAATTTCCTAATCTGTTTATCCTGTTCAGGATCATGGGAAGCCCAACTCCATCCCAGTAGCACTGGTCAAAATGAGTGCATTTCCAGTACTTTAAGAACCCTAGTTATTCACAGAATTCCGATTTCAAAAACGCCATGTATGCCCTTATTCTAGTTAGAGAAACCAGGCTAAAACAGCGATTTTGAGATTTCTCCACGAGTAATCCAGGAAATGTGGGCATGTAAATCAACTTTACGGGATTGTTGTTGAGGATTTTGTAGTCTGCACAACCCATTGCACTCTGTTTGCTTCTCAGATGCTTACATTCAAAGGTAGAAAGCGAAGGGAGCGGTCACAAAGATATATTTCCTGATGCAAATGCGTGGCCAATGCCATTATTCTACCTCTTTGCTAAAATAACCTGTCTTGTTGATTCAGAATTTGCTAAATTTATGAGCTGAACATACAACACTAAGGTGAGCAGCACAATTCTCCGGAGACACAGGTTGCATGATTGCGTTCAGATTTTTGGCGGCTGATGAGATGCAACTTTTTTTTTGTACAGTTTAATGTCGGAGCATTTTCCCAAGGTAGAACTCCATAAGTGGACTTATGCATGTAAATGGACATTTTTATGACTCCAGGTAATTCTGCCTTAGCCAGGTTACTCACTTTATCCTGGTTTTGTTTGTGAAAGTAAGCAAACTCATGGTAAGAACCAACCCAAGTGGAGACACCACTCAATTGGTGGGTAGAGTCCATATGTGCATTTGCATTCATTCATTCACACTGAACATATTAGGGAATGCTTGTAGAATGAAAATAGTAAGGTAGGCAAAGGTGGATAACTGCCAGAACAAACTGAAAGTCAAGGGTAACTAAAAAAAAAGAAGAATCCTCCCAACATGAGTGATTAAATCTAGTTGAATTACTGACTACAGAAGGCATCTTTTCATCTCAGTGAGTTAGTTATACATACATTCACTTTGCAAATTACAGTGATCCCTCGCTATATCGCGCTTCGCCTTTCGCAGCTTCACTCCATCGCGGATTTTATATGTAAGCATATTTAAATATATATCGCGGATTTTTTGCTGGTTCGCGGATTTCTGCGGACAATAGGTCTTTTAATTTCTGGTACATGCTTCCTCAGTTGGTTTGCCCAGTTGATTTCATACAAGGGACGCTATTGGCAGATGGCTGAGAAGCTACCCAACTTACTTTTCTCTGTCTCTCTTGCGCTGACTTTCTCTGATCCTGACATAGGGGGATTGAGCAGGGGGGCTGTTCACACACCTAGACGATATGGACGCTCGTCTAAAAATGCTGAAAGATTATCTTCACGTTGCTATCTTTTGTGCAGCTGCTTCCTGAAACGACATGCTGCAAGGTGCTTCGCATACTTAAAAGCTCGAAGGGCACGTATTGATTTTTGACTGAAAAACAAACTCTGTCTCTCTTTGTCTGCTCCTGACGGAGGGGGTGTGAGCTGCCGCCTTCAACAGCTTTGTGCCGCGGTGCTTCGCGTACTTAAAAGCCAAACAGCCCTATTGATTTGTTTGCTAGAGATTGTTTTCTCTATCTATGTGACATTCTGTGCTCCTGACACGCACTCCTTTGAAGAGGAAGATATGTTTGCATTCTTTTAATTGTGAGATGGAACTGTCATCTCTGTCTTGTCATGGAGCACAGTTTAAACTTTTGAAAAAGAGACAAATGTTTGTTTGCAGTGTTTGAATAATGTTCCTGTCTCTCTACAACCTCCTGTGTTTCTGCGCAAATCTGTGACCCAAGCATGACAATATAAAAATAACTATATAAACATGTGGTTTCTACTTCGCGGATTTTCTTATTTCGCGGGTGGCTCTGGAACGCAACCCCCGCGATGGAGGAGGGATTACTGTATTAGGAAGACCTGTACACCTGCTTATCCATACAATTATTTAATCATCACATGGCAAAAGGTGCAATGCACAAATCAAGCAGATACAGGTCAGCAGCTTTAGTTAATGTTCACATCGAACACCACAATGGTAAAAAAAATATGAATTCAGAGATTTTGACGATGGCGTGATTGTTGATGCCAGACAGACTGATTTACATATTTCTGTAACAGCTGATCTCCAGTAATTTTCACACACAGAAGTCTCTAGAGTTTACACAGAATGGTGTGAGAAACAACAACCAGTAAATGCTGGTTATGTGGACAGAAATGTCCTATTGATGAGAGGGGTCAGATGATAATGGCCAGAATGGTTTGAGCTGACTGAATGGTTCCCTCAACTTAGACAGCCACATTTTTATAGTTGTGGTGAGCTGAAAAGCACCTCAGAACAACACATCAAACCTTGAGGCAGATGGGCTACAACAGCTGAAAACCATGTCATGTTCTACTCCTGTCAGCCAAGGGCAGTAAGCGAATGCTGCAGTGCGCACAGGCTCACCAAAAATGGACATCTGAAGACTGAAAAAACGTAGTCTGGTCTGATGAAACTTGATTTATGCTATGGTGAACAGATTTATAAGGTCAGAATTTGTGCGCCAACAGCACATATCCATGCACCAACCTACCCTGTCCTCGCTGGTGGTGTAATGGTATGGAAAACCTTTACTTGGCACACTTGGGGGCCACTAATATAAATCAATCATCATTTGAATACCATTGTCTATTTGAGTATTGTGGCTAACCAGTGTCCCTTCATGGCTGCTTGTTTCCATCGTCTTGTGGAGCTCATGCCATAATAAACTCAGGCTGTTTTGAGAGCAAAAGGAGGCACTACCCAGTATCAGTATCTGGTTATTATTTTTATAAACATTTCTTCACTAGGAAAAGAAACAAGATGTAAAAACAAAGCTCAAACGGATACCACAGCGTACCAGTTAAAGGGTGCTACATTTACACCATACAGGATATACAATTTAACTTTTACCATAACTCCACAGATCTTAGATAAAATTTCTAAGTAAAGCTTGCAGACTTTAAATCATCACTTTAAGTACAATTAATCAAAACACAACAGGAATTAGAAGTGCAAACAGATTAATACTCTGATTTATTCCACCACAGTCTGTTGTATGACATGAGTTAAATAAGTAAAGCCAGAGCACAATTATCTACAAATATTCAAGAATCAGGGATTTAATGTGAAAAGATAATCTTATTATTTTTAAAAGGAAGTCTTTGTCTACACTTGGGGAATAAAAAAAAATACGTAATTAACAGATTGGAATGGTGGAAAAAGCAGCTTCAGTATTTTGGCCTTTTCACATCAACTCTGGAAAGAGAAAAAAGGACAAGTTACAAAAGATGAGATTTCATTCAGATAGCATTTCTGGAGGCATAGTGAGACTGTGTGCTTTGACAATTATAATAAATATTCTGTCATTTAAGACATGTCATGTAAACAGGACTTACCCATCTGCTTCCATCTTCTTTCTCTTCTCAATTATCTATGGATAAAACAAACACATTGCTAAGTTACACTTGCAGCTTGATATGGTTTCTTGACTACATGGAATAAAATACAAACAATCACTGCATCTCACTAAATCTCCAATACAAATAAGAATAGCAGTATTCTTAAGAAACACCAATAGCTGTGGTAAAATATACTGGTGGCCTAGCAATTTAACCATAATCTTTTAAAACAAAGAGAAACAGAAAAAATACCCAATTTTACTTCCACTCTCAACTTGAAAACAGAGCAAAGAATGAAATTGTAAAGCTTAGCATTCAGAAAGCAAGAAGGCCATGTCTTTATTTTTACAATAGATAGAATTAAGAGTGCCAATAAATTAGACCATAATTGGTTTTTCATTGAATACTTTGTGGGGATTTCCCAGTTCTGTTTCTTTACCTCAACAACTGATATTTAAGGCACTAATCAATAGCTTGAAATCTCAACATGAAACTTAAGGAATTTGTTTCCCCACCACCAGCTGTCACATTAAAGTTAACCCATCTGTAATCTACAGTGCATCCGGAAAGTAGTCACAGCGCATCACCTTTTCCACATCTTGTTATGTTACAGCCTTATTCCAAAATGGATTAAATTAATTTTTTCCCTCAGAATTCTACACACAACATCCCATAATGACAACGTGAAAAAAGTTTACTTGAGGTTTTTGCAAATTTATTAAAAATAAAAAAACTGAGAAATCCCATGTACATAAGTATTCACAGCCTTTGCTCAATACTTTGTCGATGCACCTTTGGCAGCAATTACAGCCTCGAGTCTTTTTGAATATGATGCCACAAGCTTGGCACACCTATCCTTGGCCAGTTTCGCCCATTCCTCTTTGCAGCACCTCTCAAGCTCCATCAGGTTGGATGGGAAGCGTCGGTGCACAGCCATTTTAAGATCTCTCCAGAGATGTTCAATCGGATTCAAGTCTGGACTCTGGCTGGGCCACTCACGGACATTCACAGAGTTGTCCTGAAGCCACTCCTTTGATATCATGGCTGTGTGCTTAGGGTCGTTGTCCTGCTGAAAGATGAACCGTCGCCCCAGTCTGAGGTCAAGAGCGCTCTGGAGCAGGTTTTCATCCAGGAGGTCTCTGTACATTGCTGCAGTCATCTTTCCCTTTATCCTGACTAGTCTCCCAGTCCCTGCCGCTGAAAAACATCCCCACAGCATGATGCTGCCACCACCATGCTTCACTGTAGGGATGGTATTGGCCTGGTGATGAGCAGTGCCAGGTTTCCTCCAAATGTGATGCCTGGCATTCACACCAAAGAGTTCAATCTTTGTCTCATCAGACCAGAGAATTTTCTTTCTCATGGTCTGAGAGTCCTTCAGGTGCCTTTTGGCAAACTCCAGTCAGGCTGCCATGTGCCTTTTACTAAGGAGTGGCTCCCGTGTGGCCACTCTACCATACAGGCCTGATTGGTGGATTGCTGCAGAGATGGTTGTCCTTCTGGAAGGTTCTCCCCTCTCCACAGAGGACCTCTGGAGCTCTGACAGAGTGACCATCTGGCTCTTGGTCACCTCTCTGACTAAGGCCTTTCTCCCCTGATCGCTCAGTTTAGATGGCCGGCCAGCTCTAGGAAGAGTCCTGGTGGTTTCGAACTTCTTCCACTTACGGATGACGGAGGCCACTGTGCTCATTGGGACCTTCAAAGCAGCAGAAATTTTTCTGTAACCTTCCCCAGATTTGTGCCTCGAGACAATCCTGTCTCGGAGGTCTACAGACAATTCCTTTGACTTCATGCTTGGTTTGTGCTCGGACATGAACTGTCAACTGTGGGACCTTATATAGACAGGTGTGTGCCTTTCCAAATCATGTCCAGTCAACTGAATTTACCACAGGTGGACTCCAATTAAGCTGCAGAAGCATCTCAAGGATGATCAGGGGAAACAGGATGCACCTGAGCTCAATTTTGAGCTTCATGGCAAAGGCTGTGAATACTTATGTACATGTGCTTTCTCAATGTTTTTATTTTTAATAAATTTGCAAAAACCTCAAGTAAACTTTTTTCACGTTGTCATTATAGGGTGTTGTGTGTAGAATTCTGAGGAAAAAAAATGAATTTAATCCATTTTGGAATAAGGCTGTAACATAACAAAATGTGGAAAAAGTGATGCACTGTAAATACTTTCCGGATGCACTGTATATAGCTTGCTTTTGTTATAAATTGGAGTGTTTAATCATTCATTCTTTCTTTCTTGAGGAGTCTTTTTAATGTCAGTGTTTTGTATAATTTTGAGATGTTTTCGACACCATTTTGTTTAGTTACGGGTGCCACAATTTTCTATCTCGCATCATTCTAACAGCAACACCTGCATCTCTAGGGGCATGTCCTCAGACATTGAGACCTTGCAGTAAAGACGCGATGGGTTAAAGGCTCTACTTTCAGAGCACGTCCTCATCCGAGTTTGTGGATACAAACACTTTTTTGTCAAGCGTTTAGAACTTTTAAAATACCCTTTTCAAAATGTTGTTTTGGTGGTAAACCTTTACTTTAACAAATTTTTGACTTTGTTGATTCTTGTTTTGATGTTGGTCTTCGATTCTTTGTCGCCTGGTTTTTACAACATAACTCCTGATCCTACTCAAATTTCCTTGCTAGTTCCCTCTAGCATAACAGTTTTGTTGGTAACAACTATGTAAATTTTTTCGTATCAGTTACAGTATAGCACATTTATTAAATCTCTTTTGTATCACCCAGTGGGGACTAACTCAAACTAGTGCTTTCCCAGCTAGATCTACATAACCACTGTGTGCCCATCCGTATTAATAAAATCATCACCAGCATAATAACTTGTACATGGAAATAAACTAATGGTATGTAGCCATTTCATGCTCAGTGTTTAAGTTACCACACAACATTCCCTGTAACTTAAAATAACATTTTTGTAATGTACTTAATTCAGTTTAGAGTTGCTAGGGCCACAGCCGTTCCCAGCATCACTAGACACAAGGCAAAAAAACAGTCTTTGAAAGGATGTCATTCTATCATAGAATTCACTGACACGAAGCCAATTTAGTGTCTCCAGTTAGCCTAGCAAACACCCAAAAATTTACGTGGGAAGAAAACCCATAGACACAGGGACAAAGGGCAATCTCGCCACAGACAACAACTGGGTGAGGATTTAACATCCAGAATGCTGGGCCCATGAGGAAAGCAGCATGAAGCACTGCACCATAGTGTTGCTCAAGTTCCTTAAATACTAAGTAAAAAAAAAAAAGCATCCACACACAAACCTACACATGCACGTTAGGAGATTTCATAATTTTTTGGGTTAGATTACATACCATTTTAAAAGTGAATACAACAATAAAGCCAATAATAAAAGATTTTCGTAGTAAAAAATTAATGTGCTCAATATGATACATACTGCACTAATCTTTTTCCACTGTCGATCCAGTTCTGCTTTCTCATTGGTTTCCTTGAAGCGGCGAGTTTTTCGTCCTTCAGACATTTTGATTCCGTATTGGAAAGCAGCTCTGTTACACAGAAAAAGTACTTTTGATTAAATAAATAATCAATTAGCAAGCACGTTCAATTTAGCCACTTCCTCCAAAATCCAATGCAACACGTTTGACTACTAATAATATTAAGACTTACTTAGGCAATGCTTCCTTATTGTTCATGTATTCACTGTATTCTTCCTGTGTGTCAAAGTCCCAGCGTCCTAGGGGTCCTTTCTTGTTACCCTGTAAAAGGACAAAAATTAAATGCAATGAGAACCAGTGAATGATTTGGCTAGCTGTCACAACTGACTTTAAAAAAAAAAAAAAAAAAAAAAGAAGCCTCACTGATCTCTGGGAAAATATAGCACTTGGGGGGGGAAAAAGAATGAAAGGTGAAAATTAAATATAACCTTAACTCTGAAATTCTACAAATTTAATATGGAGTAAACCGTTTTCACCTTTACAGTACAGTTATGTTTTGAGAGGCCCAAAATCATCTTTATTGAAACATGAAAACTCTCAAAGACCCCGACTGCTTCAATGGACGCAGTTCCACTATGATGGACTCAGGTCAAATGCTTGCGGATCAGAACATTTGCACATACACTGCTACTTTATCTGCAAACATGTTGAGTTAGTCCAACAGCTACACACAAACTTTGGTAGGACGTTTCTGTAAATATTGCAAGAAATGGGTGTTGCAGGCAGGAGTCAAGCCCCTCTACATTTCCATTAGAACACAGGAGTAATGACAACTCAAAATGGGGCTTTGAAAACATATGTGAACAATAAATTATAAATCAGTGATTTCAAGCAGTAATAGACATTTACAACATTAGCAATGTTTGAGCTATATTTTAAATTCATTAAATGGATCTTTGATAAAAAAGGATCAACTTCTATTAAAAAAATTCTGGTTAATTCCAAACTTTTAAATGTGTAGTGTACCTAATAAAAATGATTGAGCAGCAAATTAACACTATAGAAAAAAAAAGCAAATGTATAATTATTAAAGCGACTTTTGACATTTCTATCTTTTGTATGTGAAAAATATGAAAGAAAAACAATCAAGACCTGGTCCATTTTGCTGTAGTCCACTTCTTCATCACTGTCTACTGCCAGATCATCCATCCTGAGTAAGGGAGAAGAGAAAAAAAAATACAGCTGAGAAGAAGCCAAAATGATGTGAAACCACCATACCAAGAGAGTATGGATAAATATTTCACAATTTTCTTTTTTAATTTAAGAACTGGATTAATATCTTGCCATTAATGCCCACATGAAAAGGTTGGAGTAGAGATTACTTACGTTGCTGGATAGCACTCAGCATAGCTGTTGGACATCCCGAAAAAATCTCCCACATGTTTAATCTCTTCACGTTTGCTTACAGCAGTGCCCAGTGTTAAGGAAGTAGAACAGAACAGAAAAATTGCCAAAGAACAAAACTTTTGATACTTTCAACTGATTTAAATTACTCTAGCTACTCAAAGCTTGTGTGTACCCTGGGTTGAAATCCCATACCAGGTCTGTATGGTGCTTGAATTGTCTCTCCATATCTATGGAGGCTCTTCCCTACCATTCCGAAAGATGTGTATGTGCTGTATAAACCAGTTTACTCCAAAATAATCCTACGTGAGCGAGTTTGGGTGTGTACATGACTGTATCATTTGATGCCTTCTCAAAGACTGGTTCTTGTGTCCTACTCCACTGAGATGGGCATTAGTTTATCCAACCCTGAATTTGATTATAATGGTTTGACAATTTTATGTTACTTGTATGGTTATCCAAGCTGAAGATGAGTGATATCAATCAATATTTTATATACAATCAATTATGAAAGCCACCAAAAGAAAGTGCCTAGGCATGCAATGATGTGTAGTCACTATGTAACTGGACTTGTAAAGCAATGGGGTGTGCAAGTGCAATTCTCATATCATTGTACCATGGGGTAGTGTTTAGGAAAGAAAGGCATTCAAGTAAAAGGTTGGCATGTAAAATAATTACAAACACATTTTTTTTTTAGCAGTGGCATCTGAAACACAATATACTGAACAGCAGGAGAATATGTAATTATTGTTTGACAATCACTTCCACTTTTTAAAAGAAATCTTGTCTTATTAGCCCATACAGTACATGCGACACATCTACTACCTACACTGCAAGTATCAAGAGTGGCCTTGCCCCAATGTAGTTGAGTCTCTACTAGTACAAGCTGATGTGACAACTGAGTGAAAGTAGCTGCATAGAAAGTAGGAAATACAAAGCAGCACACTATGTGTGCTAAGATAACACGTCAGAATGCACCCACAGGGTTGGAACTCATATTTTTATTCACTACTGCAAAACAGAATCCCAATGTCTGGTTTTAACACTTTAAGCAGTGACTTTCCTTAAAAAAAACAAAAACTCAAATTTGTGTAATGCTTCATAAATAATTAAATTCCAAAATCAACATGACAAATACAATACATAAGATATTAATACCATGTATATAAAAAGAACTAAGTGTATTTTAGAAGGATATTTTTCTACATACCATGTATATAAAAAGAACTAAGTGTATTTTAGAAGGATATTTTTCTACACCCTGCCATCCAGGGGTTCCAGCGAACTTTACATTAATTGATTTAATCAACTCCTTTGCAGTACCAGGACCTAAATAAAGAACACACAAAAAAAGTTTAGGAAATTAAATAAACAAACAACCAACCAACAACAACTTGCTCATAAATCCTGACAAATAAAGTAGGGTAAATCACTCCTTCCTGATCAGGTCTTCAGTATACAAATAAGTAATGGTGCTTCAGGGAAAAGAGTGTCTAATGCATTTCATCTTATCCCAATTTTATGCAAAGTTCTGCAATTTTGAATGGATGACACTGACTGGAGAAGGCTACAAACTACTGCAAAAAACATAACTGACGGAGTCCTGTCTAAACTAGAGAAGAGTTTGATTTTAACTTGTATAGTTTTTCTATTTCTTTAAATCATGGCAGGAATCTAATATTTTGAATGCTTCTGAAATGTACAATGTGCATATGTACAAGGTAAGCGGGAATATCCATGCCAAAGGTCTCTAGTCAGTCTTCTTCTTATGGAGTCATAAAATGTTATCTGCTAAATCAGTTTTTGCAAATTTTTGCTTCTTCAGGTTACTTATCTTTTAATATTAAGTACACTAATCAGATAAAATGTTGCAAAATAAAACAAAGCTATCATTACTGGCACCATGGCCTAGTGTGCAAGTCAGTTTTCCCACTACCTGGAGGTTTCCTTTGTTCTCCGACTTTTCCTTTTTAGATCTGAAAATAAACCTTCACACAAAAGGTTCAGAACACTTTGGAAAACAAAAAGTCTACTCTCAAGTGCACACTTGTAACAGGACTCGGTGTGAATCTGCTACACTATGTACAATTACACCACCAACTTGCATAGGGAACAGATTTGGAGCCTTCTGGGATGGGGAATGGTACCTCTACATATCTAAAGTTTCCAATAGCATTAATTCTGATATTTGACTGGCAGGGGGCACTATAAAAAAAAACAACAAATTTAATATTTCTCAAATTTATCACTAAAGAAAAGCATTACAGAAAACTAATAAAAGAAAAAAAAAAAATCACATACCTTTATCCACTTCAGCTGTCTGAAAGAGCAGAAACAGAAAGTATTTTAGTACACAAACTAAAGTATAATACACATTTAAGCTAAGTTTTTAAAAACCAATCGTGTCTGGGATATTTAATTTAAAAAGAAATCTCTTGCTTGAGTTGAGTTATTCAAACAGTACACCGGGTCATATTAAAACTACAAACAGAATACAATTAATTCTTACTTCATCATCTGGTTTTGGTTTTTCAAAATAACTGTGTCTCCGTTTCTCCTCTTCTTTGCCTCTCTCCCTCTCACGCTCTTTCTCTCGTTCTCTCTCCCTTTCTTTTTCACGCTCCTTCTCCCGATAGCGTTCTTTCTCTTTATCTTGAATTGCCTTGGAAGTGGATGGTATGTAGTCTCCAATATCATCAAAAATGCTGTGGAAGAAAGCATATTTAGTTAATGTTTAAGTATGGTATGGAATAATCTCTAAAACACATACAGGACAATTCTAGGTAAAGACTAAAAAAAAATGAAGGGCATTTAGCGATATTTACATTTACATTTACATCATTTAGCAGACGCTCTTATCCAGAGCGACTTACAACAGTGCTTAGTAGTCTACGACTGTTCTTCAGTCTTTAAGGCTAGGATTAAATCTACTGTCATTAAACAAGTTACCGCTGACCAAGTTGTATACAAAACCCTGCTAGAAGAAAATAGTAAGTTAGTACAAAAAAAAAAGGGTAGAAAAAAGAGTATGGGGACTTTAGTCCAAGTGCTGTTGAAAGAAGTGTGTCTTCAGGCGACGTTTGAAGACAGTGAGGGTCTCCGCTGTTCGTACAGCAAGAGGAAGTTCGTTCCACCACTGAGGAGCCAACACTGCAAAGAGTCTTGATGCATGTCGTCCTCTTCTTTTAAGTAAGGGTGGTTCGAGACGTGCAGTGCTTGATGTTCTGAGACAGCGAGAAGTGACACGCTGCTTGACCAGTGCTGATATGTAAGGTGGTGCAGCTCCAGTTTTGGCCTTAAAGGCAAGTGTTAGGGTTTTGAACCTGATGCGGGCAGCCACAGGGAGCCAGTGCAGGTTCCGCAGCAGAGGTGTAGTGTGCGAGAATTTGGGAATATCAAAAACGAGTCTTGCAGCTGCATTCTGGATCAGTTGAAGTGGTCGTGTTGCCTTTAGTGAAAGTCCAGACAGCAGAGAGTTGCAGTAGTCCAGCTTAGAGATGACCAAGGTCTGGACGAGAAGCTGAGTAGCCTCTGTAGTGAGAAAGGGGCGGATTCTCCTAATGTTGTAAAGGAGATATCTGCAGGACCTGGAGAGGTTGCTGATGTGTGGAGAGAACAGTAATATATGTGATATGTGGATCCACAGTAAACATTTTTGAAGAGGAAAAAAAAAATCAAAATTTGGACCATCTGGTAAAAAATAACTACATGGAACACATTTCGAAAAAGTCTGTTTTTGTTTTTGTTTTTCTTCTCCTTCCTTTCCTACCTTCTCATTTATTCAAACAATCTGAATAATTCATATTCCGATTGATTGAAATAGATCTCACAAATTAAATTTTCTTCATGACACAGCACAAGTGAGGAACACAAAAAGCCTAACCTTATATAAGCCTTCATAATAATAATAACTCGTAAATCTGACCATTATTCAACTCCAATCATTTTGCATCTTATCAAATTTTTAGTGCTCTACTTGCAGGTCAAGACTTTGAGAAATCAGACAGACTGAAACATTAAATGATGAATAATAAATTAGTGCCACACTATCTGTCTAAGAAATGTTTCAGTTTTTTTAAATGTTATCACTGTATCATAACTTTAAACCATCAGTAGAATTTAAACTTTACAGTTAAAGAAATGTCAATATTTTTTGAATTGCAAAATCCTAGTTCTAGTTTGTGTAGTTTTGTCTTATCTCTCTGACTAACAGTTCAGCTTGTGCAGTTAGTCACTGTAATATGCCAAAATCATGGAAGCTTGAAGTCTAGGTAGAACCCTACCCGGTAAGGTATCCTTTAAAAAGAGGCCTTTAATCAAAGCCTACTTCACAGTAAAAAAGGCTCCACTGAAATTTTCCATGTAATCCCAGTTAATGCCTTGAATGCCACCAGACGCAAAGTACAAGGCCATTGACATGCTGCAGGCAGGTATGTTATGTCCCAACGATGCCACACACTATGGTTTAAGCTGCTTCACTGTGTCCTAACTGCAGGCAAGGTTTCAAAAACACCAATAAGACAGTTGACTGACCAAGATCTGGTCACACTCAACTGACCTCACCAGTGGAAGACAGACACATCAAACTGGTTTATCTGAGAGATCATTTTAGATCTGTTACCTGTTACTGCTGCTGAAACTACTGGCATATACAATGACAGGAAAAGTGTGGGACAAACTACATGCTGTTGGTTTTAGAGCAAGGTGACCTGTTAGAGGCCTTCTGCCTACACCTCCTAGTCAACTGTCCTGAAGAATGAATAGACATAAGAAGCTTTGATGGGAGCACACCACTCAACCCAACTAAGCTCAGCAATCGTAAAAAAACCAAAAAAAAAAAAAACAAGAATTTCGGAGGTCCCAAAAGTTCTACTCTCTAATGCACTACTTGGTGATTTATTGTATGGGTCCCCGTGAGAAGAAAAACATCCACATTTTTGTGTGAAATTTTCCCTTATCAAGTTTTCAACTGTGTCTCCTTGTTCTTGTTGAACTTGGTTTAAAGTAACAGTCTGGAACTACTGCACTAAATACTTTCATAATTAAAAAAAAAAAAAATCAATCATGTCACCTCTTAATGTTTACTTGCTTAAAAGGATCAGCTCCTTGAATCTTCCTTCATAGCTCATGCCTCATAGACCTGCAATCAGCCTAGTGACTCTTCTCTAGATTTTTCTAGTGCTGCACTCTCTTTTCTGTAGCCTAGAGACTAAAACGGTATGCATATCACATATCATCAAGCATTCATTTTTAATTTTTATAATACAATCACAATCTTCTATAATACTCTACCATGGCTGTTTGTTTGTCTGTCCAGGATTTTAAATCACCTGTAGCTCGCAAACCGTTTCACCTATTGACTTGAAATTTGGTACACATATACTACGTGACGTCTACTATCCGCGTTCGGGGTGATGATTTTATTACTCTTTTTATTTGTTTGTCTGTCCAGGATTTTAAATCACCTGTAGCTCGCAAACCGTTTCACCTATTGACTTGAAATTTGGTACACATATACTACGTGACGTCTACTATCCGCGTTCGGGGTGATGATTTTATTACTCTTTTTATTTTTATTTTATTGTAGAATCAACTCTCGGAAGCGCGCAGCAGGGCGGCTGTGCGACGCATGCGTACGGGCGTCGTTCTCATTCCCTACCACCTTCGCTAATCATTCTTGAGGCAGATTGAAGACTTAAGTGCCAGATTAAGTGAAAAATTAAAGAAAACGTACTAAGTAATTGCAACACAAAAACTAACAATCAGTTTTAACGCGAAAAGATACCGACGAAAGGAGAAGCAGCGGGCCGCTAGGGTGGAGTAAAGAAGAGCTGCTCAGGAAGCAGCAAGCACATCAACCTCTGAGCAAATGAATGCTAAACGTACAGAGAAAGAGTATGAAAACTAGGAATGATCAAGTCAAGTGTATTCACTGCACGTTATCATGCACTGCACCATTACTGGTATAAAATGTTCTCTGTTACTACCTTGCCCTTCATGACTCTAATGCTTATGTAACTTACACCCAGGTCTGATTATCATAAAACCATTCACTAGCATGCCTTTCATGGAACAGAGTTATTGATTGCACTTTTAAAAAAAATATCTGAATTTCACCTGTCAAAAAGTAGTATCTAAACCAGGGGTGGGCAAAGTCATTCCTGGAGGGCCGCAGTGGCCATGGGTTTTTGTTCCAACCCAGTTGCTTAATTAGAAAACAATCCTTGCCAGTAATTACATTTCACGGCTTGTTAGTGCTTTAACTCTGCTATGTCAAGTCATTCTCATATCCTAGATTTTTTTTTCATTCTAAGGATATCATCCAAATACTTTGAAGTGTAAAACGGATGGGTAATTCTCAATCCTTCACTTTTTTCTCTTCACTTTCCTTCCAAGTATTTAATTAAACCAAATAGTGCATGAAAAATACACACAGGTGTAAACGGTAACAAGCAAAATGGATAACTGCTGGTTTCTTTTATCATTTGCATCTTATTGCTAATAAGGAGCAATTAAAAACCGAGAATGCAGCTGTTTAAGACTTAAATAAGCAATAAGGGTTCAAAATCTTAATGAAGGAGATAACTAAAATGAAGCAGAAGTGTTTCTAGAGCAATAAGTGCTTCTTACTAAACAATTGGGTTGGAACAAAAACCTGCAGCCACTGCGGCCCTCCAGGAATGACTTTGCCCACCCCTGATCTAAACAGTAAAAAACAATGTTTTATCCAGATGCTATAAAGTTAATCTCTTAACATACTTGAAGGAAAAGGTGCACAATTAAATAAATACTTAAATCAGGTAACATTAAACAGGTTTTATTACTCTAGTCTAAGCTGAACATCCACTCTGATATCAGCAATTCTTAGATGGGTATTAAAAACCATGACACCAAATAAGATGTTGCGCCCTCATTCTTTTATTAAGATGTATAAAGCAACCAAGTGTAAACTCTCCAGAGTAAATATACATACGTGACTTGTTGGCTGAGAGTTTTTTTTTTTTTAAGTGATAAATTGTATTAGTTAAACAGGTAACATATTTATGAAGAACCTATACTATAGCATTTTAAAACAGAAAGTAGAGCTTTCCAGGGATATAAAAAAAATCTACACTATCTTTAGATAACAAGCTAGTGATCAACACTCAGATTAACACAATTATAATAATGAATACACTGATCCCTCACTATATTGCGCTTCGCCTTTCGCGGCTTCACTCTATTGCGGATTTTATATGTAAGCATATTTAAATATATATCGCGGATTTTTCGCTGTTTCTGCGGACAATGGGTCTTTTAATTTCTGGTACATGCTTCCTCAGTTGGTTTGCCCAGTTGATTTCATACAAGGGACGCTATTGGCAGATGGCGGAGAAGCTACCCGGCTTACTTTTCTCTGTCTCTCTTGCACTGACTTTCTCTGATCCTGACGTAGGGGGTGTGAGCAGGGGGGCTGTTCGCACACCTAGACGATATGGACGCTCGTCTAAAAATGCTGAAAGATTATCTTCACATTGCTACCTTCTGTGTGTAGCTGCTTAGTGAAGCGACATGCTGCACGGTGCTTCGCATACTTAAAAGCTCAAAGGGCACGTATTGATTTTTGACTTTGTTTTTCTCTCTCTCTCTCTCTCCCTGCTCCTGACGGAGGGGGTGTGAGCTGCTGCCTTCAACAGCTTTGTACCGGCGGTGCTTCGCATACTTAAAAGCCAAACAGCCCTACTGATTTGTTTGCTTTCCTCTCTGTTTCCTTTGAAGAGGAAGATATGTTTGCATTCTTTTAATTGTGAGACAGAACTGTCATCTCTGTCTTGTCATGGAGCACAGTTTAAACTTTTGAAAAAGAGACAAATGTTTGTTTGCAGTGTTTGAATAACGTTCCTGTCTCTCTACAACCTCCTGTGTTTCTGCGCAAATCTGTGACCCAAGCATGACAATATAAAAACAACCATATAAACATATGGTTTCTACTTCGCAGATTTTCTTATTTCGCGTGTGACTCTGGACCGCAACCCCCGCGATGGAGGAGGGATTACAGTAATCATTTATTACAATTGTACATTCCTTATGCTGGAATTTATCTTAGCAGCAACAAAAACAAGGGGGGGTGTCTATTTTTAATGTGAGCTTTCTCCACACACTCACAAAGAAGCTATTATTAGTTTAGTTAGTCTGTTTGGCATCAAGTTATTGAGTATGGAAGAAAACCTATAAAAACACTGCGAGACATGCAACCGCAGCATCAAAGAAAACCCAACATCTTGAAGCTGTGATAAAAAAAAATCATAAGACAAATTAATTAATAGTTGTGAGGTTTGGATTTATATTTTAAAGTAATTAAGCACAATTAGCAAAGTTCCCTTTATCATGTAAAAGCATTTTCAGGTAACCTAGGGCAGCTGAAACAGGATGAAAGTCAGACTACATTAGGCTGTCAGCAGGAAACTATACGTTTATTTGCTGTATGAGGAAGGCATCTGCCTTCAGCTTCTTTGCTATTAAAGAAAGGAGCTGAAAATGGCTAAGCAAACATGCGATGCTTGACATTAATGACCTACGTGTTTTTACTGACCGTGTTTACTTATAATTTAGTACGGTTCATTTTGGCCTGTGTCCGGCTAGTAACTGGAAGCAGCCAATGATGATAAGAAGCTTTGTATGATATAAGTAATCTAATTCTGTAACCTCATCTAGCAGAAAAGGTGTGCATCTTGTTACAGAATGCTGTGTGTGTCTAGCTCAGGGGTGGGCAAACTATGGCCTGCGGAAGATTGGTACAAAATTCCCCAAATCAAATCATATCACAATTATGACTGCCTTCATTTGACCTTGTCCTGTAATGCCCGGCGTTCCACCAGGTGGTGCATTAGGCGCAGTGATACATTGACTTGATTTTGCGGAGCCCGGGTTACTCTCTGTTATTACTCTGCTACTGTTCTGAACCCATCTGCAACAATGAGTGGGCCAAAGAAAAGAAAAAGCCGACAGTGAGTGCCTAGTGTTTAATAAGGAATGGACAACTAAATACTTTTTTACTGAAGTCCAGTCAAAGGCTGCATGTCTTATTTGCAAAGAAACCGTTGTGGTTTTAAAGGAATACAAAATCAGCCGTCACTTTTCCACCAAGCATGCTAATTACGCTAACAACCAGTCAACGCAAGAACTGACGGCTACCGCTCAGAGGTTGGCAGCTAGTTTGCAGGCTCAGCAAAACACCTTTATCCGACAAACTGCCATACAAGAATCAAGCACGAAGGCAAGTTATGTGCTGGCATTCAAATTACCAAAGACCAGCAAGCCTTTCTCCGAAGGGGAGTTTCTCAAAGAGTGCATAGTAGAGACAGCAGGTATCTTGTGTCCTGAGAGCAAGAAAAATTTTGAAAAAATTAGCTTATCACGCAGGACAGTGACTTGCCGTGTTGAGCTAATTGACGAAGACATAGCTAGCAAGTTAAACAAAAAAGCGGAGTCATTTACATTATGTTCCTTGGCACTGGATGAAAGTAATGACATAAAGGACACTGCTCAGCTTTTAATTTTTATCAGAGGGATTAATGACAATTTTGAGATAACGGAGGAGTTTTTGGCCATGGAATCCCTAAAGGGGAAAACGCGGGGAGAGGACTTGTATGACAGCGTGTCGGGGGTCATAAATAGGCACAACGTTACCACAGATGGATCGCCAAATCTGACTGGAAAAAACGTTGGGTTGCTCAAAAGAATCCAGGAGAGGGTGAAGGAGGACAACCCTGAGCAGGAGGTAATTTTCTTACACTACCTAATCCACCAGGAAGCACTGTGTAAATCCGCATTGCAGCTTGACTACGTAGTGAAGCCAGTTGTAAAACTAGTTAACTTTATTCGAGCGAGGGGATTTCAGCATCGTCAGTTTATTAAGTTTCTTGAAGAAATTGACGCTGATAACCAGGACTTGCTTTACCATTCCAATGTCCGCTGGTTAAGTATGGGGAAAGTATGTCGACGAGTGTGGGAGCTCAAACAGGAGATTATCTCATTTTTGGAGCTACTTGAGAAAGCTGACGATTTTCCTGAGCTGAGTGACACAGATTAGCTTTGTGATTTAGCTTTTGCTGTGGACATACTGACACACATGAATGAGCTGAACGTGAAGCTACAAGGGAAATACCAGTTTGTGAATGAAATGTACACAAACGTCAGAGCCTTCAAAACCAAGCTAGCTTTATGCTCAAAGCAAATGTCAAACAACTCATTCGCTCATTTCCCCACACTGGCTACGCTGAAAGAGGCCCCTCGACCAATCTGACACCATCTTAAAGGAGAAGTTCAACTCTCTTAAACTGGATGAATTTCATGCTTCATTAAGCGCAGCCAAATTTCCAAACATCCAGAAGATGGCACAGAGGATGCTGGTGTTGTTTGGCTCTATGTATGTGGGTGAACAGACTTTTAGTGTGATGAACACCAACAATGCACCCCACAGATCCCAGTTGAGTGATGAACATCTCAGATCTGTTCTGAGAATTTCCACAACAAAACTAACACCAGACTTCGATGCACTGGCAAAACAGGGTGATCAACAACATTGTTCCCACTAAAAGTGAATGTAAATATTAACACTGTAATGTCTTTTTTATGTTTATGTTTGATATGTATGCATCTAGTGCTGGCCCGGTCCGTCTGTCAAATGTTAATGGTCAATGTGGCCCCTGAGCCAAAAAGTTTGCCCACCCCTGGTTTAGCTACAGCGTCCTGTAATAGGAGTGCTCCCCCTTCGAAGAGAATAAATGGTTATGATTTGAACTTCCTCCTGCCTGTTTTCTCTTAGAGGTTTTAGGTCACCCAGGGGTGATGGGTCGTTGCTTCCACAAAGCTGAAAAAAACCTTTAAGCTAACAGATTAAACTAAACACACTCAATTACTTATTACTCACTTTAGATCTGCTTCTACTGGCTTTTTTTCATCAAGTTTTCCTAAAAATAAATTAAAAAAAATAGTGACAAATATACAGAGATTACCACAGATATAAAAAGCAAAACAAACTGATTTTGCATAAATCAATTAATTTTGCTTTATAAAGTTACAAATATTTTATTATACATATGCTTTTTCATTTAATGACACAAAAATGATATATACCTTTTTCTTTCTTTTTCATCTTTTTATTCCGTGTTCCCTGGCGCAGATATGACAGAATCTGAGTGAGTTTGCTGATGACAATATCGTTTGTTGTAAGAGTGGTTTGTGCCTAGATAGAGAAAAAGAAATGTGAAGACTGTTTACTAAGAACTGAGTTTAAAGTTAAAAAGTAAATGTTTCTATCTGCTAATGTAATGAAAAATTGTATATTTACACTACTGCACATAGACAGTTATGCATTTCTTAAAGTTATTTGAGAAAACACACAGCTATTGGCAACATGCAGTTGGCACCCCCGATGCCTTACAAATCCAGTACTCTAGGTTAAAATCCTGCACTTAGTTACAAATTTAGCATTAAAGTTTTATATTAATCATTAGTCCCACAATTCTAGAAAATATACTATTCAGATTTTGCCTATAGTAGTACAGAGATAAACAAATAGCCAAGATTATATGCTTGAAAACAAAAAAATTATGCATGTAAAACAACTTATTACAATACCACAAAACAAAAATTAATCTGTCAAAAAAACCTTAAAAAAAGGTTTCAATTTTCCCATCGTTTTTACACTACTTTGAATATATTGCGAGATTACATTTTGATTAAAATAGGCTATTATATTATACATAAGATAAGTAAGCAATTTAATTTTTTTCTCCCATAAACATTCTATATTTATTTTGTGAATTCAGCAGCTCTCTATGCGATTTTTGTTTAATCATTAATTAACTAAATGTCATTTGTTTTGCAGCATCGTAGCTAACATATTGGTGTTATAATTTTTTCGTAAAAACCAAATAGGAATTTTATTTTATTTTTTAATATGTTCTATAATCCATCCATCCATCCATCCATTTTCCAACCCGCTGAATCCGAACACAGGGTCACGGGGGTCTGCTGGAGCCAATCCCAGCCAACACAGGGCACAAGGCAGGAACCAATCCCGGGCAGGGTGCCAACCCACCGCAGGACACACACAAACACATCCACACACACCAAGCACACACTAGGGCCAATTTAGAATCGCCAATCCACCTAACCAGCATGTCTTTGGACTGTGGGAGGAAACTGGAGCGCCCGGAGGAAACCCACACAGACACGGGGAGAACATGCAAACTCCACGCAGGGAGGACCTGGGAAGCGAACCCAGGTCCCCAGGTCTCACAACTGCGAGGCAGCAGCGCTACCCACTGCGCCACCGTGCCGCCCTGTTCTATAATCAAAAAACTAATTTACTTAACTAATAAAAATTGAAGGTAAAGTATACAACAAATATAGCTATGATATTTAACTTATAATAATTATTTATATAGGTAAAATATTTAACGTTTAATTGATTGTAAAAGAATTTCAATTGGAAGAGACTAATTGAAGATTCTGTCTTGTATGTCTGTTATCATCCACTTGACGCACCGAATGTTTGCACAATTATTGAAAATTGCTAGAATCAATTTGGACATGGCCCGTTTCTCACATGGACAACTTTGTGTGGCATGTTCAAGGGTACAAAGTCCAGAGAACCTTTATATATTGGCTAAAGATAGAAAGACTAAAAACATTGTATATAACAAGGTACTTCAGTAAACAATACAAGCACATTAGTGAGTCTTCATTGTCTGTTAATTTATTTTTAAAGTTATGGGTGTTTTTTTTTTTTTTTTAAATTATATTTTTCTCAATTAAAAAAAAAAAAAACAACAAAAAAACACATTTCCTCCCGGGCAATGCCGGGTATTTCAGCTAGTATTGGATTACTCTACAAGCCCAAACTAGACATTTACATTTAACTTATCAAACCCAGAAGAATGTGATTTCTGGACTGATACATAACTCCAATTTTCCCAAGCCAGACAGCTTTATTACAGTTTTTTTTTCCCTTATTCAATATATTATTAAAATCAGTTACACTGTTGAAGATGTTCATTCAAACTTGTTTTACCTCCATGGTGGGACAGTCCGCTTTGCTCCTAATTAACGTTGTTGGAATATCTGTGTCTGCATATTCATCTTCCAAATCCACAACATAAGCCATTCTTCCCGGAAGAAATAGCTCATTTCGTTCCCCTCCCCGGTTTCTGAACAAAATGCGGTAAACATTCCGTCCTTTAAGAAGAATAAGAAGAAAACTCAAAAAGCTGCATTCAGAACAGAAGCAAAATTCAAATATTATATTGTCTTTAATAATACAAAGTAATTTTATGTTCCTTACCAAGACGTGTCTTGAATTCAATTTTCTGTTCTGGGTCTTCATCTTTTCTGAAAATGCAAAATAAAAAAAAAAAAATGGTAAAAATCTATGCAACAGAAAAAAAAAAAAAACAGTTCAAAACAATTCCATGGTTCATCTTGAACCTCTTTATTCTACGATTAATTTTTTAGTTAATGTAGAGAACATGCAAAGCAGTCGAATAGCATTATTGAAAAAATATTTACATATCAAATTTTAAACAAAGTAAAAGTATGGTATACTTTTATTTAGAGAGGGGTAATCCCTAATTTAGAACTTAACTTTTAACTTTTATTTAAAAGCTATACTTTTGATTTTTGTTTTTCACTTTAGCTGTAAAAGGTAACTTTTGAATAAAACTCCTTACCCTACGTTAACATTCACTGTTCTACAGAATATTTGTTTTTGGTAAATACAACATGTTAATTTATTCTGCAGTTGGAAAACAATACAAAAAATGTTCTGTTGTCTTGCTTATAAAATAGAAAAAATGACAGCATAAGTAGAAAACAAACCAAGGTAGGATAAATGATTATAGGAATATTAAACAATTTTATTACCAAAGTGTTTTTTTTATTCTCAAAAATATTCATGCAACAGTTACCTTTTTGGGGAATAACAATAACCAGAATCTATGGGGAACGTATCCAGTACAAGGTTATCAAGTTTAAAGATGCTATCCCACCTTTCAGGAAGAAATTCCATCTTATTCTAGTCTCTCTGGAGTCTCGATCACGCTGATGCCTGTGCTTTTGTGAAGTCTCCAGCACTTATAAGCACGTTTTTCTCTGTCTACTCTGCAGAGTGTCTAGGGGTTGTGAGTTTGAGTGGAAAGCTGCGGTTTACATCCAATACAGAAAATTCTGAAATGCTGGTACCATTTCGTTTTACAATTTTAGTTTTTCTGTAATTATGGTGCCAATATACCTTGTAACTCTAATGAGTGACAAACTTTACTTTTGTAGGTTTTTTTTTTTTTTTTTTTTTTTAATGTTTAATGCCTGCCAGATATGCTGAGGTGAAGAGTGAAGAAAAGATTAACTTAAATGTCATCATAAATATTTAACCAATGGTTCTTTACTTACTTTACTTCTTTTTGCACCTTTTCCATCATTTCTTCCTCTTCTTTCTCCTTGCTGGTAATCTCAGCACGTACCTGAAATCAGAAAACTTTGACATCAACCTTAAAAATATATGAGAAACTGAAATTAAAGAACAAACTTACCATGACTAACCCTCTATTTTTAACACCAACTATTTCTGTAGGTGGATGTAGCTACAATGTAAATGCTCAGTTATCCAAGACTACAGTATCTTTGCATTAACAGTCATACAATGAACAGTCCTGCACTGCTCTAGAATCTGTTTACCACGGTCCTAAATGAATCACTCTTCATGTAAGTTCTAAAAACTTTATCTTATATAACATTTCAAGTATTTTTAAGTAGCCTTTGCATTAACCATTCATTTTACAAAGCACGCAGAAATGTGACACACTTCAGTAAAAGAAAGAAAGAAAGAAAAAAAGAAAAAAAAAGCAGTGCTACACAGCATCAATGTGCCAAGAGTGTGTGCTACAGTATTAGTGACTTTAGCTGCAGTGATTATATTAAGTTTAATTCTTGGACATACGTATTTTGTCCCAGAAGGTTATAAAAAGTATAGTCAGAAAAAGAAGAGTTTACACTGAAAAATAAACGGCAGAAAAAAAAAAAAAGGAGTTTCAAATTAACATCTGACTAAAGCAGAAAACACACAGAACATGACAAAAAAAAGGCTAAAATGATTATTCTTAAATGATTGACTGACAAAAAATCATTACTATCCATTTTCATTCTGAGTATGCTGGTAAAAATAGTAAATCACAGTATTTTTTGGTGTTTTTAGTATACCTCTCCCTTCTGACCGCAATCCCCTCGATCTGCTGCTGTGGCTGCCTACCTGCATCAATAATCCTGTTCAAGTATGTAATTCCCAGTTACCAATGTAATACACCTTACCTAAAGATAGTCACCAGGGAACCTTTCAGTAGTCTGAAATGTACATTTGCCAGGGAGAAAAAAACAAACAAAAAAAAACCCCACAAAAATACTTCTATTGATACTTACTTTCTGCAGCAAAGCAAAATCCAACCCTTTCACCAAGTGAGTGTGCTCCATGTCACCACCCAAGAACTTGGACTCCTGGATCAGTTGTCTTCTCTTTTCTGCTGCAGATTTATCCCTGTTCAATTGAAAAAAACGAGTTGTAAAATTACTTAGAAAATCAAAGTCAACTAACTGGAAACAGGGAGAACAGCATAGATTCAGTTTTAGGTCTTGAATAAATTTAGTATAAGTAAAAGATTAGACAGTAGTACGACTACACAAAAAAAAAGTTAATTGTTTAAAAAAATTGAATTTTTGGCATATGTGCATCTTTACATCTTGTAAGGAAAATACTCAAAAATGCAAATCAACAGGATGAAATCAAAATACTCACGCCTCAGCTGTGGGTCCCACTGCCCTATAGTTTGCAGTGGTACTAATGAGCTCCGTTTCTTCATAATCCTTATTTACACCATCTCGACGTTCTCTGGCTCTGTCTCGGTACTTCTCTGCCAGTTCACGCTCGCGCTCCAGCTCTTGTTGACGAAGTTTGGCATAATAACTGAGAGGACGGGAAACAAAACCCCACACATTTAGATAAAAATTCATATGAATAAAATACAGAAAAGTATTTAATAAAACCAGAAACAAGTGGCTCAAAATACACAGGCTGGTCATTTTGATTTAATATACTGTCAAATGCTTGTTTATGCTAAGATTGCAAAAAATAAATGTTATTTTTGTACCACTGTTTGTGATACACCACCCGAGACTGATTCCACTCATATATTATATATATATATATTATATATAAAAAACAAAAAAAAGTCCAAACAGGTCCTTTCTTAAGCTCCAGCACAGTGCAGCAGTAATTACAGCTGCAGCCTCACAGCTCTATATTAATTTCAGACCAGACACTGTCTTAAGTGTTGCAGGTTACACTGACTGGCACTTGCAAATGGGGTACTGCATAACTAACGTGACCATACGTCCCGTTTTGAACGGGACCATCCCGTTTTTAGGTAGCCTATCCTGTTGTCCCCAAGCACAGCTTCAGGACGCCGAAATGTCCCGTTTTCAGAAAGAGAGCAATCCACTGTAACAATGTCAATAAAAGGTGCGAAAAATAAAAAAAATCTGACGGTAGTGCCTATTAGTGTAGTGATGACGGCATGTGCAATACGTCTCTCACACATGCAAGTCGGTCAGAAGCCTGCTAGCTCGCTCGCTACTCAATTGCGAGTACGCGTAGACAGCTTGCGCATCTTTCTTGATGACTGATTATTGTTTTTTTTATTGACGTGTGTTATTGTTACTCCATTCGTAATTTAATGGAAAAATTGCAAGAAAATAGCTGCAGTGGTGTTGAAGAATATATGAAAACTACAGCTGCTGAGTTCTATAAAATAAGCAAGGAATATCTGGAGCAGTGGACTTTGTTCTGTGAAGAATTAGAAATACCTGAATGGGCGAATTTAACCAAAATACCTACGTGGGAAGAAATTGAAAGTGTAATGGTTGTATTAATTGAAAAGGGATTTATTGATTGTAATCAAGATACAGAAGTATTTACTATTTCTAACAGAATGGAACACTGGGAATGTTTCAACCGAAAGTCGTTGGGTGGGATTGTTCAAACACTTTCACACCAATAATTTGAATCATACGAACTTTCGTATAATTATTGAATATATTTTATGTCTGCCCGGCACTAATGCACCCGTAGAAAGGGTCTTTTCTCTTATGAATAAGTTGTGGACAAGCGAAAAAACAGAGTTGCAAGTCACAGTTCTTAAAGCAATGTTAATTACTAAAGTAAATTTTAAAAAATCATGCCAAGAATTTCATTCTTATTTGAAATCAACACCAAGTATCCATCCATCCATCCATTTTCCAACCCGCTGAATCCGAACACAGGGTCACGGGGGTCTGCTGGAGCCAATCCCAGCCAACACAGGGCAGGAACCAATCTCAGGCAGGGTGCCAACCCACCGCAGGACACACACAAACACACCCACACACCAAGCACACACTAGGGCCAATTTAGAATCGTCAATCCACCTAACCTGCATGTCTTTGGACTGTGGGAGGAAACCCACGCAGACACGGGGAGAACATGCAAACTCCACGGAGGGAGGACCCGGGAAGCGAACCCAGGTCACCTAACTGCGAGGCAGCAGCGCTACCACTGCGCCACCGTGCCGCCCAATCAACACCAAATATACTTAAGCAAACTTGTTCTTCAGAAACATAAGACCACATAAATTATTTATTTTCACGTGTTCATTCCTGTTGTTTTCATTAATTAATAAATAAAAACTATGAAGAAATATGCGTTTTCTTGAATACACATACTATTACCTAAAAACTAGTAGATGTGCCGTTTTGAAGAAAAAAAATAAATGGTCACGTTATGTATAACTAACTATGTCCCAAGTATTTACCTTGCCTAAAATAATGCATTGAAATAATCATGTTTGAAAAATTAATGAGTAACTTTTTGATTTACAGAATTTTTTTTTTATATTATTAAGTTATTTTAAACTAGTTTGCTTTAAATTGCGCCAGTGATGATGATAACATTATAAAAAGCAGATTATTACTGGTCCTTGCTATCAAGCAAGTCTATGTTCTAAGTAATTAGACAGGAGGCTTATCAACATCAAAGGTGTGGTATGTGGATCTCCCCTTCACTTTCCACTCCATTACTTGTCAGTGAGCCTTTGCCTGAAATTCACCACCCTGGTCAAGATGCAGCCTAGAGTGCTCATTCAAAATGTGTCTTTCCTTTCATTTTATAAGGCCACTACCATATCGGTTCATGTTGTGTACCAGCCTACAGCCTCTTCTACACTTTGCAAGCTATTATTGGCCAGAATACTTCTTTTTTATCATTTAATTGTATTTATTATAAGAAGTATTATTTTAAATGACTGTGTATAATTCTATTTTTCTTTGTCCCACCTTTTCTTTTTCCTTCTGCGAGCAGCTGGATCTTCATCTTCATTGTACTCCCTTGGCATTCTTGAAGTAAACAATGAACAAATTTCAAGTTAATAGCTTTACTTGTTACAAGTACATTGGAAAACTAATTCTAATTGCATATGTTCTCTCAGTAAACGATGAAACACAAATGAAAAGAAAACACCTAGTAGTAGAATCATAAAATGTACTTTATAAAGGCACACTGATCAACATACTGAGTCGAAGATCATAGAATATCTGCAATTCATGGGGTCTGGAGGTGCTTTATATCATGAAAATTAATATAAAACCATAGCCAGGACTAGAACATAATACGTATCAAAAAATCCCAAAAATGTGTAATTTATACTGTCACTCACTCATGATGACGAGATTTTGATGGTGGAGCAGCGGATGGAGCCGCTCGTGGTGTCATCAACAGCTTTCTAAAATCCTCATTGGTCAGCTTGGATCTGTAATATATTAAGCAGTTCATTGGATAAGAATCAGAGAATTGGTAATTCATCATTAAGTGTTTTTCATTTTAAGCATTACAAACTGTAAACCTAGAACCACTATTAAGTAAATATAAATGGATCATAAACAATATTTAAAAAATAAACTAAATATTAAAGTTATTATAGAAGAGGAGAAGTATAACATAATATTTACAAAGCTATTGAATCTAATTCACAACTGACTTCCCTGCAGATGGGGTCAGTCTATCATGGGACCAAATTAAATTCATACAGGTTTAATTTGGAATTGTCAGTTAGCCTAATCAGCTCGCCTTTGAGAATCTCTGATGAAAACTGAAGTTATCTGAAGGAAAACACATGCAGTCACAGACAGGAATGTTTAAACAAGACATAGACTACAACCAGACATGGGATGTGAACTCTAAAAGCTCACTCTGAATTTCACTACACTCTGTAATTATGACAATAAAGATTATATAAATGTCTACTTTAAAAATGAGTAAGCAAAATATTTCTAGACGTTAAATGAAATGCATCACTGAAATTGCTTCAGTTGCAAACAGTCTTTGAACAAGCTGGTTGGCACTGCAACTATAAACAGATCAGCTTAAATATCCTTATATCTTAATGACATGAATACTATTATAAATGTCAGATCATATCGGTATACTGTAGTCAAGGCGTTTCCTTACAAAGGAGCTAAACCTATTTAAACTATTCAAACAATTTATAAGAGCATGTTGTTTTGGTACATACTGTGTGGTATATAAAAAAGATAAACAGATATTTAACCAAAAAAAAAAAAAAACACAAAGAAACGGGACATACTGAAAAGCTGATCGGTGATCGTCCAAATCGTGGCCATCTGGAGCCAAAGGGTTTGAATAAGATTCACCTAAAGGAAATAAAAAAAAAAAAAAAGATACTTTTGACTTTTGCATTCCTACAACAGTACCAAACTGATGTAAAGCAAAGCAAGGAGGAAGCCCACACATATTTCACAGATATATCCTATATAAAAGAGAACAGAAATGAATGTTTAGTTGATACATTCTTACTCTGGAGTCATCATTTGAAATTATCAGCTTAGGGTATTAAAAATAATCAGATACTGTAAAATTACACAAAGCAGCTTTACCACTATAGTAGTGCAGTATTTCTGTAAAACAATTCATTTGAAATATTTTCTACGATTTTTTTTTTTAATTCTGGTGTTTCCCCACATCAAAAACATAAATACATATATGCAGAAGATAAATTAGTGATTGCACACACACAAAAACTACAGATGTTCGTGTTTAACGCTTATCAACCTTTCTATTCTGACGCATGTTTACATGGCAGTTAAGCCTTTTTTTCCAAAGCAACGAAGAGCAAACGAAGAACAAACCATCGTTACGATACTCACTGTCTCTCTCCGGCATTTTTCAGCCCTGAAAATCCTTCAGTCTTAATATAAGAAACTCCTATATGACAATACTTAACAGAACACGTAATATGTTTTTAAAACATTCGACTAGTTTGTCCAGGAAAGAAAACGGAAGTGGCAGGAAAAGCAGACATACGACATGTACCGATTCATCGATTCACGCAATTGATTGCTATGACTTATTTTTTTTATTTGTTAATATTTTGATTGGTCACCTTGTTTCTAAACTCCACCCTTTTGCTCACGCTCAGTTTTGTAGAGCTCCTATTGGTGTGTCACCTCCGCTTAGTGGGCGGGGTTACGACGGAGTCTGAAAGGTGAACAATATGGCTGCTGCGGTAGTGAGAAGCTTGGGGGACGAATTTGGGAAGAAACGTGAAGGAAATTCGATTGCACTTGTGTCAGAAGTCTGCAGCGAGTCAAGGTGTCAGGTAATGGAACAAAACGAAAAGTTTCTTATTCAAATGAACAGAAATGTGAAATAACAAAAATGTAGATAAGATGATGGTTTGCTAAATTTACCATCTCGAATTTTGCCTCTTGGCTTTGTGAAATTTGTCGAGTTTTCCCGAAACTAATCTAAAGTTTTAGTAAGGATATATGTTGATTTAAACGGGACAAGTAGATCGATTTTACAAAAAAAATTAGAGGCATGAATAAATACTAGCAAATGCAGAAATGATTGTAAAATAGTGTTCGAGTAATCCCACAATTGAACAGTTCTCATGACTTTATACCAGCGGCAATACGTCTTTGTAATGCCCAACTATGACTCTGATTCTGTTCTATTCACCTTTAGCGAAGTTTTCTTTCTTTTAGTGGTGTGTATTATGGGGCTATCTATCTATCATAAAAAGATAAATTCCCCCCTTTTGGACAAATGAAGAGTATATCTATCTTAATTCTTCATTTATCACAATTAATGGTGGACAACCCTACAAAGAGCATTATAGTCCAAAGGACAGTACAGTAAAAACTAAAAAGGGTCAAATACAAATGATCACAATAAAAGGAGCGCAGAGAAGCCTGAAATTATGACTGACAATATGTTGTTTTTTATGTATGTTGTAATGTATACAAAGAATATAATTGAGACTTGATTTTTATATTGAAACAGGGATTTCATTGAGCAGCACTATGTGACACTGAAGAAGGCCAATCCGTCATTTCCAATTTTAATAAGAGAATGTTCCGGAGTTCAGCCCAAACTCTTGGCAAGATACAGTAAGTTGTAATATGTCTCTTGTATTTTTCTGTAATAGTGGTTTAGTACAGTGCAGATTTGTGAGAGTCTGACCTGGTAGCAATTGGCACAATAAAGGACACTAGTCGATGACCGGGCACATTCACAGTCAGTCACACACACTCCTACAGACGTCCATCTGGGGCCTGTTTAGATTTGTGAGTTATCCTAATGCATATGCATCCCATGCAAATAGGGGGAGAAAGTGCAAACTCCACACAACATGGCCATGCTGGGTTTATGATCAAAGAAAAATATTATGGCCCAATGCATTTTTTTGGAATTAAAAATAAATTGGTTGATTTTTTTGAATGGCAGTAGTTTATGTTTCCATTCTTAGACAATGGAGTACCCCAAGGACCAAGGTGGGATGAATGCTTTTCAATGCTTGTGTGACTGTAGTGTTCTCCAGACTTGTACTTCTCATTTTCTCCAGACTGTGACTTCCTGAGAACATTCTTCTTCCTTTTGAAGTTTTCCTTTGAACGTCTGTTGTGTTGTGGAACAGTAGCGAGGGTGGATTTATTCTTAGAAATACACTTAAAGCACGTGACACTTTAACTTAAAACAAGTGAATTCCATCAGCAATTTGTAGTACTGGTGGAGTACATAGTTTGTAACAACACACTTAAACTTACTTAATCCATTTCCAGGTTGTTTGGGAATAAAGCCCATCCAGGTAACCCTGGATGCAACACAGGATCCAACCTTGGACAGTGAGGTGCAGTTCACACATACACACTCCTACAGACAGTGAATTTAGAAAAAAACGTTAACCCAACACACACACATCTAGGAGATCTGGGTTGAAAAGCTCATGTCTCCGGGTGAATGTGGAGTCTTAATATGGATAGCAATTTCACATCAATGTCACTATATCTGTACGGCAGCAGCACGAACTGTTGTGTCACTGTGCTACCCTTCCTCATAGACCATGAGGGATCAAGTAGATTTGTGCCTTACCTAGTAAGATAAATATCAGTAAAACCAAGCAAGTTTTATATTTAGCGTAATACCCATTGCACTTGTTACATTGTTCACAAAGCTTCTTTTTACATCACTAATGTATGGATATGGACACGATTTTTGGTACCCTTACAGCTCATTGGGTGCTGTAGTGTAGCAAAGTGCTGTATGCCTCCTGAAAAGTGATTGAATGAAAAGCAATTGTCCCATGTACAGGTGCTGGTCATAAAATTAGAATATCATGACAAAGTTGATTTATTTCAGTAATTCCATTCAAAAAGTGAAACTTGTTTATTAGATTCATTCATTACACACAGACTGATGTATTTCAAATGTTTATTTCTTTTAATGTTGATGATTATAACTGACAACTAATGAAAGTCCCAAATTCAGTATCTCGGAAAATTAGAATATTGTGAAAAGGTTCAATATTGAAGACACCTGGTGCCACACTCTAATCGGCTAATTAACTCAAAACACCTGCAAAAGCCTTTAAATGGTCTCTCAGTCGAGTTCTGTAGGCTACACAATCATGGGGAAGACTGCTGACTTGACAGTTGTCCAAAAAACGACCATTGACACCTTGCACAAGGAGGGCAAGACACAAAAGGTCATTGCTAAAGAGGCTGGCTGTTCACAGAGCTCTGTATCCAAGCACATTAATAGAGAGGCGAAGGGAAGGACAAGATGTGGTAGAAAAAAGTGTACAAGCAATAGGGATAACCGCACCCTGGAGAGGATTGTGAAACAAAACCCATTCAAAAAACGTGGGGGAGATTCACAAAGAGTGGACTGCAGCTGGAGTCAGTGCTTCAAGAACCACCACGCACAGACGTATGCAAGACATGGGTTTCAGCTGTCGCATTCCTTGTGTCAAGCCACTCTTGAACAAGAGACAGCATCGGAAGCGTCTCGCCTTTGGACTGCTGCTGAGTGGTCCAAAGTTATGTTCTCTGATGAAAGTAAATTTTGCATTTCCTTTGGAAATCAAGGTCCGAGTCTGGAGGAAGACAGGAGAGGCACAGAATCCACGATGCGTGAGGTCCAGTGTAAAGTTTCCACAGTCAGTGATGGTTTGGGGTGCCATGTCATCTGCTGGTGTTGGTCCATTGTGTTTTCTGAGGTCCAAGGTCAACGCAGCAGTGTACCAGGAAGTTTTAGAGCACTTCATGCTTCCAGCTGCTGACGAACTTTATGGAGATGCAGATTTCATTTTCCAACAGGACCTGGCACCTGCACACAGTGCCAAAGCTACAAGTACCTGGTTTAAGGACCATGGTATCCCTGTTCTTGATTGGCCAGCAAACTCGCCTGACCTTAACCCCATAGAAAATCTATGGGGTATTGTGAAGAGAACGATGCAATACGCCAGACCTAACAATTCAGAAGAGCTGAAGGCCACTATCAGAGCAACATGGGCTCTCATAACACCTGAGCAGTGCCACAGACTGATCGACTCCATGCCACGCCGCATTGCTGCAGTAATCCAGGCCAAAGGAGCCCCAACTAAATATTGAGTGCTGTACATGCTCATACTTTTCATGTTCATACCTTTCAGTTGGCCAACATTTCTAAAAACCCTTTTTTTGCATTGGTCTTAATTGATATTCTAATTTTATGAGATACTGAATTTGGGACTTTCATTAGTTGTCAGTTATAATCATCAACATTAAAAGAAATAAACATTTGAAATACATCAGTCTGTGTGTAATGATTGAATCTAATATACAAGTTTCACTTTTTGAATGGAATTACTGAAGTAAATCAACTTTGTCATGATATTCTAATTTTATTACCAGCACCTGTATACTGTACCTACATGCCTTTGCTATGTCATTGAGTAAAGCAAAGCTAGTGTGAAAACAGGTAGTATTGCTAATTCTAAGAAGGTATTCTAAAGTGGCCTGGACACATTTATTGGTACCTCTGTACAAGTTCATAAATAATTGGATTAGAATGATTTTTAAAACTAGCTGTTCTCTTTAATTAGTACCACATATGTCTCCAATCGTGCATTCATTCAGTCTATTTAAATGGAGAAAAATAGTCACTCAGCTGTTTGGTATCATGTGGCCCACACTGAACATGGACTTGAGAAAACAGAAGAGAAAGTTGTTTGAGGAGATCAGAAAGAAAATTATAAACAAGCACGTTAAAGGCAAAGGGCAGAAGACCATCTCCAAGCAGCTTGATGTTCCTGTCAGAACAGTTGCAAATATTATTAAGACGTTTATGGTCCATGGGACTGTAGCCAACCTCCCTAGATGCAGCCGTAAGAGGAAAATCAACCCCAGAATGGGCAGAAGGATAGTGAAGATGGTAGAGAAAAAGCCAAGGACACCTTGCAAAGAGATACAAGCTGAACTCCAAGGTCAAGGTCTTTCAGTGTCCGATCGCACCATCAGTTGCTTTCTGAGTGACAGTGGGCTCAATGACCCGTGTGGACTCCAGTGTTGAAAGAACAACATAAAAAAGCCAGACTGTATACAGTGCTTCTGGGAGAATGACCTTTGGACAGTTGAGACAACTAGAGCTCTTTGTCCACAGAGGGAAAAATGAAGCTTTCAAAGAAAAGAACATCATACCTATGGTGAAACATGGAGGAGGCTTGGTTATATTTTGAGGCAGCCTCTCTGCATCTGGCACAGGGTGTCTTGAGTCTGTGCAGGGAACAATGAAATCTCAAGACTATCAACTTTCTGGATCAAAACCTACTGCCCAGTAAGTGTCAGAAAACAGTATTTCAGTCACAGGTCATGTATCCACCAACAGGGTAATGACCGCAAACCACACAGCTAAAATCACCCAAGAATGGCGAAGAACAAAACATTGGACTGTTCTGAAGTGGCCTTCTATGAGACCTGATTTGAATTCTATCAAACATCTGTGGAAAGAGCTGAAACATGCAGTCTGTAGAAGGCCCACTTCAAACCTGCCACAGCTGGAGCAGTTTGCACAGGAAGAGTGGGCCAAACGTACCTTTTGACAGGTGCAGAAGTCTCATTTTGAGCTACAGGAATTGTTAGCAGTAATTGCCTGTAAAGGTTGTGCAGCAAAATATGAGGGGTACCATTATTTTTGTCAATGCCATTTTCATTTGTGTTGTTATTTAAGATATTCTGTTGAATCAAAACTTTAAAAGTCTTTTTTTTTTTTTGTTAAATACGGAATAAACAATGATGGGTGCCAGTTATTTTTGTCAGTGTCAAGTTACTTTAGAGACAATTGTTTTTTTTTTTTTTTTCTCTGGAGGGGTACCAACAAATTTGTCAATGTCTGTAAAACTGTTTTACTGGCTTATGCAACCAGTCTTCATCATTTGTGTAGTTTTACCAGTGGATTGTAGCCCTTCAAACTGGGAAGTAGGTGGTGGTCACATGGGGTTAGGGCTGAAGAATAGGATGGGTTTGATGTCTTTTTGAAGTCACAGTTTTGTAGAGCAGTTTTTGCAGTGGGAGTGGGCAGCGTTGTCTTGAAGTGAGGGGATGGCTGACAGTTTTCTCACTGCTTTTCCTTTATTTGTTACTGCCTAAGCCAAAGCAAACCAATATAATACTGTTGTTTGGACTAAGGGGCATAATGATGTTTGCATATTTCATCCCCAGTTTTGAACCACTTTATAAATTTCTCAAAATTGAAATTCATATGGGAATGTTTCACTGCAAAAGTCAACAGTGACTTTGTGTTCATGAAGAACAGAGTCAGCTGATCCGCAACAAGTAGTATTTGCTATCTTATATAATATCAGGTTTTGATTATTAGTTAGGATTTGCTCCACGGTCCTGCGGTGGGTTGGCACCCTGCCCAGGATTGTGTCCTGCCTTGTGCCCTGTGTTGGCTGGGATTGGCTCCAGCAGACCTCCGTGACCCTGTGTTTGGATTCAGCGGGTAGGAAAATGGATGGATGGATTTGCTCCACGGTGGCAACATTTTGTTCCAATATTGATTTTGACGACCTGCCAGACCTTGGCTCATTTTCAAGGGATGTACTGTCACTGCAGAATTCTGCACCTCATCTCTTGACCGTGGCATGCATGTACAGCAGACTGGTCCCTGTACATGTTTGATAGGCAAAATGGATTTCTGAAAGCTTCCTGTTCTCTATCATTACAAATTCAGTGATCGCACAGCACTTGATGTTGTGGTTTTTGGTATTCATTTTGACTTGGTTCTAACATACAGTACAGTTCAATGCAAAACTTTGGACACCCCTGGCCAATTACATAGTGTATTGACATGTGAATTAAAAAAAAGCTTGATGTTGAAGTTGTTGTTACTAACTGAAAGAATGGCATTTTTATGAAAATGTTATTGTACAGTAATGCTATTTCTTTAAACTGGGAAAATTAATAATAAAAAAAAGAGCAAATGTGGCATTTGCAAACGGTTGAGCACCTTTTTAGTTGCAAGGTCTCAGATCTCATTAGCTCATTAGTCTGGTCAGGTTTAACATATTAATTGTTAGTCTAGTCAGGAATCAACAGCTGATGAGTCTTATAAATTCTTTGACCCTTCAAACATTGTGCAACACTCAACAACCATGGGTTATTCCAAACAACTGACTTGAATATCTAAAAAATGCACTAATTTAATGCCAAATAAATAAATATCAAAGCACTTCCTGTTTGCAGTTTCCACATTTCCAAAATGTCATTAAGAAATTAGGTGTTAAGGAGAAATGTGGAGGTAAAGGCAATATCTGGAAGATCAAGAAAAGTGACGGATGAAACAGCTTGTATACTGTGCATTAAGCAGAGCAAAGCAAACCCACAAGACACACACACACGCGACTGCAAGGGCCCTTCAGACAGGTCTCTCGTAGAAAGGAGTGGTGGTGTGTCACACTACTATGCAGCAGTGCTTACACTGACAGATAAGTTAAAATAAAATGTGTTTAATTTTTTTGGGGTGAGTTGCAGACTAGTTGGATTGAGTTGCTGTGTATGCCACCCTAGATGGCTGAAAGGCACGGGAGCACACCACAACTTCACCTGACTCTCAAAGATTATGTGAATGAACTCTGTGCTAGAAAATCACTGGAAACATTGTGTATTGTGATATGTTTTAGAGTAAAGAGTGAGGATGCACAACTGCAAGGGGTTTTGCCTAAGTGAATTTCTTACCGGTCCCACTGTCTAATCTCCAGCTACTGGTCCTTGAATAACACAAACCTGTTTGGTATCAGCTTACATGAAAATATTGGCTACCACTGCATGTTTAGTTACGAAGCATATTAGATCAACGTATATTTATACCCAGGAATTTTCAGAGTGACAAAAGATCAGAATGACAATTTAGTGTATTATCCATATCCCGTTTACCAGGCCCTTAAAGGAATACTCCACCCATAAATTGTATTTTTATACATATTATGTACCCCATTTTTTTTTGAGATGGCTGGGAAAAAATGTAATCTAGTGTTTTTATGGAGAATGGAGATAAAGTTTCTGATAGAATAGACATCTATGGAGACCAATGCTGGACCACAACGAAAACAGTATATATAGAGAGAGGATGGAAGCACGCACTGACACAGCGTGTTGCTGCACCCACCACATGACAAACCACCTCAGGATCCCAAATTAGAACCTGAGTGCAGCCAAGCAATGAGTGACACCTCAGCACCACACTAGTAGTGGAACAGTGTGATGTGTTTATTTTAACAGTGGCTGGAGTGCCATTCCTGCCACCAACCCCCACGTTTTCCCTGCAAGTTGGAGGACCTGCTTGCAGGGCTGGATGCAAGCTAATGTCCTACCCAGGACGGAGCATTTGCAGGTTAAGGGCCCAATGGAGTGGAGTCACTTCTTGCATTTACAGGATTTGCACTGGCAACCTTCAGACTGCCGGTGCAGATCCCTAGCCTCAGGGCCACCACTCTACCTGAATGGTATCCTCTTTAATAAAATCTGTGTGTGTGTCCAGGTGTCCGTGTGTGTGTGTGTCTTCTAGTGAAGTGCGCATGCGTGGGGCACGGTGCGATGCGCGATATTACTGTCAGAGAAAGTTAGAGGCGTTTTACGGAAATACAAACCAGTATTACTGCGAGAGGAAATTGCGAGAGGTCCTCACAGGTGGCGCAGTAGTAGTGCTGCTGCTTTGCAGTAAGGAGACTGTGGAAGATTGTGGGTTCGCTTCCTGGTTCCTCCCTGTGTGGATAGCGCTTTGAGTACTGAGAAAAGCGCTATATAAATGTAATGAATTATTATTATTAAATTAAAGGTACACAATACAGTGACGCATATTACAGCCACATACAAGCCAGTATTACTGTCAGAGGAGATTAAAGGCATATTACCGACGCGCACGCCTGTATTACCACCAGATAAAATTAAAGGTATATTACGGACGTACAAGCCAGCGGACGTACCAGACAGTATTACTGTCACAGAAAATTAAAGACACACAATACACAGCGGCAGCCCACGAAGAACGGTCAGCTTAGCAAGTAAACATCCACAAAAGAAAGGCTGAAAGAGAGAAAAATACGACCAACAAAAAGAATGAGGTCAAAGTCCCTTGCCATTTAATATAGACTGTTCCTACTAATGTTTATGCACTACTTTTCTAGCGCCCGTTATTGTAACAGGCTAAATGACTAGTAATATAATAATATAAAATGGCACATGATAAAACATCAAACATTACTATAGCCGTATGCTCACAATGGACAAAACACATGCATTTTTTGCTACATTATTGTTAAATATTTCTGGGAAATGGGAACAGTACAAGCAGAAGAAACAAGTTCACGCAGGATCGAGGTGGGTTTTCAATTCAAAAGCACGGTTTCACGTGAACACGTTTCTTCTGGGTGTACTGCTTCCATTTTCCAGTAATATTCAACAATATTTTGGAAAATATACATCTGCTTTGTATGTAGTGGGCATATGACTGGATGACTTGATTTGTGGATTATTTGACACGAGTGACGCAAGCAAGATGGACATCATGGATGCTCTTGTATGTTTTCTGTCACCATAGACACTAAGTCTGTTGTAAATGGTCATCTCCATCCTCCATGAAAACATTACAAAATTTTTCCTTACCCATTACTGCAAACTACATGGGCTAGGTAACATATAAAAATATAATTTTTTATATGGAGTATTGCTTTAGAAAATAGAGACTTTGTCTTTAACAGCATAACCTTCTTATTGGAAGGCAGTTTTCATATTTTGCCACAAAAAGAATCTTTAAAAGTTGGCCAAGCTATATACAGAGTTGAATAAAAATTCAAAATTCATACCAAGTAGTGATAATAAGAGTAACATCGTAAGGTTTTATGTTTAATGTTCCACATGAACGAAAGATGTTAAGTATACTTCTGTTTGTGGAAAAAATGCAGACTTTGAATCAGCAACCAAAAAAAAAAAAATTGTTAAAAAGAAAAAAAATTGACTTGATATGCAATTTTGTTTTTCTCTTCTCACAGGCTTTGGTAAGGAACAGAGTGTACCGCTGGCCAGTATGAATGCAGATCAAGTAGCCAAGGCTTTAGAGTCCCTTGTGAAAGCAAAACCCTGAAGAGATTTGTGGAAGGGGACACAATTGCTGGGCAGACTTTGCATTGTTGTGTATATTTGTATTTATGTTAAAAGGAATGTTGCTTCAATGGCAATAAAATACCCATTGCTCACTCTAAATATTGTCCAATTATTGCGTGAAAAGTAACACACATGCCAGTCTGCTGTGAAAGATTTAATGTCATATTATATTAAAAAACACTTTAAAAAAGCATTTAGCAATTAATGTGTCAAATTTCTTTTGGGTTATTTTACTTCATTCTTAATTAGTCATAATTCTAACAATTTCATCTTTACCTCCACTATAAATGTCTTTAACAGCTTTAAAATAGTTGAATACATTTATATAGTCCAAATATAAAAGATTGTCACATCTATCAAAGTTCATTATATGACAAACAAAAAAAAAAATTACTAATTTGGGGTAAATGTAGACATAATGTTCACCATACAAAATCCTTTTCTCTGTACACTCCGAGGCTGGCCACATGGATTTCATTTGCAAGAAGCATCACCCTTCAAACAAAAAAGAAATGTTTGTGACAAATGCCTTGAATGCTCTGATACGTACAATCTGCTTAGAACAGAACTTCCAAATCAGTAGGCTGTTCAGCTTGGCTTGTTCAGTAAGTTGGTGCAAAATGCATTGTTAATTTATTCCAAGTTCAAATTATTACATATACAATATATCAACTTGCCTTGCGCCCTGTGTTGGCTGGGATTGGCTCCAGCAGACCCCCGTGACCCTGTGTTAGGATATAGTGGGTTGGGCAATGACTGACTGACAGTATATTAACACTCATTATTTTAAGCAGTCGTGACTTCTGCATCTCCAGCTGTGGTTGTAAGCTTACCTTTTCATTTTCACACATCAATCTGTCCATCACAAGATTGCAAGTGAGGAAATGACGAGTGACTGAGCGAGTTCCAGCAGTTGAAACATTCATCCACTTCCAAACTTTGTGATTATTATGTGAAGTTTTTACTTATTATTATTGTATTGCATTCAATGCACATGTCCTACTAAATGTTATTAAATCACATTTTAATGAACATTGAAGTATCAAGTCCTACAATACAGATGTATTCTTGAGCTGCTGTTTTTGTCTGTGCATTCATGTTAATCTTCTACCAATCCATAAATCAGTAACTCGACTATTTTTTAAAGCCAACCCACAAAGCAGTGGAATGTGCTTTCTTTAAAATGGCCCATGGCAGCCTTCTTCGTTTATCAGGGTAAAATAATGCAGGATTTATACCTCTTCTGAGAAATTCTCAGCCCTTTTACATTAATCACTTTTCAACTTAAGAGTAATTTCTGTGCCTCAAGTGCCAACAATGAAATATATTTTAAGAAATGAAAAAATGAATCATACATTAGGAATTACTAACAATGTGTCATCCAAATAGCTGGCATATGAAAAGACTTTCCTCTACATTTTCAGTTATGTCCTGACATTTGCCTCTCACATGCAAAACTGTCCTGGATTATTAAATGTTCTAAAAAAGATCAAGAGCTTTGGCAGACTGAATTGAACTTATCACAGACGACCAAAATTGAAAATTAAGTTTCTGATAAGGAAAATATTTTCTAACAATCAAGATGTGGAAGCAAGCTAACTAAACTACACTTCAGTAGAAATGTGCACAGTGCCTTTAGAAAGTTCAGACCCCTTCACGTTGTTCACATTTTGTTATGCTGCAGCCTTGTGCTAAAATCATTTAATTTTTCCCCACATCAATAAACTCTCAATATCCCAGAATGACAATGCAAAACAGGATTGTAGGATTTTTTGCAAATGTAATAAAAATAAAAATCACACTATTATTCAGATTCTGTGCCATGACACTTGAAGTATGGCTCAGGTGCATCCCAATCCCATTTTATGGATCATCATTGAGATGTTTCCACAGCCTGTTTGGAGTCCACTTGTGGTCAATTCAATTGATTGGATCTGATTATAAAGGCAATAACCGAGACACAAGGTAGAAAGAAAAGTACAACTTAGAGAGAGGATTGTGTCAAGGCACCGATCCTGGGAATGTTACATAAAACATTCTGCAGCATTGAAGGTTCCCAGAATCACAGTGCCCTCTGTAATTCTTACATAGAATAAAGTCGGGAGCAACCATGACTCTTCCTAGAGCTGTAGAGCTGACTGCCCAGACAAACTAAGCAAAGAAGGGAGCAGGGCCTTGCTAAATGAGATACCAAGATAGCAAGAACCCAATGCACACAATTATAGAAGGCACACAGCCATCTATAGAAGGTCCTACAGGTGACCACGTGTATCATAGCAAAAACCAAGCCATTGGGTCAAAGGAAAGGCCAGCAAAGCTTAGGCCACAGATCCAAGGAAGACTACAAAAATTTCTGCAGTTCTGAAAGTTTCTAAAAACACAGTTTCTTCATAATTCTTAAATGTAAGAAGTTTGGAACAACTTCAACTTTTCCCAGACCTGGCCACTTGGCCAAGCGAAGCAATCATAGGGGCCATGGTAAGAGAGGTGATCTAGAACCTGGTGGTCACTCTGGATGTTCTCCACAGAACCTGTGTAGAGATGGAAGAAATTTCCAGAAGGATAACCACCACTGCAACAATCCACTAATGTGAGTTTTATGGTAGAGTGACCAGACTACACACAAAATCCCACCTGGAGTTTACAGCTCATCATCTGTACAATACCATTCCAACAGTGAAGTATGATTGTGGCAACATCACAGTGTGCAGTTGTTGAGCAGCATGGACTGGGAGGCTACACAAGATTGAAGGAAAGCTTAATGGAACAGAGTACAGAAAAATCCCTAATGAAAACTACTCCAGAGCACTCTGTACATCAGACAGGGCCGGAACTTCACCTGCCAACAGGGCAATGACCCTAAGCACAAAGCAAAGACATCATAAGAGTGACTCAGGGGCACCTTGAGTGGCCCAGCCAGAGCCTGGATTTGAACTCAGTCGAACATCTGAAACCTGAAAACCACTGTCCACCGACAGTCTCCATCCAATCTGGCAGAGCCTGACAGGATCTGCAGAGAACAATGGCAGAAAATCTCCAAATTCATGTGTGTAAAGCTTGTTGTGTCAAACCCAAGAAGACTTCAGGCTGTGTTCGATGCTAGTGCTGCTTCAATAAAGTACTAAGTAAAGGATCTGAATACTTGTGCCAAAAAGAAATTTCAGGGTTTTTTTTTTTTATTCTTAATAAATTTGCAAACATTTCTAAAGTCATGCATTTGCTTTTGTCATTTGGAAATATGAGTGTTGCTTGAGGAAAGAAAAACTTAGTTTCGATGATTTTAGCGTAAGCCGAAGTGAAGGGATTTGAAAACTTTCTGAAGGCACTGCATGTCACAAAAGAACACAGACCAACGTGAAAAATACCTGAAACAAGTTTTATACAGAATCAAAGGAAAACAACAAGCTCCTAACAGGCCACATACACTGCTCTTTGGCTCTGCTTCATTTAAACTCTGGGCAATTTACTGAATCATGAAGAAAGGTCTGTTCCAGTAACACTCTAAAGTTAATACAGTGATCCCTCGCTATATGGCGCTTCGCCTTTCGCGGCTTCACTCCATCGCGGATTTTATATGTAAGCATATTTAAATATATATCGCGGATTTTTCGCTGCTTCGCGGGTTTCTGCGGACAATGGGTCTTTTAATTTCTGGTACATGCTTCCTCAGTTGGTTTGCCCAGTTGATTTCATACAAGGGACGCTATTGGCAGATGGCTGAAAAGCTACCCAACTTACTTTCTCTCTCTCTCTCTCTCTCTCTCTTGCGCTGACGTAGGGGGGTGTGAGCAGGGGGGCTGTGTGCAGCTGCTTCCTGAAGGACAGGCTGCACGGAGCTTCGCATACTTAAAAGCTCAAAGGGCACGTATTGATTTTTTTTATCTGTCTCTCTCTCTCTCTCTCTCTCTCTCTCTCTCTCTCTCTCTTCCTGCTCCTGACAGAGGGGGTGTGAGCTGCCGCCTTCAACAGCTTTGTACCGGCGGTGCTTCGCATACTTAAAAGCCGTATTGATTTTTTTTTTTGACTGCTTGCTTTGCACTCCTTTGAAAAGGAAGATATGTTTTGCATTCTTTTAATTGTGAGACAGAACTGTCATCTCTGTCTTGTCATGGAGCACAGTTTAAACTTTTGAAAAAGAGACAAATGTTTGTTTGCAGTGTTTGAATAACGTTCCTGTCTCTCTACAACCTCCTGTGTTTCTGCGCAAATCTGTGACCCAAGCATGACATTCTAAAAATAACCATATAAACATATGGTTTCTACTTCGCGGATTTTCCTACTTCGCCGGTGGCTCTGGAACGCAACCCCCGCGATGGAGGAGGGATTACTGTACTGTACAGTTCGTGGAAGTTTCTAGGCTTTCACAAATAACATTTTGTACACTTGCACTCTTCTATTAATAAACACTGATCCTCCTTAAGAAGATCTGAACCATGAAGAAAAAAACAAACAAACAAAAACAGCAGACTGCATGTCGAAATAAAGATAGTAAAGTGTTTTATTCAGCTTGTGCGACACTAAAAGTTAAACTCCGGCCACTTATAGATGGCCACCTACCAATCACTTTTAAGCCAAATGATGTAGCAGAGTTAAAGATGCTAAGATTTGCACTGGGTGTGACGAGGATGGACAGGGTTAGAAACGAGGACATTAGATGTTCTGCTCCAGTTGGACAGTTGGGAGACAAAGTCAGAGAGGCGAGATTGTGTTGGTTTGGACATGAGCAGAGAAGAAGAGATGCTGGGTATATTGGAAGAAGGATGTTAAGGATAGAGCTGCCAGGGAAGAGGAAAAGAGGAAGGCCTAAGAGAAGGTTTATGGATGTGGTGAGAGAGGACATGCAGGTGATGGGTGTGACAGAGCAAGATGTCAAGGACAGGAAGATATGGAAGAAGATGATCTGCTGTGGCAACCCCTAACGGTAGCAGCCGAAAGAAAAAGATGATGATCATGCTTGAAATGCAAAAGAACAGCTGGGACTGATCTTTGGCCAAATGATTGGTGGATCACTATTTTTGATAAGTACAGTATATGTGAAAGGCAGACTGAAGGTGCCATATATATTGTACATTCAATATACAGTATTGCTATAACAGCTCAACAGTGTAGGAAAGAGTACATTTTAAAAAGTGTAGCACAGTGGATAGCAATGCTGCCACAAGAAATTTGAAGACTGGAGGCTCTACATGTGGGAGTGGCTGTTCGCATCATTGTGGCCTGGGATAGGCTGAAACCCCTGTCAGTTTTGGTTCCTGTCTTATGCCCAGTGCTGCTGTGCCCCCCATGACCCTAAACCAGACGGATGGTCCACAAGTTGCACAATCAACAAAGAGCTAACAATATTTTTTTTTTCGTCTGAAAGGTAATTAAATACAAGGACTTACTGGTTTAAAAATGTGATCCAGAATATATGCAGCTCGTACTCTAATCTCTTTGTCTTTGTTGTACTGCAAAGCTTCTAGAGCGGACAATCCTTCCTTATTGACAAGCGAACTGCTTACCTGTGTGTGAAATAAAGGATGAGACAAAGGACTGGGCTTTCTATGGTTCTGTTAATTCATTCCTCCCCTTTGGTTAATGTTAAATAAGACTTTTCGATATTAAAATTTGAATTTGAGACAGAAAGTATTAAAACTTTACATTTAGGCGGAGCAGTTATCCAAGGTGACATACATTACAGTTGGTGCAGACACATTTGGTAACAACATACATTACAGTGTAAATAGTTTAATATATTATTTATCAGGGGTTATGGAACATATTGTAATTAATTGTGTAGTTGAGGCAGTGCACTTTCATTAATTCAACTTTGTTTCACATGAGAACAACCAGAACCTGAACTCCTCAGATGGAAAGTCAAATGGACGTTTTACCTTTTTTAGTTTCCAGTTTGACAGTACCTGACAACTGCTTGACACAATCATCCAAAGAAGTTCCAGGCTGAGCTGCACCACCTCAGGGTCTGCCATGATGAGAGTTGCACAAACAGCTTGCAGAACCTCTTGCTGGTTGATTTTCTTGCAGTACTCCGGTCCTTTCTCTGCAATGTTGCACAGCAGTCTAAGGACCTAAAATCCAATGTCAAATATATTTTAAGTGCCATATGGGATTGTCCGGCATCCCATCCAGAAAGAAAGGTGATCCTTTGCCTGGAAGGGAGGTAAGAAAGATGGAAGGATTGGGAGAGTTGGCCCGTTCAGAGTATATACTCCCCCGACATGCCAGAGTGCAGCATCCACATATAGCTGCTTCCATTTTCCAGACCACGGGGTAGGCAGGTAATTGTTGTCCCGTGGGATAACCCTGCTGGGTGCCATGGCTGCCACCAGAGGAAGCTACAGGGATTGACTATCCCTACTTTATGACACTTCCACCTGACCTGGAAGTACCTCCTCTGGACTTCGCCCAAACACTAGAAGTACTTCCATAATATGGCTTAAAAGGAGCCCACCGCCTCACCTTGTGCAGTCAGAAACAGGAGGCAGCAGACAACATTTGTGAGGAGGAAGAGGAGTCAGGAGGATAAGAAGAAAGATGAAGGTTTCACCGTCCCTGTACATACAGTGCTGTGTAAGGTAGCTGAACAAAATAAAAATGATATTTAAACCCATGATTGTTTCTGTCAATTGTGTCGAGTGTTTGGGCTCAGTGGCAGCCCCATCTGTCAGAATATGTATAAAAAACCTCACTCAGTATTCCTTGGGCTCCCAAATTTCATTACAAAACATTTCAGCTTTATGACTTACCATGACATTTATTCCTTTGGCAAAAGGCAGGTAGTAGATCAATACAGAAATCAAATTCAAGTGGATACAGGTGGAGCAGAGCTCAGCATCTTCAGCTTCATGGAGAGAGAAAGAAACAGAATTTCAAATATGTGGTTCACAGAAAAAAAACATTTGCCTCAGAGATACAAAGAGCCACTAGAGTTCAAATTTACATTACAGGCTAGCATTCCCAACCAAGTGGCTATGACACTGGAGTGGAAATCAAAGGTCATGGGTTTAATGCCCATCATCTACTCTCTGGGGGTTCCAGCCGGAGTTACTTAACTTGTCAATGGTCACCACTGTGGCTGGGCTACTCAAGTACATTTCCAGAGTTACCACTTAGCCACTCATGTGTTGCCTTTGCTTTATACTTAAGGTCAGTGTCTTTTTGCCAGGTGATCCTTCAACCCAGTTTTGGGTCCACAGTACTCTGGAGCAGGTTTTCATTAAGGATATCCCTGTATTTTGCTATCCCTCAACTGTGTCTAGTCTGTCAGTCCCTGTCACTAAAAAACACCCCAACAAGATGCTGCAATCACCATGCTTCATCGTTGGAATGGTATTCCACAGGCGATGTCACTATTCTTGGTTACATCATAACAAAGGACCTTGTTACTCACAGCCTGTGAGTCCTACTTAAGTGTCTTTTTGCAAACTCCAGATGGGCTTCCATGTGTCTTATACGGAGGAGAGAGGCTTCTGTCTGGCCACTCTATCATAAAGCCCAGATTGTTAAGAGTGTTGCAGTTATATGAGTGTCCTTCTGGAAATTTCACCCATCTCCACAAAGGTTCTCTGGAGCTCAGCCAGAGCGACCACCAGGTTCTAGATCGACCTCTCTTACCATGGCCCCTATGATTGCTTCGTTTGGCCAAGTGGCCAGGTCTGGGAAAAGTTGAAGTTGTTCCAAACTTCTTACATTTAAGAATTATGAAGAAACTGTGCTTTTGGAAACCTTCAGTACTGCAGAAATTTTTGTAGTCTTCCTTGGATCCGTGGCTTAAGCTTTGCTGGCCTTTCCTTTGACCCAATGGCTTGGTTTTTGCTATAATACACGTGGTCACCTGTAGGACCTTCTATAGACGGCGGTTTGCCTTCTATAATCATGTGCAATCAACTGAATTAACCACAGGTGAACTCAAAATAAGCTGTAGAAACATCTTAACAATTATCAATATAATGAAATGTGCAGTGTGATATGTAAGGGTAGGAGTACTTGTGACAATGAAATACTCCAGTTTTTTAATATATTTGTAAAAACTTTTAAAATGCTGTCTTTGAATTGTCATTCTGGGAGATTGAGAGTTATTTGATGTGGGAAAAATGAATTTAAATAATTTTAGCACAAGGCATAACAAAATGTTAAAAAAGTGAAAGGGTCTGAATATTTTCCTGAATTCATGATGGATGGATGGATAGAAAAAACACAATGTAGTAGAAAGCCAGATATAGTTGTGAAAGTCATTGAATACCACAATTCCCCATTAGGGAAATTCACATGTTCCAAAAACACCATATAACATAAAAATACACTAATAACTAGAAAGAAAACAGTGCAAACTTTTAAATAATGCTAAATGCATAACTGTATACAAAATATAATATTGATATAATGATATAATAAATAGGCCTATTGTCAATGTGTCTCTTAAACTATAACTGGCTAGGGCAGGGGTGGGCAATGTCAGTCCTGGACAGCCACAGTGGCTGCACGCTTTTGTTCCAACCCAGTTTCTTAATGAGAATTCAATTACTCCTGATGAAGCTCTTATTGCTCAAGTGACATTTTGATGCTTCATTTTAGTGGTCTCATTTGCTAAGGGTCCCCACCCTTAACTGCTTATTTCAACCTTAAACCGCTGCATTCACTTTTTTAATGGCTCCTTATTAGCAATAAGATGTAAATGACAAAAAAGAACCTTACATTGCAGACTAACAAGCCATAAAATTAAATAAGGTCTGAGACTGGAAAGGATTGGTTTATAATTAAGCAATTGGGTTGGAATGAAAACCTGTAGCCACTGTGGCTCTCCAGGACCGACATTGCTCAACCCTGGGCTAGGGTAAAAACATCCATGATGGGATGACTTGATATGAGATGTGATGGTCATCTGACTGCTCATAAGCATTTACTCAGTAGAATGTGTGTTCTTATTCAGTTTGGTTATTTCTGGAGCAAACACACAGTCCTAAGAGTTTAAAACAGCTGACACAGTTCTGTGGAACCTGAAATTCACTTATGGAATGAAAGTTGCATGAAAAGAAGCTAAATGTATACATCTTTTACAGTCATACTTATTTGTCTTATTATCTCCACAGTGGTTACTAATGATGGATATATAAAGTTAATATACATACATATATTAGTAGTATACTGTCAAAACCACTTAGTCCAACTAAACATTACAGGAGCTGGAGTCTATTCTAGCAGCATTTGGCACAAGGCAGGGAATGGGGCATCAGTCCATCACAATACACACACACGCTCACACACACTTTTTCCTGCTAGGCCAATACGGAGCTGCCAATTATATTTCCCATCTTGGTGATGTGTGAAGAAACCCCATACAGACATGGAGAATATGTGGAAACTTCTAAACATTGCAGGAGCTGGAGTCTATTCTAGCAGCATTTGGCACAAGGCAGGGAATGGGGCATCAGTCCATCACAATACACACACGCCCACACACACTTTTTCCTGCTAGGCCAATACGGAGCTGCCAATTATATTTCCCATCTTGGTGATGTGTGAAGAAACCCCATACAGACATGGAGAATATGTGGAAACTTCACACATATAATGACAGGCTGCTTCATTCAACCACAGAATGCTGGATATGTGCTGCTGCAATTCTCAAGGAGCGCTTTACCAGAGAGCATGCAATCAGTGCTGTATATAACATAGCATTACCAGTTGCAGTATGTGGGGCTGCACCTTAAAATGTAACAAACTACTTTGCATAAAAACCAAGTACATAGCCACATCACTTAGGATAGACCAAAGCCAAGCATAACACTAAATTCATTCCTTAAGTTGTTGAGTATTCAGTGATAGTTTCACAGGTTGTACCCATGGGATCTGCTGGTACCTGTTAGATTGTTGAGAACCCAGAGACTCTCTCTTGCCATGAAAGAGTATTGCTGGAAGAAGTGGCAAACAAAAGCACAAAGCGCCACCAGGATTCGTCCGTCCTTCAGATATGCTCGGCACTCCTGGCCATGGCTGGCTGACAGGTTACCAAGGCAACGCAGCAAGGGAGAGATGAGCTGTATGACAGAAAACACATCAGTTGTATTCCTTTAGAAACATGTCACTGTTGATAAGTCCCACAAAAGGCAAACCAGGTTTGTATAATATTGTACAGTCAAGTTAAGTTTTCCTTAAAATTGCATTAAAACAGTTGGGCATGAAAAAACAGAAAAGATAAAAATGTCAAGTGGGTTTACTGAAAGACACATGGAAGAAAGATCACAAAGGAAAAATAAAGACATGAAGATCCTGCTTTGGCATTGCTACCCTCAACCAGATGAGGGTAATAATGTGCCTACCACTTGTCTCTCTCTCTCTCTCACTGTACAACATCTGTTTCACGCCCCAGGTGCTTATTTTCCAATACAGCAATATCCCCTGCCAATGGGTAAGAGTATACTGTCTCTATAAATCACTGGGGATGCATTCTTGTCTGGCTTAATGTACTTGAAAGACTAAAGGCTGTGCACTCACACTCGGAGATTCTGACATTAATTTCTTACTGCAGGCATATTTTAAAGATCATGTTTCACACATGTTCATTGAATAGAATTGTGTCTTGATTCATGCTGAAAGTCCCATCATCAGGGCACAGTACCCCAGAAGTAAAGACATACTAGTCCTCTCTCAGTATGTTACATAAACCACTTCATAAGTCAACAGAACTCATAACAGTACTTCCAAAATATACTATATGTCACAATAACAAACAAACAGTTAAAAGTTCTTACTTAACAGGAGCTATTCTGATTATAATAGCATTTAACTGTTTAAGAAGGGACATCAGTAACTAGAAAGTTCCATGCCACTTTCACTGAGTAACAGTTTGAGAAAACATTAATAATTTACATTTACAAGGTAAGTGTGCGGTGTAAAAGTGACTAAAAAGAAAACGAGTTCAATTTTTTTTTTCACGTGTACATAGTACAATGAAATTCTTACTTGCATATCTCCTCAGAACAGTTGTGAATAACACAATACCAACAAAGACAAATACACACACAAAATAAAGTATACATAGCATTAAACATATAAATATAAACACATATAAACATATACATTCACTCTCTGTATGTGTGTGTGTGTATGTTTTATGTTACAATGCTTATACAGTATATTTACATTCTATATTTATATTAACATGACAAATTGAAACAAATAAATTGTCTAGCTTAAGTTCTACCAACGTTTGAAAGCTGAAAATGTGTTTACATTGGATAATACAAAAAATACATAGAAATATGGAATATTATTTATTTTCTAGCCACACTATGTTTTGAAGAAAGGTAACAGAATAATTTAAAAGTATTTGCTATTTCTCACTCTCCATGTACCTTCAGTGCTTTTTCTCTGTATTTGCATGTGTCTGAACCTCTCTTCATTGGTGCTCTCAGACTCGGTCATTATTTTCAAGGCACCCTTCATGCCTCCTGTCCACTTTTATACTTCTCATCTTTGAAGGTGACTCTCTATCAGTGTGCCTCCTATGCCTCGTTGTGTGTGACACACTTTCTATTTTGACTGTGTCATCAAAGCGAAACTGATCAATCACCTTGCTCTGAGGGATAGGACACACACACTCATACACATATACCTTAGTCTATTATTATTATATACAGTAATCCTTCGCTATATCGCGCTTCGCCTTTCGCGGCTTCACTCCATTGCGGATTTTATATGTAAGCATATTTAAATATATATCGCGGATTTTTCGCTGCTTCGCGGGTTTCTGCGGACAATGGGTCTTTTAATTTCTGGTACATGCTTCCTCAGTTGGTTTGCCCAGTTGATTTCATACAAGGGACGCTATTGGCAGATGGCTGAGAAGCTACCCAACTTACTTTTCTCTGTCTCTCTCTTGCGCTGACTTTCTCTGATCCTGACGTAGGGGGATTGAGCAGGGGGGCTGTTCGCACACCTAGACGATACGGACGCTCGTCTAAAAATGCTGAAAGATTATCTTCACGTTGCTATCTTTTGTGCAGCTGCTTCCTGAAACGACATGCTGCACGGTGCTTCACATACTTAAAAGCTTGAAGGGCACGTATTGATTTTTGATTGAAAAACAAACTCAGTCTCTCTTTGTCTGCTCCTGACGGAGGGGGTGTGAGCTGCCGCCTTCAACAGCTTTGTGCCGCGGTGCTTCGCATACTTAAAAGCTAAACAGCCCTATTGATCTGTTTGCTTTTCTCTCTGTTTCTGACAGCCTGTGCTCCTGACATGCACTCCTTTGAAGAGGAAGATATGTTTGCATTCTTTTAATTGTGAGACGGAACTGTCATCTCTGTCTTGTCATGGAGCACAGTTTAAACTTTTGAAAAAGAGACAAATGTTTGTTTGCAGTGTTTGAATAATGTTCCTGTCTCTCTACAACCTCCTGTGTTTCTGCACAAATCTGTGACCCAAGCATGACAATATAAAAATAACCATATAAACATATGGTTTCTACTTCGCGGATTTTCTTATTTCGCGGGTGGCTCTGGAACGCAACCCCCGCGATGGAGGAGGGATTACTGTAGTACATTTTTGGTGTGAATACTCCAAATTGGCGAAAAATACAATGTGAAGAAATGTTTGGGCAGACACCGTTATTCCAGCTGATTTCTAAGATCAGGATATATTAACAGGTGCTTACAGATGTACTTTTTACAATTGGAGCTCTCACATTTGAAGTAGTGTGTTCAGGGTCACACAGTGAGTCATGGCTGGGAATTTAATTGGCAGCCTTGTGGTTTAAAGTCTGGAGCTGCCAGGCATTTTGTGTGTAGTGACTAAGGCATTGTTCTTTAAATCCAACGGCTGATGGTTGAATCCCTACTCCTTAAACTGTAAACAGCTGTAATATGCATTGAGCTGATAAGTCATTTTGGATAAAACTATCAGCAATCAGAATCCATAGGTTTCAACTGGAATATGGCACAGTTTAAAATTTAAAACAGAGATGGCCGCAGGTAATGTGCAAGATGACTGAATCAAATGATATTCATAATTTAAGTGTCAAGCGCTGTTTCCAATTCAGCAGTAGTGAAACAGATCCAAAATCTTAACTATAGTTAATGATTAAAGAGAGTGAAAGGAAAAAAATATATTTACACACAAAAAAATGACAAATTCTTTGAAAGAAAAAAATAATATTTACACACAAAAAATGACAAATTCTTAAAAAATGTCAGTGCATAGTTAAGAGCATGTAGCTAAGCTGCTTAAAGGCATGCGTGCTTTCAAAGTACATGCAAGATCAGTCTGGAGTTTAAATTCTTATATGTTCCTAATACCCAAGGAAATAAAATTTTTTTTTCAGTGTAAATGTGCTATATAAAATAAAGACTGACTATCTCAGCATCCCTTGGTCTACTCCTGCTGGATAGCTTAATGGCTCCAAGGTCACATTTCTATTTTCGTGTGTTATGAGTTTTTTTTTTTTTTTTTTTAAAAAAAGAAGTGAGCCACTGTACAGTACATACCAGCTGAAGACCTTGTGGGATTGCAGGGTCTTTCAGCACAACTCCGCCCAACTCCAGTAACAAAGATGAACACTTCGCGGCTGCACCTTGAGCCATCAGCAAGCCATTGTCTACGTTACTAGACAAAAACAGAAATAGACTAAACAGTAAAAATAAGAAAGCAATGAAGAGGCAAATTATCTACAAAAGCATTTTTAAAGTATTCACCATGAAATATGAAACATGAATAAAACTAGGGTGATAATTAAAAGGATTAATAGTTTTAAGAGGGGCAAGATATTTTGTTACCTACAGACGAGGTAGTGTAAACACCAGGCACACTCGATCATTGTCCCTATCCCAGAGGTAGATGTCCCCTCCAGTAGTCTCAGTAAATGACTGGGTAGACTGGACTCAAGCACAGCTCTGTGATACACACACAAGACAGCCAAAAGAGAAACAGGAGATTTTATAAAGGACCTTAAATTGGCATCATCACTAATTTATGTGGATAATTAAAGCAAAAAAAAGAGGTTAAAGTTACAATTCTGATCAAGTATATAATCTAAGAGATTAGGTAATTAACTCCATTCTTCCATAGCTAAGGCATTATCTCAGCAGTACACATCACTATACTACTTCTTACCCACTGTAGATGTCTTTCCAGAACACACAATGATGGAGAAGCTCAAAATACTTTCAGTAGTAGACCTGTAGAAAAAGGGCTCTACTTCATATGACACTCTCTTCTTTTTTGTTTTCAGAAAGTAAAGCCATGACCATGACAAATATGCTGGACCTCCATGTTAAAGTACTGAAAATGGTGGTGCCCAGGAATTTTTTAAATTCTCCACTACCTCTACAACTTGACCATTATAAATAATAAAGAAACTGTTCTGTTGTAACATTTCAAATTCTTAACCACAATTTGGTTAGTTCTTTTGTTTTATTCACATGTAAATTCTTAGGCTTGAAGTCTGCAATATTCTTCATACTGTATATCTGTGGGGGGTACTGCTGTGTTTTTTCACATATAAAAAGATATATAGGTTAGATTTATCGTAAACTCTAAAGTGGCACTACATGAATATAGTAAGTGATGTGTGAGTGAATATTTTCTGCAAATGACTGGCACCTAGTACTGCCTGGAAGACCACTGAAGCACAATGACTATGTAATAGGATAAGAAGGTTTAGAATATGAATAATTCAATTAATAAAGAAGCAGAGGCAGGGCAAAATGTTTGGTTCTATCTCAGTATGAAACAGTGGTGAATCTTGAGACACTCACTTCATACTGAATTGTTTTGGAAAACTTCTGTATAAATCTTTGCAATGCTAACTTTTAGATGAGGGCCTCTTACCGTACTGTTGCCTCAGAAGACTCTTTGCCTTGCAAAAGCTGAGAAAGGGCATACCCAGCAGCCTCCACTACAGCAACATGAGGTGACTGAAGAAAAGGAAGGAAAAAAAAAAAAAGAATGTCTTTTCCACACTTTTGCTTTTAACCCTTGTGCATAAAAATGGCTACAATTTCTGTGACATTACCTGAAGGCATAACGCCAAAGAGGGAATCACACCCTGAGCCAAAAGCTGCTTTCTGACCGCTTGTTTCTCTGCTGCCAGATTTCCCAAAATGTTGAGACACAATTCCTAGAGAAAGCAAAGTTTTGTTAGGAGTAGGACAAAATTGAATAGCTTTTCTCTTATGGTATGGTATGGTATGTCAGACTTTTAAGTCTAACTCGTGGACCTAACCTTGAATGTTCATTTCACATGAAACCACAACCCAGCCAAAGTGAATTTCCTTATAAAACGAGGGGATGAGGGTTGTTTATGGAAAAGCATTCACATCTGAGTCTCTTCAACTGATATTACAGTATCAATCACAACTGAATAACAAAAACATGAGCATAACCTACACACCCAAACACCTAGTCTTGGGTTTTTTTTGTGATCAGATTTTTTATTTAAAAGTGAAAAAATAATAAATTTAGAAAAGAATTATTAAAAAAAGGAGAAGCTCTCCTACTAGGGACAGGGGAAAAATCAATGGCAAAAATCAACGAAGGACAAATGGAAACAAAGGATCAGTAAAGAAAGGCAGATGGAAGTCCCAATACAGTGGAGACATGTACCACAAACATTTACGAAACAAAACTAACAAAAGGGTCCCAACAGCAAGTCGCTTATGAGGAGTATGATATTAGATGAATTCAGAAACTATTCAGACCTCTTTGCTTTCTGTACACTTTATTATGCTATAGACATAGTCTAATCTTAAATGGATACATTTGTCATTTTTGCTCATCAATCTACATTCAATAATTCATAATGATTAAGCGAAAACATGATTTGAGAAAGGTTTAGTTATCAAAAATCAAAAACTGAAATCACTCATTCATGTAAGCATTCAGACCCTTGTTTCAGGACTTTGCAGAAGCCACTCTGGCAGCAATTATGCCTTCAAGTCATCTTGGGTAAGTCTCTACAAGTTCTGTATACTTGAATTTGGGCAGTTGATCCCATACTTCCTGGCAGATCCTATTAGGCTCATAGATTAGATGGGAAGCATCTGTAAACTGCCATCTTCAGGTTATCCACAGATGTTCTATGGAGTTTAACTCTGGGCACTGGCTGTATGCTTCGGGTCATCGTTGTTCTGAAAGGTAAACTGTCACCCCAGTCTGAGGTTGTGTGCACTATAGAGCACATTTTCCTCAAGGACCTCTCTGTACTTGGCCACATTCATCCTCCCTTCAATTCTGACCAGTTTCCCTGTCCCTATCATTGAGGAGCACCCCCAAAGCATGATGTTGTCCCCACCATGCTTCACCAGAAGGATGTCATTAGGCAGGTGATGAGCAGTGCCCTAACTTTGCTAGGCAAAATGTTTAGTCTTCTGCCCAAAGAGTTCAATTTTTGTCACTTCAGACCAGAGAATCTTTCTACTCTTTTTTTTTTTTCTTTCAGAATTCACTGTCTTAATCTTCTTTATTTATTTATCTGGTTTGTACAATGCTATATACTGTATACACTGCTGTTCTTTATTATATTCTGTAAATGCCTTGTGCATGGGAAAGGTGCTATATAAATAAAATGTATTATTATTATTACTCATGCTCTCAAAATCATTTAATTGCCGTTTGGCGGACTCCAAGCCAACTGTCACATGACGTTCACTCAAGAGTGGCTTCTATATTTCCACTCTGCCATAATCTCCAGATTTGTGGAGTGCCGCTGGAATGGTTGTTCTTCATTCTCAGCAGAGAATTTTTGAAGCTCTGTTAGAGTGACCATTGAGTTCTTGGTCGCCTCCCTGATGAAAGCCATTCTTGTCTAGTTACTCAGTTTGGCCAGACTGACAACTCTAAGAAAAGTCCTAGTGGTTCTGAAAATCATCCATTTCATATTGAAGCTACTGTACTCCTGGGAAAGTTCTGCAAATGGTTTACTACCCTTGCCCTGATCTATGCTTCACCACAATTTGATCACAGAGGTTTACAGGTAACTCCTTAGACTTCAAGGTGTGGCTGTTGTCCCGGCATACAGTGTGAACTGTGGGAACTAATACACACAGATGTGTGGTCTTCTAAATGATGTACACTTAACTCAGTTTGTCAAAGGTGGACTCCAAGTTCAAAACACATCTCTTGGATAATTGGATTCTCCTGTCCACAGTCTGGAGTATTACAGCAACGTGTTTGAAAACTTAAATAAATGAGAGATTTCTGTTTGTGACTTTTTTTTTTTTATATTTTTATTTTATTAATTTTCATTGTAATCATTCCATACAAACAGATCAATTTATAACCCAACAAATTTGAAGACTAATCAAACCCCACCCCTGAGAAGGAGAGCTTAGCTAAAGGAAAATTGCTTTAGGCTTTTTAATAAGGCAACATTAAACAAAAGAAAGGGAGAAGTAAATATCTATGTAAATAAGAGATGGAGAAGGGAGTTAAATGCAATAATAGTTATTTCTCTTATTCTAAAATAATATTGATTAAATCCTGCCATGTTTTGAAAAAATGTTGTAAGATCCTCTAACTGAAAATTTGATTTTTACCAATTTCAAATAATATAAAACATCGGTTTCCCACTGACTTATAAGAGGAGAATTACGATTCTTCCAATTTAACAAAATAAGTTTGCGTGCCAAAAGTGTAGTGAATGCAATCACCATTTGCTTGTCCTTCTCCACTTCAAGTCCGTCTGGAAGAACACCGAACACAGCTGTTAATGGGTTAGGAGGAATTGTGATACCAAGGCTGTCTGAGAGGCACTTAAAAATTTTTGTCCAAAATGATGTTAGTTTAGTGCAGGCCCAAAACATGTGACCCAGTGAGGCAGGAGCTTGGTTGCAGCGTTCGCAGGTTGGATCCTGCCCTGGAAACATTTTGGACAGTTTTAAGCGAGACAGATGAGCTCGATATTTAATTTTTAGTTGAATAATTCTATGCTTTGCGCATATAGAACTCGAGTGAATTTTCTGCTTTGCTACCTTCCACTCCTTTTCTGATATATTGATTAAGAGATCTTCTTCCCAATGTCCTCTTGGATCTTTGAAAGGTAGGGACTCTAATAAGATTTTATATATTGCGGAAATAGTGTTTGTTTCCTCGAAATTGAGCAGTATTTTTTCCAGTATTGTGGAGGGTGCAAGGTGGGGGAAATCGGGCAATTTCTGTTTAACAAAATTTCTAATTTGAAGATAGTAAAAGAAATGTGTAGCTGGGAGGTTGAATTTTGAACGTAATTGTTCAAAAGATGTAAATATGTTGTCTATATAAAGATCTCTGAGCATTTTAATCCCAAAACTTTTCCAGGTATTAAAAACTGGATATACTTGCGAAGGTTGAAAGAGGTGGTTCTCTTGCAGAGGTGCCATTGATAAAAGATTTTCCATCTTAAAATGCTTTCTAATTTGGTTCCATATTCTGAGTGAGTAAAGCACAATTGGGTTATTAGTATATTTGCGATAACTTTCATTTATTAGAGAGCAGAGCAGGGAATATAAAGAAGTACTACAGGATTTTACTTCTATTGCGGACCAAGCCTGTGTATGTTCATTTATTTGTGTCCAGGTTTTTATGGCTTGTATGTTTGCTGCCCAGTAATAAAAGTGAAAATTAGGTAAAGCCATGCCACCTTATGCCTGAGGTCTTTGTAGGGTTGCTCTTCGGATACGTGGGTGTTTTGAGTTCCAAATGAATGAGGTTATTATTGAATCTAACTGTTTAAAAAATGATTTATTGATATATATTGAAATGTTTTGAAATAAAAAGAGAAGTTTAGGAAGGATATTCATCTTAACAATGTTAATTCTTCCGGCTAGAGTGAGATGAAGGGTTGACCATCTATGCAAGTCTTGCTTAATTTTTTCCATACAGACGCCAAAATTTTGTTGATAAAGAGCTTTATGTTTACTTGTGATATTTACCCCTAGGTATTTAAACTGATCTGCTATGGTAAAAGGTAGGGTGTCTAATCTAATATTATGTGCTTGTGAATTCACTGGAAAGAGTATACTTTTATTCAGATTAATTCTAAGACCAGATATCTTTTGAAATTCTGTTAGTGCTGTTAAAACAGCAGGGACAGTGTTTTCTGGGTCTGATATATATATCATCTGCATATAGAGAAATTTTCTGTTCCAGTCCTTCTCTGACAATCCCCTTTATCTGATAAGAATTTCGGCAGTGAACCGCCAGTGGTTCAATAGCGATTGCAAACAACAGTGGCGACAAGGGACATCCTTGTCTGGTACCACGTTCTAGTTTAAAGTAGTCTGAGCAAATGTTATTAATACAAACTGCAGCTTCTGGATTGGTATACAGTAGTTTGATCCAAGCACAAATATTCGGGCCAAACCCAAATTTCTCCAATGCAGTGAAAAGGTAAATCTATTCAATCATGTCAAATGCCTTTTCTGCGTCTAATGATAGTAATATCTCTGGGGTGTTTGATTTTGCTGGTGAATATATAACATTAAACAAGTGTCGGAGATTTGAAGATAGGTGTCGGCCTTTAATAAATCCAGTTTGATCTTGTGATATTACCGAGGGCAGCACTTTCTTCATCCTTCTAGCTAGGATTTTTGAGAGTATCTTAACATCATTATTCAGGAGTGAAATTGGTCTATATGATGCACATTGTAACAAGTCCTTATTTTGTTTAGGAAAGACGGTGATTAATGCTTGTCGAAATGTTTGAGGTAGTATTTGGTTGTCTCTATCTTCTGTAAATGTTGCCAATAAGAGGGGAGCTAGCTGAGTGGAGAATTTCTTATAAAATTCTACGGGGTAACCATCAGGGCCTGATGATTTCCCGCTTTGTAGTGACTTTATAGCGTCTAGTAATTCTGTTTGCATTAGAGGTTTATCCAGTTCCTCAGCACTTAAAGCATCTATTTGTGGTATTTGTGAATTATCCAGAAATGCATTAGATTGTGTGTTGTCTTCTTTGGGCTCAGTGGAATAGAAAGACTTATAGTAATCTCTAAATGTGTGCATTATTTTATTACGGTCGATGATTTCTTCTCCATTCTTGTTGGTGATTACTGGTATTGCATTGTGAACTTCTTGTTTATGAATTTGTTGAGCTAAAAGCTTATTAGCTTTTTCTCCGTGTTCATAGTAATGCTGTCTAGACTTATAAATAAGTTGTTCAGTTTCTTTAGTTGTTAAGATGTTAAGTTCTGTATGTAGGGCCTGCCTTTTCCTGTGGAGAACTTCATTTGGACGCCTGGCTTGTTCTTCATCTATTCTAGTAATTTCATTTCTTAGCTCTGACACTTTCTTGGTTTCTAATTTATTTCTGTGGGAAAGATATGAAATAATCTGTCCTCTTAAGAAGGCCTTTAGAGTTTCCCAGAGTGTTCCTGCAGAAACCTCTGTGGACGTGTTTGTCTCTAGGAAGAAGCTGATTTGTTTGGATATAAATTCTGTGCAGTTCTCGTCTGCCAATAAAAGAGGGTTAAGACGCCATCTGCGAGGTGAGTGTGAGGGGCTTATTGATTTTAGCTCCAAGACTAGAGGGGCATGGTCAGAGATAACAATTGTGTCATATTTGCATGATTTAATTGTAGTCAGGAAATTATTATCTATAAAAAAATAATCAATTCTTGAGTAGGTATAATGCACTGGTGAGTAGAACGAATATGTTCTTGAGTTTGGGTTAAGAAACCTCCAGGGGTCTGATAAGTTGTGATCATTCAAAAACTGTGTAATTATCTTTGCAGTATTAGATGTCGTCCCCCCTGTCCCAGGAGTCCTATCTAAGAGTGGATTTAAAACACAATTAAAGTCCCCAGCCATTATAATTTTATGAGTGTTCACATTGGGAATGGATGCAAATAGATTTTGCATGAATTCCTTATTATCAACATTGGGTGCATAAACATTTATCAAAATCATTTTACTGTTATATAAGTTGTCCATGACCATCACATATCTCCCTTCAGGGTCCGACACTACATCTGATGCTACAAATGGAACTGTTCTATGTATGAGAATTCCCACCCCTCTAGTTTCTTTATAAAGCTAGAATGGAACATTTGGCCAGTCCAGTCTTTTTGTAATCTGAACTGATCCTTGGTTAGTAAGTGGGTCTCCTGTAGAAATACTATTTTAGCATTTAAGCCTGTTAGGTGAGAGCATACTTTCTTTCTCTTTAATTCGTGATTCAGGCCTTTAACATTCCAGCTCACAAAGTTAACTGTCCCATCATGGAGACATTGATTCTGAGTTTTTAATGTCATTTATAGTTTTAATTGGTAATATGGCAGTTTTAATCTTAGTTTCAAGATTCCCCATGAGTTGTTGCATTTTAGCCTATTGTTGCATTGATATTTATAATTATAAGAATTACAAGAATAGATTAGATATAACCTGCTCTCCTTCTCTCCCCCCTTTATCCCCCCACACCCCCATTTTGCCTCCCCACATGAGGCTAGATCCCACTTCGCGATATTCCAGTCCTCTGACATACGAAGAGACAGAGCACGTCCAAAACAAAACAAACCCCACCCTGCAGCGGCGTTACAGAATTAAAACAGAGATATCTTTTGCAGTTAAATTCTTAATACTATCTGCCGAAGATGTTCTCATTAACAATATTTAAGCTTGAAATAATCTTCAGCGCTTATAAATTAAGATATTAAGATTAAAAAAAAAAAAAAAAAAAAAAAAAGAAACAACCCTGGGAATGATTTTAAAAACTAGTCTAGGATAAACCTGGTAATTCCTACTGTAATAGTATAATGGTAATGGTATAAATAGTAGAAAAAGCAATAAACCAAGGGTATGAAGTTAAACAGTCTACTTTAAGGTATAGTAAAATAAAAAAAAAAAAAAAGAAGAGAAAAAAAAAAAAAAACGAATCCTACTTTAATTACTTCCACATTTTCACACTCACGTCTATAACTCTATAACTCTGATTAAAACATAAACATATAAAGTCCAGATAAAGAAAAGGAAAAAAAAAAGGGATGTATAATTATAATACCAGTCTCTTTAAACATGGATCCAGAGAGCAGATCATAGGTCCTTCCCGTGCCTTGATAGAATATGGCTCCTTATTAACGTTCAAAAAAGTGTCGGAAACAGCTTCCATCCATCCATCCATTGTCTCCCGCTTATCCGAGGTCGGGTCGCGGGGGCAGCAGCTTGAGCAGAGATGCCCAGACTTCCCTCTCCCCGGCCACTTCTTCTAGCTCTTCCGGGAGAATCCTAAGGCGTTCCCAGGCCAGTCGAGAGACATAGTCTCTCCAGCGTGTCCTGGGTCTTCCCCGGGGCCTCCTCCCGGTTGGACGTGCCCGGAACACCTCACCAGGGAGGCGTCCAGGAGGCATCCTGATCAGATGCCCGAGCCACCTCATCTGACTCCTCTCGATGCGGAGGAGCAGCGGCTCTACTCTGAGCCCCTCCCGGATGACTGAGCATCTCACCCTATCTTTAAGGGAAAGCCCAGACACCCTGCGGAGGAAACTCATTTCAGCCGCTTGTATTCGCGATCTCATTCTTTCGGTCACTACCCATAGCTCATGACCATAGGTGAGGGTAGGAACATAGATCGACTGGTAAATTGAGAGCTTCGCCTTGCGGCTCAGCTCCTTTTTCACCACGACAGACCAATGCAACGCCCGCATTACTGCGGATGCCGCACCGATCCGCCTGACGATCTCACGCTCCATTCTTCCCTCACTCGTGGACAAGACCCCGAGATACTTGAACTCCTCCACTTGGGGCAGGATCTCGCTACCAACCCTGAGAGGGCACTCCACCCTTTTCCGGTTGAGGACCATGGTCTCGGATTTGGAGGTGCTGATTCTCATCCCAGCCGCTTCACACTCGGCTGCGAACCGATCCAGAGAGAGCTGAAGATCACGGCCTGATGAAGCAAACAGGACAACATCATCTGCAAAAAGCAGTGACCCAATCCTGAGCCCACCAAACCGGACCCCCTCAACACCCTGGCTGCGCCTAGAAATTCTGTCCATAAAAGTTATGAACAGAATCGGTGACAAAGGGCAGCCCTGGCGGAGTCCAACTCTCACTGGAAACGGGTTCGACTTACTGCCGGCAATGCGGACCAAGCTCTGGCACTGATCGTACAGGGACTGAACAGCCCTTATCAGGGGGGGCCGGTACCCCATACTCTCGGAGTACCCCCCACAGGATTCCCCGAGGGACACGGTCGAATGCCTTTTCTAAGTCCACAAAACACATGTAGACTGGTTGGGCAAACTCCCCTCCTTTAACCGTCAACCCCTCCTTTAACCGTCACCTTATCGTGGTGGAGGGGTTTGCGTGTCCCAATGATCCTAGGAGCTCTGTTGTCCGGGGCTTTATGCCCCTGGTAGGGCCACCCAAGGCAAACTGGTCCTAGGTGAGGGATGAGACAAAGAGCGGTTAAACAAACCTCCTATGAAGAAAAACCATTTTGGACGGCGTTTTCCCTTGCCCGGACGCGGGTCACCGGGGCCCCACTCTGGAGCCAGGCCTGGAGGTGGGGCTCGATGGCGAGCGCCTGGTGGCCGGGCCTGCACCCATGGGGCTCGGCCGGGCACAGCCCGAAGAGGCAACGTGGGTCCCCCTTCCCATGGGCTCACCACCTATGGGAGGGGCCAAGGAGGTCGGGTGCAGTGTGAGTTGGGTGGTGGCCGAAGGCGGAAACAGCTTCTTTAGTTTTTTTTCAGCTTCTTCTTTGCTTAAGAAAATATAATGTTGATCTTGAACTTCCACTTTCAGTTTGGCAGGATACAATGGTTTGATATCGGCTTTCCGTAGCAACTTTTTAATGTCGATGTAGGATCTGCGTTTTGCAGCTGTTGATGGTGAGAAGTCAGGAAAAATACGAATAAGACTATTTTCGAATATAATCTCTTGCTTGCATCTGAGAAGTGCCATCACAACATCTGTTTGTGACTTTTAATGAAGCTGAAAATCTTCCAGAAAACATGTCTTCATCTTCGTGTTATTTGTTATTGAGTATAAATTGATAAGCAAAAATGGTAAATTTATACATTTAAAATTAAATCCACAACACAATAACGTGTGCAGAAAGGGGTCCAAACACTTTCTGAATACATTGTACATTTTGGTTTTACAGAAAATTTCTCAGAATACTAAAGAAAGATTTGTGTGACTGTGATACTCAGAAGTGACATCATGCAAGTATTACCTAAAAGACATAGTGGCACTCTAATTTCACTGCAGAATTAAAAGTTTAAAATCTTGACAAAAAAGAAACCCTGGGGAAGGATTTATAATTATAAAGTCATTTCTTCTGCGTTAAAGTCATTTCTTCTTCGTTAGGATCATTTTAAATAACACCACAGGATATGACAATGAAAATTGGATAAAAGCAGATTTCACATAAAGGGCTGAAAAACATACGGAATAGGAGAGTTATAAAATAAATAATCTGGGGGTCCATAAAAAAATCACCTTAATACCACTAACACTGGTGGTTATTTTATTGTCACACATAATATTGAACAGTCCTTTTTCATCTAATTAAGTTACTGTGCCTTCATAAAGACTTCATAATGTCTTACTTTTTCTCCAGGAATCATACTTCCACATTAAGTGCAAGGCATTTATTATAGGTACAGTTACAAGTACTTCTTTTATCACAAAAACCGGCCACTTATACATTTTAAGTAGTAGGTCACGCACATAGTACACTGATCAATATAGAAATTCGCTCACCGTGAACTTTGGACTCTGACCAGAAAGGAAAGTCAGCAAGTATGGTGTGGCAGGAAGGCATGCCAGTGCAATACTGGCCTCATCTGACTGGGACAGTTCCAATAGACAATAAGCTGCCTCGAGCTGACAAGCAGCATTAGAGCCGCTGAAAACTCCAACCAACACATGGACAAAACTGTTCAACCTGCAGAAATGAACAAAGAAACAATCTGATAATAGTAAGGCATTGTATTATGAAAGTCATTACATAAGAAAACATCTCACTCGTGTCAGTGGTGTAACTAATTTGTCCTCTTCCAGCTCTTTGGTACTCTCTTCCTAAATGTTTCCATCAGGGTACATCATTCAAAAATATCAACTTTAGACTGAAATGCCACAGTCTTGCAGCTTGCTTTTAATGCATTTAATTACTATAAAGTTTATTATTATAAAGCTGACAATTAAGTCTTGTCTGCATTCATAATGCTATTATATATTTTCAGTGGATGATAGTGAGGAGACAAGGCAGTCCAGTGGCTGTCATTTAAATTCACTGCACTTTTACCCTGGTTCAGTACCTCTTTTGAGGCACTTTTGTGTACAGTGTTCATGTTTTTCCTGTATTTGTATTGGTTTCTTCTCAAACTCTAAAGACAAATGTCCTTTTCCCATTATTGGGCTGACCCAATAATATTTAATAATAAAAATAATAATACATTTTATAATTTTAGCGCCTTGGTCAGGTGTAACCCAGATCACTATCACTTTGACCAAGTTAATTTTCCATTTTAGTCCATACCAATTAGAAAAAGGTTGAAGTGGTTGTAGTGAGGAATAGGTGGCAAATAAAGCTAAAGTGGATAAAGTAGCTTAATATCTAATGTACAAGGTGATATGCTCAAAAATTTGTATGCATTTAGAATCGCACAAAAGCATGAAAATGAAAAACTACAAAAGAATATTATCAAGTGCTCATTCAATAGCTTGCAACAACAGGCTGACCTGAAAGCTACAGTATCTACCACATATTCAATAAAATTTGTGAACTCTTCAACAGGGGCAAGCAAAAACACTTCATGCCCCAAGGCTAAAGAACATGAAAAATGTTTAATGCAAGCTATCAAAATCTCTTTTCTGAAGTGTTTCATATTGATTAAAGAAGAAGTAGGAATGATTACTGCAGTGAGGGTTGTTGTGCAAGTGGACACTTGCCTGAGTGGAATCATTACGCAAATAATGCTGCATTAGATTTACTCTGTTGCATCACCATTAACCACCATGGCAATATTGGATAGTTATGTTTTTGTACTGTTAGGCTTCTCAAGATGGGATCTGTCAGTTACCCAAGTACCCTCATGGAAAGAACTTTCGACCAACAGGACATTGTATTTATTAAACAAATATGTAGTGCTGAAGATTTAATTGTTTTGCAAGCAAATTTTACTGGGCTGGTTTTAATAAGGGCGGCATGGTGGCGCAGTGGGTAGCGCTGCTGCCTCGCAGTTGGGAGACCTGTGGACCTGGGTTCGCCTCCCGGGTCCTCCCTGTGTGGAGTTTGCATGTTCTCCCCATGTCTGCGTGGGTTTCCTCCCACAGTCCAAAGACATGCAGGTTAGGTGCATTGGAGATTCTAAATTGTCCCTAGTGTGTGCGTGTGCCCTGCAGTGGGTTGGTGCCCTGCCCGGGGTTTGTTTCCTGCCTTGTGCCCTGTGTTGGCTGGGATTGGCTCCAGCAGACCCCCCGTGACCCTGTAGTTAGGATATAGAGGGTTGGATAATGGATGGATGGATGGATGGATGGTTTTAATAAACTTTTAGACTGCGTAAGACATGGGCTGAAATTACCAAAAACATTCTCACCTTGCATTTACCTATTCTGCGTTTGCCTGCAGAAATCCTTACAGTAGTGCATTTTCACATAAAGAAACTATTGAGACAAATTTAACAAATTAAGTGAAGAAAAAACTAATTAATATAGAGTTGAAATTTGGTGAACAATAAACTAATTAATATACAACTACATAACGTTTAGAGGTGATAATCACATTTATTCTCAACCTGCTGACCTGGCAAAATCAATTTACAACATGTGTTCCCAGCATGTCACTGTGCCACTCTTCTCAAAAAACAACAATTTAACTGTTTCTAAAACTTCAGAGGACCATGTTGCACACCGAGGAAATATCTCCTGAGCAAATAATGATGAAAATAGTGGTTTTCTAAAAGATCTACTATTGGACTCATCCTAAGGACAACTGCATTTTAGAATCACTGAAATAAATTGCAAGTACACCACTTAATTCTTGCATTTTTTTTCCAGTTTATACTAGACTAGCCAACCCGCGGCGTTGCATACGCCGCATAATTATTTATTGATGGGTGAACACTTCCCGAAAGACACAGTTATCCAAATAGGGTGGGTTTGAGGATACGACTGAGTGAATGAAAAGATGGAACTCAGGAGAGAGCAACATACAATTGTCCGTGACTGAAAACTGGGTTTGGCAGATACAGGCATATCTTTTTGAAAGTTTGGCCCTGTGCCTTATTAATTGTCATTGCAAAGGCCAATCTAACAGGAAATTTGAATCTGATGGGGTCAGGGAAATCCGGGGAATATGGATAGTTTGTGAAATTGTTTTACACTCTAGTACATTGTGGTGAATGCTGGTAACAGTCAGTCTAGTGCCTTTACAGAGACTTCTTGCTGGCATGAGGTTTCTGAGAAGCATGACGATTGAACCAATTTTAAGTTTGTGTTTATGCGGAGGCATGCGAGTGGGAGTAAGACTGCTAAGAAATTCCTCGGGGAATGAAAGTTGATGTGCGGGATCGTCTGTGATGATGGAGTCAACGCTGGTGAAAGTTACTTCGTCGGTAGTGATAAGTTTCAGTTCCTGTTCATTAAGGTGTAGCGAGTCTTCGTTGGTGATGCTTAATATAGCTCGCGTACCGAGATGTTCCGGAGTCACAGTTGAGAAGTCGATGTCGCCACATAGTTGTTGAACGGGATCAGAAATAAAAGGAAAACAATGTGAAGGTAATGTTGCAGGTGTTCCGTTTCTCCCGTCTTGCGAAATCTTGTTCGTGAGGAAGAGCTGTCATATTTGTCGTCAGTGTAAGTACATGCATGTGGCGCCACAAAGGTTGCTTGTTAATGCAACCTCTCTGTCGTGCGTACCCCATGACGCGGGAGGAGGGTTAGAGTTGGCGGGCGGGGCTCTGTCTTGTGTGCGTGCGTATCACATGGTTGGGCAACTTGGTGGATTATATATAGAAAAGCAGCCGGTACTGAAAAGAATAATGAAAAGTCAACGTGGCTCAGAGGTGCATGTCGACTGTAGCAGAGACAAAAGCAACTGAGGCAGTGTTTGGTGAGGTACTGCGTGCCTCGAGAGCAAGGGTGGACTCGGGAGGAGGGTTAGAGTTGGCAGGCGGGGCTCTGTGAGTTGGCGGGTGTGGCTCTGTCTTGCGTGCGCCTTGCTTGCCATAGACTTGCGTGCGTCTTACTTGCCATGGTCTGGTCTCTGTCTTGCGTGCCATAGTCGGCTGCTTAGTGAATTGTTGGTGGGCGGGGCTCTGTCTTGTGTGCGTCTTGCTTGCCATGGACTTAGCGAATTATATATATATAGATATTGCAATTTATTTCTGATAACCCGCAGATTGTTATTGGAGTCATTGATAGACGAATTACCAACAATTGACTACATTTCAAGTGAACATAAGTAAATTCAATGAAATTGTGTTGAGTAGCTCAAATTTTTGACCAAAACAGATGTTTTAATGGGGGGTACACTTGTAGATGTGAAGACTGTAAATTCACACCACTTTCAGATTATTTCTCAATGGTAAGCCAGTGAGGCGAAGGATTTTTATGCATTAGGGTTGTGATGTTTTTAAGTTTTATGTTAGTGCTTTTAATGGAAATAGGCTGACTAGCAAAAACAGATTACTGTATTCCCTTATTGTTATCAGGCCAGATATTATTTTACATTATTTAATGTAAAATCTGGCAAAAGGATTTTAATCATGTGTAAACATTCCCTTGCATATTTAAGAAAATGTAATAAACTGTTAAAAAAACAGAACATGCAGTTAGTAAGGGGCTGTGTCAGGAAAAAGCTAAAACTTACTTCCAAGATGAGTAAAACAAGGTTAGAGATACAATGCTTTGGCGATGTACCCTTTATCTGATGAAGGTTATACTGCTGAAACTTTGTGCCTCAAAACATTCTTTTTTATTAGCATGAGAATGACCTTTACTTTTTTCCTTTTCTAGTACATTACAAATGTATTCAAATCTAAGAAATGTTAAAATATTATTCAGCGCTTGTGGAGCTCAAAAACCACCCAGTATTACATATGCAGATGGGTTACTATACTATTATAATGCTTAAGTGTAACAAATTTATACAAATAAAATGTACCATTAATTAAAGGTAGACACATTTTTCCAGGGCATCTGAAGTTTTTGGAATTATGTAAGAGGTTAAAGTTAATGTGCAGGATGGGGATGGTCAGCTGTATACTCTGGCCATGAGATGGAGAGATGGGAGCAAATGTTACTTGCCTATAAAATGTATTTGAATTTTACTGATGGATCTCGGTAGCCTACCTTGAGGCTATAAAAGGGAAGAACCACATACTTTGAAGATGATCTGTGCACAGCCTGCCCTGTTACAAAATAATGCCTCCTGTTCTCACATGTAGTAGGAATATGGACAAAGTTGGGATCCCCGCTATCACCCTCATACTATTCCACCAGACTTCCCTTCATTTGTTTTTATTTGGGAATAAAAGCAGACATTAAAAGCTAGTTTCCTTCTGTGCTTTATGCGATCTATTTGCTGTTGCTCTGACAGTTGAAGAGCAAAATTTGCTTCTTTCAGAACAACTGCAATTTTTGAAGAACTGTTGTCCCAAGAAGGGTGTGCCCCTTATTATTGGAAATATACAAAAATAAAACCAAATGTTCTTGTTTAAAAAAGTGCAGAATACACATGATAACACATACAGAATATGATTACTCACCTGACAAAAACCTGCTGTGCCTCTTTCTGTCGTAGAGCTTTCCTGACAGAACGGAGGGCAATGACTTTTTCAGCACCGCTATGATGTATCCTTTGAAACAGTTCATCAGCCTTTGATGGCAAAACACAAAAAAACACAACTAAGCAAGGCGTTCCATTATAGTTTCAGTAATAATTAAGATTTGTCAACTTCATTCCTGCATTTACATTTGAAATCACTAAGTTTGAAACCCAGATTAACTATTAAGAGTTATCAGAAAGACATTTATGAGCAGAATGTAAGGCAAGAAGCTGCCACTTTCAAACATGAAGGCTATTTCATTAATATGCAGATAAGTTGCCAGAATGAGGAAATGTGAACAAAAGCAGAAATTAATGTCACCGAAAACTTGATCCAGCAATTATCAAAAACAAAGCTTAATATGATTTCTGAAAATCTAACATTGCGGCTTAAACACTGTCACTTTTCACCCTCCTCCCATCTGGGAAGTGACTAAAGTCCATTCGGACACGCACCTCCAGGTTCGGGAACAGTTACTACCCAACTGCAATCAGACTCATGAACAATCAGTAACCTTGTGTCACCTCCACTGCTACCTGCACATATACTTCTGCCACTGTCTCTATTTATTCCTGGGATTTTGGTTTTATTTATTTACTTATTTATATTCATTTATTTATTGTGTGTGGGTTTTTTTTTTTGTCTGTGTTCACTGTCTGCAGGGGCACATGCAAGCAAGTATCTCATTGTACATGGTACTTGTACTTGTACACATGACAATAAAGAATTGAAATGAAACTGTAAAATTACAAAGTGAAACAATTGAAATGAAACTGTAAAATTACAAAGTGAAACATGCAAAAAAAAAATCACAACAGCTTTGACCTCCTTAGCATTAGTGTCACTTGGGCAAATGTATAGATACATTTTGTGTAAACGTTAGACCCGCGGATTGGCTGTAAAGTGCTGACAGCATTAGCCCCGAGTGTTACTCAGGAAATGGTATAGGCGTGTCTTACGTAAGTGCCAGGCCCGAGCGTTACCAGGGCAACGGTGTAGACGCATCTTCTGTGTATTGTATTGTATTGACCCCCTTCTTTTTGACACCCAATGCACGCCCAACCTACCTTGAAAGGGGTCTCTCTTTGAACTGCCTTTCACAAGGTTTCTTCCATTTTTTTCCCTACAAGGGTTTTTTTTTTAGGAGTTTCTCCTTGTCTTCTTAGAGAGTCAAGACTGGGGGGCTGTCAAGAGGCAGGGCCTGTTAAAACCCATTCCAGCACTTCTTGTGTGATTTTGAAATATAGAAAAATAAATTGTATTGTATTGTATTGTATTTTATCTTCTCCAAACCTCATAATGACACCTCGTAAGAAACTTTTTTCGGCAGACCAGGTGTTTGCACAATCTTGAAAATGATAATAGCAGTGATGTTGTGGAGCCTCTCATCGGCAGTGATGAGAAAGTGAATCTGTCTTCAGGCAGTGGAATTGAAACGGACAGTGAAACTGAAAACGATTCTGATGAATCCGAAAGTAGTGCTTGCGTTTGGTTTTCTGTTGACCCCTCTTCAAATAAGCCAGCACCACCTTGTTTTGATTTTGTGGGGCAGTCAGAAATAAAAGTGAACATTGACAGCCAAGATCCACTTACTTGAAGTTATTTCTTGACGATAACGTGATCAAAAGACCTGCTGTTGAGACGAACCATTATGCTGAACAGTATCAGATAAATGACCATACACCTAAGCAGTTTTCCCTTTCAAAGATATACCACAGAAAATACAGATTTTGACAGGACATATGGAATTAGCATCATCATTATCAATATTATTCATTTCATATTATTATTATCATTATACTTTTTACACTTCTGACTTTGTACTTATAGTGTTTTACATGTTTTACAGTCAAATAACGAGAATTAAAATGTAATTTTTTCAAGCCAAAAAATTCAACACTTTTTAGATGTTTTTTGTTTTTTTTAGAAAATATGTAATGCTAAAGAGGTTAAGTAAAACTCACCTATGTTAATAAGCGTAACCAATCATAAGAGTCTCATGCCATAACATACATACAGTATACATTATCAGTATTGCTCACAAACATCAACTTTTTTTGTTATGCTAGATTAACTATTTAAAAGTTCTCTGTACATTTGACAGATTTAATAGGCTATCCTATATCGCTGCCAAGAGGGAATACATTACACAATCGCCATATTAAGATTCTGGATGTGCAGAGTATAAAGAGACAAAGGGCCTGGGTTATACACCATTTGGATGTTGGTGTGTTGTTGACTTTATATAAAATCTCTTTACAGTTCTATACCAATCCGAAATGGACATGTTGAAACAATATTAACAAGGCATCCATAACACTATAAACAAACAAATCCCACACAACTGTAGGGATGGTTGACTTAGTAATGATGTGAACAAAAGTAGTGCACTTCCTTCTTCTACTTCTACTACTACTAGTAATACAAGAGCAGACTCGTGTCTTGTTGAGGTTATTTGCCAATGTTCTTCTACTAAAAAAAACTTGTATTTCAAAACAATTTGGCACAGTACTACTGGAAGTTGATTGAAATTTACTGTTTTGTTAATACCACTAAAGCTGATGCCACATTTCACAATTTCTAGCTGTGGAGTATGTCAGATTTGCAGACTGCATTTGCTGATCTCATTGTGGGACCACGTCAATTTATTGGAAAATTGTTGGGCATGACACATTTAGCCAAACTTTCAGCACTGTTTTGCTTGCCCCTTTTTCTGATAGTGAATAACGTACTGTCTGATGGAGACAGTGCTGTCCAAAAGGTTAACAGGTGTGGTGAGATCAGCCGCACTCTGACTTTTTTTTTCTTTTCTTCCATAGCACATAAACGTGAGACATCAGATAGACAAGCTTTTATTCTGTTTCTGATGTTCAAAACACCGGCATTCCTTAGTTCTTGTCATTGCATTATACTTCCCGATGAATAGTCATTGGTTGTCAGCTCTTATGCACAAAGAGCCTGCCTCTAGGACAAAAGACAAAACTGAAAAGAGAGAAGTGGACTAACTAGGTGACTGCCCTTCACAGAAGCACACCATTGACTGCTTCCAACTACATGAAATTACACAAATGAAGGTTATGACGGGAAAGTTATTAAATGTATTGTTTTGTTATTAATTATCATTTTACAATGTGCTATATTTTATCCAGAGTAGACTCTTTATTTCACTTGTTATGTTGCTTTGCTATGACCTGTCGAAATGGCCATTATCATTACTGTATGAGAAATATAGCATTTTTGTCATACCAAAATCTTGTGAAAGAAGAGGCTTAATGAAACGTACGATTACAACCTTATCTATACAAGGACACTTCATAAGTAAGAATTTGGAATCTTTGTCTTTATAAGTATATACATAAGCAGGACTTATTTGGATTTGGAGTTTTAAGCATTAGTGCTTCAGACGTACATACAATAAAGATAGCTGCCTTGCCCGACTAGTGTTTTTTAAAGATTTTTTTCATTCACATATTCACCAATAATTTTTTTTTTTTTTTTTTTTTGTTCTTTATTTCGTCTTATACGATTTCTCGTATTAGAAATTTGTTAGTTTTCGCATACCCCTTGGGGTTAGAGCGCAGGGTCAGCCATTGTACAGCGCCCCTGGAGCAATTACAGGTTAAGGGTCTTGCTCAAGGGCCCAGCAGAGTAGGATCTCTTTTGGCAGTGACGGGGATTCGAACCGGCAACCTTCTGGATACCAGCGCAGATCCTTAGCCTCAGAGCCACCACTCCGCCCCATGACACTATATGTACATTTTAACATTGTTTTTGATCTTCAGCTTACCTGCTCTTTTGACAAGGACTCAGAATTTCCACTGACTTCTTCCTGTTCTAAGATATCCCGTATTAGCCTCTTACTGATCAGCTGCTGATCTTTACGGGCCTTTCTCAAAGCTGCAAGGAAAACAATATATTTATTTTCATAAGCTTTCTGTAATCAGCTACCCAGAGGAAAAAAAAAACAAAACTTTACAATGCAATTTTCTCTTCTCTGTTGTATGCAGAAAGCACAGTTATGTCAGGGTTTGAATCCCTCTCCTGCTTTCTTTCTCCCTGTTATTGCAGACGTTTTCAGCACAGGTACTCCAGTTTTCCTTTCACATCCCCAGAGATTTTTAGGCCAGGCTTAGGTTTGGATAGGTTAGGTTAATTAGTGACTCTAAATTGGCCCTTGTATGAGTGTTCTTATGACTACGTTTATTAGTGGGCACTATAGTGTTATTTCCTGCCTTGTGCCCAATGTTGCCATCTGGTCCTCCATGTGCTTAAATTAAATTAAACTGGCTTTTTAAAAAAATGTATAAACTGCAAGATGTGTAATGTACCACTGACTATATATGGAAAATTAGTGCTATAATTAGAGCTGATACCTAACAGCTATTCAGGTTCAGTCTCAGACCTGGTTACTGTGTGAGTGGAATGTGCATGTTCTCTCTGCGTCTGCATTATTTTTTCATTAGACACTACAATTTCCTTGTATGACCCAAGAAAGTGGATGCTAAGTTAACTGATGACTCTAAATGAACCTTACTTGACCGTCTGTGCCCTGCAACAGACTGTCCTATCTGAGGCTAGTTCCTGCCTTTTGTTTGATGCTAAGGGAATAAACTTGACTTGTTACAAGCTTTTATTGGAATATGCAACTTCAAAAACTGAGCATTTAAAATCACTGAGCTACACAGACAGCATACAGTGTTAATTATGCAGCCAGTTCTGAACTAAATAAAATATTACTTAACACTAGAATTACCAAAGCCTACAAAAAAACTCGTAACTCCATCCCACCTTAAATCCCTTCGCACCTCTCCATCAGCGTCTTTTGTCTTTTAAGTGTGTCAATAAGCAGCAAGCAGCCTGCTATCACATCCCCCCACCGCCGCACAAAGTTTTCTCAGCTCAAATCTGTTTACCTGCGTGTCAGTTGCTTAGAGTTGTATAGACTAATTACTATATCGTTATTTGGAACACATACATTTCATGTGTGTTCCGTGTCTACAACAATCTATGTAAACACATCATTAAAACAGAAGCAACAAAATGTAGACATGAAGCATAGAATGTGTGAAGCCTGAAGTCCAAATATCAATAAACACTTTCACAAAAGGTACAAGTATAACAAAACAAGTGCGCTTTTATTCAAGAATATAACTGCAGAAAAAGAACCCACGCTAGGGTGCGACATCGACACATCTTAAACACGACTGCTTTTGTGGCGTAACGGTAAGAGCTGCTGACCTGGTAATCAAAAGGTTACGAGTTTGATCCCGCACGACTCCGTCTTGAGAAATAAACTGCTTTTATTGTTACTATTTTAGAATGAAAACATAAATTTGATTTCAGTCTGTAACAGCTGGTGTACATGTATGGTACTTGTAAAGGTTAGCATTGTTTTTTTTATTCAAATTTATTTTCCCAGTTACGTTCACACTCCCCCTGATCTGACACTGCTGTTTTCACATAAAGACGCGCTATAGCAGAGGTGAACTCGGATGAGGACGAGGGTTCTATATCGGAGAAAGAATCCACGTCACACTTTTGCCGTCCCTGTATTTTGTATATAAAAGCCAGATCAAATGTTATTTACCTTGAATTATTTACTTACTTCCTACAGCGTAAAGTCACAAGTAGACTACAGAGCTTCCTGTGTTTGATCGACATGGGCATGCTCAAATAGTGCATGTTTAATGCCACGAAAAGTGTATGCTGACACTTCAGTACACAAGCAATGGTGTGAGAATGCAGTCAGACTTCTTTTTTGGGCACATACACCGTTCAGATCTAAAAACTAGAGTGGAGAGTCGCTCATGTACTGAAGAGTCTATAACTGCAGGTGGAAGCTGCCATCGCTGTACTTTGTATACAAGAGCCAGATCGAATATTATTTACCTTGATTTATTTACTTATCTTCCTACACCATAAAGTCACAAGCAGACTGCAGAGCTTCCCGTGTACATATACAAAGTACAGGGACGGCAAAAGTGCGACGTGCATTCTTTCTCCGATATAGAATCCTCGTCCTCATCTGAGTTTACCTCTGCTATAGCGCGTCTTTATGTGAAAACAGCAGTGTCAGATCAGGGGGAGTGTGAATGTAACTGGGAGAATAAAACGGAATAAAAAAAAAAAAAAACAACACCAACCTTTACAAGTACCATACATTTACACCGGCTGTTACAAACTCAAATCAAATTTATGTTTTTATTCTAAAATAGTAACAATAAAAGCAGTTTACTTCTCAAAACAGAGTCGTGCGGAATCAAACTTGTAACCTTTTGATTATCAGTCAGCAGCTCTTACCGTTACGCCACAAAAGCAGTCATGCTAAAGACGTGTCGATGTCGCACCCTAATGCGCTTTCTTTTTCTGCAGTTATATTCTTGAATCAAAGCACACTTGTTTTGTTATACTTGTACCATTTGTGAAAGTGTTTATTTGATATTTGGACTTCAGGCTTCACGCATCATGTCTACAGTTTGTCAATTATTACTAAAACATGAAAAACATTTCTGTTTCAACGATGTGTTTACATAGATTGTTGTAGACACGGAACACACATGAAATGCATGTGCTCCAAATAACAATATAGTATTTACTCTAGTCTATACAACTGTAAGCAACTGACACGGAGGTAAGCAGACGAGCTGAGAAAACCTTGTGCGGCGTTAAGGGGGATGTGATAGCAGGCTGCTTGCTGCTTATCGACTCAGTTAAAAGACAAAAGACGCTGACGGAGAGGTGTGAAGGGATTTAAGGTGGGACGGATTTAAGAGTTTTTTTTTGTAGGCTTTGGTAATTCTAGTGTTAAATGTCTTTCATATGTGCTTTATGATAGTTAGATCAATATTTGTACCATGGGGAAATTAAGCAACTATGAATGACTGGCAACATCTGTATCCTCTAATGGTGTCCATTATCAAAAGATCTACATTAAATCTCTCTGAAATGATTTCTCCTTATGACGGTGGTCACTGTGAAAGGCACTATACAGTATGTAATAAAAGATATACATTGTCATCTTTGTAACTTTGATTCTTCTTAGAGAGATTTTATTGAATGAGGAAGAAGTGTAGCTGGTCCTATCAAAGTACCTATGCCCTTTTATCAGTGAGTAAATTCAGCAGAGCCCTCACCTTTCTCATACTCCCTTCTCTTATGTTTAAAGTCTTCCAGACTGCTACTGCATTGGCGTTGTAGCTTGTGAGGCACACATTCCAATCTCCACATTTGCCCTGGACATAAATTAAATACATTAAAAGGAATAGAAAAAACACATAACAGAGAATAATTGTTTGCTTCGACACAGTAAAAAAAAAAATCATATAACAGGTACTAAGTTCTGCTTGTGAACTCTACAGTATAGACCAACTCAAAAAGCCCGGTGAAGATGACAAGTATAACATGAAGAACAATGTGGAGACACAATTATTGAATAAACTGATTGGAGTTTAGAAAAAAGGCTCATCAAGTAAAATGGTCTCATTACCTAACAATGAGTAAGGATGAGGTGATGGCCAGCACTTCAATGGCCAGTGAAGTCATCAACAGAGAGGAAGAGATATGACCTCAGCATATGAACAGGGGTCTGAAGATGATGACCATAAAGAGAACAGTGAAGACCTGCACATAAAATGCTTCAGAGACAGGGATGCTGGGAAAGGAAAAATGAAACAGGTCAGAGGAGTATAAACACCCTTAATTCCTCTGTGTATGTATATGACAAGAAGACAAATCACTATCAATTGGTTTCAGTAAGCAAACACAAACATTTTGCTAATTTAGTCTTCGATTTAATTCTAAATACCTTGCCACCAACTGATGACTCCTTGTGAACACAACTAGATAGGATGGCAAGATGTCACATGACTGAACACCGCCATATTACCTGTACAAACCTTTATACTGCAGCAGAGTGTTTTATTTTCACAAAGCTCCTCTTGAAGTCTATCAGTGCTTCATTTTTTGGAGATTTTCTGCTTTTATTGTACTGCTACTGCTAAGCCCAACTAAAAAGGTAGTAGTAGTTCTATTAATATTGTCATGTGTACAGAGTACAATGAAATTGTTACTTGCATGTCTGACCAACATGCAGTACCCTACAACTCTCTGGCACCCTGATAAACAACAATGTGGTGTGATTTTCATACCTATCAATCAATCAATCAATCAATCATATAGATAGATAGATAGATAACAACATCATGGCGCCGCAGATGGCAGCCTCAGTGCCTTGTTCCTTGGTGCTTTCTCTGCTTTTGTTTGTTTGTTCAGTGATAAGCTGTCCCCCTCTGATCACATACAGCAGAGAGGAACTCTTACACATCGGTCAATTCGCTGGTGAAATTTTTTCACTGTCTTTCACTCAGACAGAATACTTTATAGAACTTTTAGTCGGAGGAGCAGCCGCCCTTTACGGAATTAGAAAGAGACGCCGACGAGGGAAGCGAGCTGGAGCGCTTGTTAAACTGCGCCACCGGGGATTTCGAACTGCGCTCCCTTCAATACACCTCGCGAACGTCCGCTCTTTGGCCAACAAGATGGACGAACTGCTACTGTTAAACAGAATAAACACGGACTTTTCCAGATCTGCCGTCCTGTGCTTCACTGAAACCTGGCTTGGTGAGCACATCCCCGATAGCGCATTATACCTGCCGAGCTTCCAACTTCTCCGTGCGGACCGCATCACGGAGCTCTCGGGGAAAACGAAAGGAGGCGGAATCTGTTTCTACATAAATGAAGGTTGGTGTACAGATGTCACAGTACTAATCAAAACATGCAGTCCTCACTTAGAGTCTTTTTTCATTGACTGTAAACCGTTCTATTCACCGCGGGAGTTTACCTCGTTTATTCTGGTTGGTGTTTACATCCCACCTCAGGCCTGTGTTAGTGAAGCATTACAACACCTGGCTGACCAGATAACTAACATGGAGCACAAACACCCGGACTCCCTGCTCATTGTTCTTGGTGATTTTAACAGAGCAAACCTCAGGCAAGAACTGCCAAAATTCAGTCAGCATATTAAGTGTCCTACCAGGGACAAAAACACACTGGACCACTGCTACACTACATTAAAGGATGCTTATCGCTCTGTCCCTCATGCTGCCCTGGGACTCTCTGACCACTGTTTGGTTCATCTTCTCCCGACTTACAGGCAGAACTTAAGATCTGCAAAGCCTGTGGTGAAAACAGTGAAGAGATGGACCAACGAGGCAAAGCTGGAACTACAAGCCTGCTTTGACTGTACTGATTGGAGTGTTTTTGAGTCTGCAGCGACAGACCTGGATGAGCTTACTGACACTGTGACATCCTGCGTCAGTTTTTGTGAGGATATGTGTGTGCCCATGAAATCTTTTCGCACATACAACAACAACAAACCCTGGTTTACTACAAAACTCAGGCAGCTTCGTCAGGCTAAGGAGAAGGCCTACAGAAGTGGGGACAGAATCCTGTATAATCAGGCCAGAAACACATTGACAAAGGAGATCAGAGTAGCAAAGAGGTGCTACACTGAAAAGCTGGAAAATAGGTTTACAGCCAACGACCCTGCATCAGTGTGGAGAGGTTTGAAAGACATCGCCAACTACAGGAAACCATCCCCCCATACTGAAGAGAACCATCAACTGGCCAACGAGCTGAATTTGTTCTACTGCAGGTTTGATAATCCCTCTTTCACACCTCTCACCCACGCCAATCAAAATACACTCCCAGCACTCATTACCAAGCCCCTGCCCCTCCCCACTGACACCATACCTGCACTCAGGATCTGTGAAGGGGACGTGAGTCAGCTCTTCAGGAGACAGAAGATCAGGAAGGTACCAGGTCCAGATGGTGTGTCACCCTCCTGTCTTAAAGTCTGTGCTGATCACCCACCCCCATATTTACACAGATCTTCAACAGATCCCTGGAGCTATGTGAAGTTCCCTCCTGCCTTAAGCGTTCCACAATTATCCCGGTTCCAAAGAAAACCTCCATCGCAGGGTTAAATGACTACAGGCCAGTCGCCCTGACGTCTGTGGTCATGAAATCCTTTGAAAGACTGGTGTTGACCTACCTGAAGGACATTACAGACCCCCTGCTTGACCACCTACAGTTTGCTTACTGAGCAAACAAGTCAGTGGATGATGCAATCAACATGGGACTGCACTACATCCTGCAACATCTCGACTCTCCAGGGACATATGCTAGGATCCTGTTTGTGGACTTCAGCTCGGCGTTCAATACTATCATTCCAGAAGTCCTCCACACCAAACTCACTTGGCTCACTGTACCAGCTCCCATCTCCCAGTGGATCAAAAACTTCCTGACAGATAGGAAGCAGCAAGTGAGACTGGGAAAAATCACATCCAGCACACGAACAGTCAGCACTGGTGCCCCCCAGGGATGTGTCCTCTGTCCTCTGCTCTTCTCCCTCTACACAAATGACTGCACCTCAAGAGACCCGTCTGTTAAAATCCTGAAGTTCGCAGATGATATGACAGTCATTGGCCTCATCAAGGACAGTGACAAGTCTGTATACAGACGAGAGGTCAAACAGCTGGCCCTCTGGTGCGGTCAAAACAACCTGGAGCTGAACAAGCTTAAAACTGTGGAGATGACAGTGGACTTCAGGAGGAGCCCCCCCATTGCTGCCCCCTCTCACACTACTCAACAGCATTGTGTCTGCTGTGGAAAACTTTAGGTTTCTGGGATCCACAATTTCCCAGGACCTAAAGTGGGAACTAAACATAAACACAATTGTTAAAAAGGCCCAGCAGAGGTTGTACTTCCTGCGCCAGCTCAGGAAGTTCAACCTGCCTCAGGAGCTGCTCATCCAATTTTACTCTGCAGTAATCCAGTCTGTTGTTCTCTGTTCATCTATCACAGTCTGGTTTGGCTCAGCCACAAAACAGGACAGGAACAGACTTCAACGGACAGTCAGGATTGCAGAAAAAATCACTGGTGTTGATCTGCCCTCCATTCAAGACTTATACAGATCTCGAGTCAGGAAACGGGCAGAACACATCATTGCAGACCCATCACACCCTGGTTACAAACATTTTCAACTTCTTCCCTCTGGTAGGCGCTACAGAGCACTGTACGCCAAAACTACCAGACATGTGAACAGTTTCTTTCCTCAGGCCATCACTCTCATGAACACTTAAGTCAATCTCACAGCATCAGGGACAATACTAGGTAAAACCGGAGTCCAATTCCTTGTATGTGTACATATACTTGGCCAATAAAGCTGATTCTGATATAGTTTCTTTATCTATCTACTTATTATTTAATGTATAGCATTTCACATCTAACCATCAATCACAGAGTGGCTTACATATCTATTGAAGAGTGCCATCCCGAAGCATTAATTTATTTATTATATAGTGCCTTTCATTTTTATCTATCATAAAATAGTAGCAATACTTCTATTGTTAAGTAAATTTTTACTCTCTAAAGCACTTTGACTTGGTGTGTGTGTTACTGGTGTTGTACACAATGGTGATGTTAGGCATTTTTAGGACCTAAAAGTGTTGTTCAGCAACTGGATTGCTCACCGCTTGTGAAAAGCCGTCCCTGGACAAGGCAGAATTATAATCTTGGAAGGGTATGGACAAACCAAAAGAATAAAGCATAGAGTGCTATTATGGTACAATTATTTAAATTCTTTTTTTTTTTTTATCATTAAGCAACACTCAGTACCCTGGAATTACAAAGGGAAAGCAAGTTTTTAGAAATTTAATGAAAATAAAAACTGAAAAATTACATTAACAGAAGTATTCCGACCCTTTACTCTGTACTTTGTTGAAGCACCTTTGGCAGTGGTCTTCTTGGATTTGTCACTTGGATATTTTCTTCTCTGTAGATCACTGTCGGGCAACCGGTGTGAATTTTCTAGGGGCGCCGCGAAAACTTTTGTAAAATATTTAAAATTGCTAGTGTTTTTGAACTTTTGGTTGATTAAAAAGGTAATGTTAAAAAAATATATTTTATGTTGGAAAAACAGATAACGGTTAATCAGATTGTTGAATAAACGAATGTATTTATTTTGAATGCAAGTTAAAATTTTTGCTGTTCACCACTCATCATAATATCAACACCAGCGGTGTCAAAAACACATCTCGTGAGACTTAAAAAGTCTCGTTGTTAGAAGATCTCGCTCACTGGAAGCTCTTATCTCTGTGAGCAAGGTTTTTCAACACTTACGGAAATGGAGTCTAAGAAACGGGGGAGACTTCAAATGATCGAAAAGGAAATGCGCGTCTGTCTTTCGAAAATTGATCCTAGCGTCAATCTCATATGTGCTGAAAAACAATCTCAACATTCACATTAATTAAATATAAGATTTATCCTTTGATTCCTTTATTAATAAAATGTCTTTCAAACTTGTAAAATTAACTGTTTTTATTAGCGATTGTCCATAGATTGTGCCGTCACGACTTTATTTATGGGCAGTCCCTCAGGTGCGCCGCGAAAGAAAATTTTTGGACTTAGTGCGCTGCAACTCGAAAAAGGTTGCCTTTCACTGCTGTAGATCTTCTCAACCTCTGTTAGGTTGGATGGAGACTGTCAGTGGATAGTTATTTTCTGGTCTCTTCAGAGAGGTTCAGGTCATTCACAGAGTTTCTCTGTTCAGCTTTCCCTCAACCCGGACTAGTTTTTCAGTGCCTGGTGCTGGTGCTTCACTTGAAAATGCTTTATTATGATACTGTTTCAGGAAGGCACAGTGGCAGGGGTGGCATGGGTTTCTTCTGGGTCCTCCCATAGTCCAAAGACATGGAAGAACAATTTACTGTGATTTGGTCTGTTCTGGAGGAAACCACGGTTAGTGGATAACTACAAGTGCTGTGGTAAACTACACAGCTGGTTTTCTTTTAATATAGTTGTATCTTACAATATTCTTCTTGAAAAAATTACGTGTACAGTATAAGCTATTTTACAGTGTGTGTGTAATTGCAAGACACGGATCAATACTCAAGAACTATCTTGGCTTGAAAAAAATGGGAGGTACTTGTAAGTTTTACATCTTGTCTGAAGAAGGGGCCCGAGTTGCCTCGAATGCTTGCATATTGTAATCTTTTTAGTTAGCCAATAAAAGGTGTCATTTTGCTTGGCTTTTCTCATCACCACTAGTGATGTGTCGTTCGCGAACGAGCCGGCTCTAAGAGCCGATGCTTTGAAGCGAACGAGAGGAGCCGATGCCCGTCGAACAGAGCCGAAGCTTCAGCAGCTCCTGCTCAGCTCTGCTGAAAATCCATTCGGCAGGGGCGGGACTTTACTTATATGGGCACACAGAACATTGGCTCATAATGCCGGCTCGTTCACAAACAACACATCGGACTAGGATCGTACCATTATGTGAAAGAAGGAAGGGGGGCAGACGCTCCGAAGACAGTGAGTGTTGGTACAGGCCAGGTACACCGAGCGTGTGTCGCTGCGACAGATGAGGAGCCAGATTTAAATGCAAGCGCATCGTGAAGAAAAAAAGAAGAGTGAAGAAATGAGTGAAAGCCGAAAAAGAAGCAGCATCTGGCTGCATTTCAGTGATATTGGAGACTGCAAAGCTAAGTGCAGAATTTGTAATATGAAAATATCCATTAGGGCAGAGTCAACAACAAACCTGCACAGACATATAAGAACCACCCACCCATCCGTGCAACTGGAGGAGAGCGTGCCCTCTCTCCTGCCATCCACTGACCCTGGAAAAGAGCCAAGTACTTCTGCTGCAGCATCCACTGTCTTACCGAAAACTGCAGGTATAACACGGTCTTCAGTTCAAACCAAAATAAGCACATTTATTCCAAAACAAATAACGCCACACAAACAAATAAGTGTTGATGAGGAGCTGGATAAAATGATAGCTAGCGACTTTCAACCATTTTCCATTGTGGAGGACAGAAGATTTACAACTTTTGTACAGGCCTTAAACCCCATGTATGTTCTCCCTAGCAGAAAAACTTTGTCCCAAACAATTATTCCATAACTATATATCTGAGGATGGAGTACAACACTGTGCTTTCAGAAACCACTGCTCTGGAAAAAAGGTAGCATTTAATGACAACAGAGCTGTGGATGAGGCATTTCAAAGAATAAGTGCAGCAGCAGCAAGATGCAACCCCGGCAGCCTGTCTGCTCCTCCATCAGAGGGCCAAGAGGAAGAAATTGGAGCAGAGGCGTGTTCACAGGAACCACAAGCTTCTGCTGTGTGGAGGCTATTTGACGAAAGAGCAACAGGAGACACTGCAAGGAGAAATCCCACAGCTGATGCTATGCTGGAGTTGAGGTCCTATCTTGAGGAGCCCCTCATCCAAAGATCTGAAGACCCAGTGAGCTGGTGGGAGGCCAAGGCTGCAGTCTACCCACGCCTGGTTAAGGTAATGGTAGGAAGACTTTACATTGTCGCTACATCGGTCCCCTCAGAAAGAGTCTTCTCAAAAACAGGACAAATAATCACGGAGAGGAGAAATCGCATTAGCCCATCTAAGCTGAGGCATCTGGCATTTCTGAATGCCAACCTGGACTAAAAACTTTTATTCAAAGAGTCATAGTGTTGTGTTGTTGTTGTTGAGTTTGGCCTTTATTTAATTTGTTTGCTGTGGAAAAAATGCATAAAAATACGTAATGTCTGAAAACAATGAATAAGAAATTGCTTATACACAAACCATTCATAATTGCTTAATTAGGCTAAAATATAAGCATCCAAGTGATACTAAACGAAGAGCCATTCGGGAGCCGTAAGAGCCGGCTCTTTAAAGGGAGCCGATCCAAAAGAGCCGAAGCTTTGAAAAGAGCCGGAGTTCCCATCACTAATCACCACGATAATTTGAACTCGGCACGCGTGCGCGGTGTTTTGACGGAGGTTATGCTTTACTGCATCCTGCAACTTTGGCGACAATATCACGTGATAAGCTTTCGCTTTATAGTCTACACCAGGGGTAGGCAACGTCGGTCCTGGAGTGCCACAGTATGTGCAGGTTTTTGTTCCAACCCAGTTCCTTAACAAGAACTCAATTATTGCTGATGAAGCACATATTGCTTAAGTGACATTTTAATGCTTCATTTTAGTGGTCTCGCTTGTTAAGGTTCTCCAACCTTAATTGCTTATTTCAATCTCAAACTGCTGCATTCAGTGTTTTAATTGCTCCTTATTAGCAATAAGATGTAAAAGACAAAGCAGCCAGCAGTTCTCCAGCTAGCTTTTTTCCAATTACATCTGTGTGTGTTCATCATGCACGGTTTGATTTAATAAAACACTTAATAGAAAAATGTGACAGACTGACAATGATCTGTTTTAGGCTTCAAATCATTTGGATGATATCCTTGGAAAGGAAAAAAATCTACGATATAAAAGCCTTACATTGCACAGACTAACAAGCCATAAAATTAAATAAGGTCTGAGATTGGCAATGATTGGTTTCTAATTAAGCAATTGGGTTGGAATGAAAACCTGTAGCCACTGCGGCTCACCAGGACCGACATTGCCTACCCCTGTTTTACATCTTATTGCTAATAAGGAGCAATTAAAACACTGAATGTAGCAGTTTAAGATTGAAATAAGCAATTAAGGTTGGAGAACCTTAACAAGCGAGACCACTAAAATGAAGCATTAAAATGTCACTTAAGCAATATGTGCTTCATCAGCAATAATTGAGTTCTCGTTAAGGAACTGGGTTGGAACAAAAACCTGCACATACTGTGGCACTCCAGGACCGACGTTGCCTACCCCTGGTCTACACTCCTCTAGCCCCTGTTCCCCCAACCCCAAAGTCCCCGGATTGGTCTAAAAAATTTTGGTCACCTTAAATATATTCAACTTGAAAAATATCGAACTCATCCTTAAAAGTCCCGGGTCCTCGATGTGTTTCTGAGTGGGTTTCTTCTGGTTTCCTCCCACAGTCCAAAGACATGCAAGTTAGGTGGACTGGAAACGTGAAAAAAGGCCGGGATGTGTGTGCACGTTTTCCCGCAGTGATAAACTGGCGCCCTATCCAGGGAATGTTCTTGCCTTGTGCCCACTGATTGCTGGGATAAGCTTCGGCTACTCCGAGACCCTGGATAAGTGGGTTAGGAAGATGGGTAAATGTATAGAAGATCTTCTTTCGCTGGCTAACCTAGGCCCGATAGCGGAGCATCCCCCGTCCTCGACAATCCCTTATGAGTAAGGTGAATGTACTACTACACCAGTCGAAGCAAACACAAGAAGCAAGTACTCACCGCTTTGGTTGAATAATCAAGCCAGTACTGTACAAACAAAACTTTAAAGCCAAACGTTACTTTAGCGCTGTACGTCATAAAATGCGCCAAAATTCCAGTCGCAAAATGATGAGATCAAAAGAAAAGCCAAACAAAGTCCATGCGGCGAATACTGCGCGACAGCACCATCTGCCGACCAATGCTAAGAAGTGCGTAGAAATAAACACATTGACTCGTGACACATAATAATGAGTGCAGGTTAGTGCAGCTTAATGCGGGCACCACACTTCAATTTAGGGTTGCCAGACGTCTCTTATATACGGGACATTTCCCATATTTGATAATTTTGTCCCCTGGCCCGTACTGACCTTTCAGGGACACCCAAATGTCCCGTATTTAGTTCATTTTCAAATTTCGTAATAAAAATATATTTTTACTACCTTCTTACTGTACTTAGTTGTAACTTTATAAGTAATTATACTTTCTTTTCTCAGATTGTCTTGATGAAAAGAACCCAAATGTAACGAGGAAACGAGTGTTTGCTGTCTGCTTGCAACTTGTTCAGTGGCTCTGGATGGCTCGTTTTGTTCGTTGTGCAGTTCTGGATCAGCATTGCAACATCCAGTGCCACCAAAGTGTGTTGTTACTAATTGCCACGGCCCACTTTATTTCTAACTGCCTGTATTAAATAATAATAATAATTTCTCTGTTGTCTGTATTAAATAAATATTTTCAAATGATTTCACTTTTACCCTTTTTTTTTAGCTTGTATTAAACAATTTTCAAATTATTTTACTTTTGTTTTCCTCATAACCCATTAAAATCCTTGCTTTATGTTTGTAACTTATGTCTCTACTTTTATATAATATATTGGTCTGGGTGTGTAGGGGGCATGTAAAAATTATATATATAGTAATATAGAGAGATTTTAAGAGTGTCCCATATTTCTAATTTTTTAATCTGTCAACCATACTTCAATTAAGTTGAGAATCTGAAGCTATTGGCTCAGCCCGTCTCATGAAGAGAACACCATCCATGTCACAGACACACTGTAACTGCTTTAATACACAGCTTGGCCAAAAACGTTGCATACTTTAATATCATTGGACCGTCTTTAGATTTGATTACGGCACGCATCCTTCATGATATTGTTACGCAACATCTCAAAACATTTACTTTTTGCCTAGATTTGCATTACGTTTTCACCAGATTCTTGCAATGACGACGGGAGAGTCGAGCCACTCTGTAAAGTCTTCTCTACCACATCCCAAAGGCTTTAAATGGGGTTAAAGGTCATGGCTCTATGGTGGCATATTCATGTCCATCCATCCATTATCCAACCCGCTATATCCTAACGACAGGGTCACGGGGGTCTGTTGGAGCCAATACCAGCCAACACAGGGCGCAAGGCAGGAAACAAACCCTGGCAGGGTGCCAGCACATTGCAGGGCACACACACACCCATACACCAAGCACACATTAGGGACAATTTAGAATTGCCAATGCACCTAACCTGCATGTCTTTGGACTGTGGGAGGAAACCGGAGCACCCGGAGGAAACCCACGCAGGGAGGACCTGGGAAGCGAACCCAGGTCTCCTAACTGTGAGGCGGCAGCGCTACCCACTGTGCCACCATGCTCCCTGAACCACTCTTTCACAGCTGAATCTTGGCATTCTTGTCATAGAATATACCTGTGCCATCAGGGAAGAAAAAAATCCATTGATGGGATAGCCTGGTCATTCAATAGAATCAGCAGGTCCTCAGCCAGCTTCATTTTATTGCTGCATAACTTTGCTGAGCCAAGGCCTGACCGACTAAAGCAACACCAGAGGCTTGTACAGCAAACACTACCCATGATGGGGTCCAACGCTCGGTTCACTTCCCTACTTACCCTGATGCACCCATCTAGTGGCATAATACATAGTGGGCTTGTGGGGAAAAAATGTCAAGACATTTCCTTTAAAGTCCCAGGTCCTCAATGTGTGGATTTTGCCATTTCTGGCTTTCTTCTGGGTGCACCGGTTTCCTCTCACATTCCAAAGACAAGCTGGTTAGGTGGATTGGTAATGCTAAAATTACTGTGGGTGTGTGTGCCAAGTTTTCATGCTGCAATAAGTTGGCATCCTGTCCAGGAATTATTCCTGCCTTGTGCCCACTGATTGTTGAGGTAAGCTAGACACTGGATAAGTGCGTTAAGAAGATGGATGGATGGAAGATCTTGTTTTGTCGGCTAAACCTAGTCAATACGAACAAGAACAGAGCACTTCATCTACAGTTGTGCTTGAAAGTTTGTGAACCCTTGTCTATATTACTGCATAAATATGATCTAAAACATCATCAGATTTTCACTCAAGTCCAAAAAGTAGATAAAGAGAAATCAGTTAAGCAAATGAGACAAAAATATTATACTTGGTCATTTTGTTATTAAGGAAAATGATCGAATATTACATATTTGTGAGTGGCAAAAGTATGTGAACCTTTGCTTTCAGTATCTGGTGTGACCCCCCCTTTGCAGTAATAACTGCAACTAAACGTTTCCGGACTGTTGATCAGTCCTGCACACCGGCTTGGAGGAATTTTAGCCCATTCCTCCATACAGAACAGCTTCAACTCTGGGTTGTTGGTGGGTTTCCTCACATTAACTGCTCGCTTCAGGTCCTTCCACAACATTTCGATTGGATTAAGGTCAAGACTTTGACTTGGCCATTCCAAAACATTACCTTTATTCTTCTTTAACCATTCTTTGGTAGAACGACTTATGCGCTTAGGGCCGTTGTCTTGCTGCATGACCCACCTTCTCTTGAGATTCAGTTCATGGACAGATGTTCTGACATTTTCCTTTAGACTCATCTGATATGATTCAGAATTCATTGTTCCATCAATGAAGGCAAGCCGTCCTGGCCCAGATGCAGCAAAACAGGCCCAAACCATGATACTACCACCACCATGTTTCACAGATGGGATAAGGTTCTTATGCTGGAATGCAGTGTTTTCCTTTCTCCAAACATAACGCTTTTCATTGAAACCAAAAAGTTCTATTTTGGTCTCATCCGTCCACAAAACATTCTTCCAATAGCCTTCTGGTTTGTCCACGTGATCTTTAGCAAACTGCAGACGAGCAGCAATGTTTTTTTTGGAGAGCAGTGGCTTTCTCCTTGCAATCCTGCCATGCACACCATTGTTGTTCAGTGTTCTCCTGATGGTGGACTCATGAACATGAACATTAGCCAATGTGAGAGAGGCCTTCAGTTGCTTAGAAGTTACCCTGGGGTCCTTTGTGACCTCGCCGACTATTACATGCCTTGCTCTTGGAGTGATCTTTGTTGGTCGACCACTCCTGGGTAGGGTAACAATGGTCTTGAATTTCCTCCATTTGTACATAATCTGTCTGACTGTGGATTGGTGGAGTCCAAACTCTTTAGAAATGGTTTTGCAACTTTTTCCAGCCTGATGAGCATCAACAACTCTTTTTCTGAGGTCCTCAGAAATCTCCTTTGTTCGTGCCATGATACACTTCCACAAACATGTGTTGTGAAGAGCAGACTTTGATAGATCCCTGTTCTTTAAATAACACACGGTGCCCACTCACACCTGATTGTCAACCCATTGATTGAAAACACCTGACTCTAATTTCACCTTCAAACTAACTGCTAATCCTACAGGTTCACATACTTTTGCCGCTCACAAATATGTAATATTCGATCATTTTCCTCAATAAATAAATGACCAAGGATAATATTTTTTTCTCATTTGTTCAGCTGGTTTCTCTTTATCTACTTTTAGGACTTGAGTGAAAATCTGATGATGTTTTAGGTCATATTTATGCAGAAATATAGAGTAACATTGCAGGAGTTCACCATTTTTAATCAGGCGACTGACAGTAGTGGAGTCAGGCACAGAGAAGGTCAGCTGCTGAGAAAGCGTCTCGACTGTTGCAGGGCGGTGAAGCAGGTGAGACGCTAATGAAAAAGAGGCACAGGGCTTATTGGTTTTTAAAGACTGCTTCCTTCATTGTGTTTTAACCTCAGTTTTAAAGGATTGCGCGGTTCTCTCTCTCGCGCTGCCTGTGTGTGCCTCTGTCTCTCTCTGGCGCTGCCTCTGTGTGAACCAAGGTTCCACTGAGGTTGACTAATGAAAAGTCAATGTGGCTCAGAGCTGCATGTGGACTGTGGCACAGACAAACAGAAATGACGGCATGTTTTCAGAGGCGTCGCGTCCGAGTTGGTGGGCGTGGCTCTGTGAGTTGTCGTCGTATCGAATGGGCTTAGAGTTGGTGGGCGTGGCTCCTTCCTGCGTGCGCCATGGGTGTCTTACTTGTCGGCAGCTTAGTGAATCCACGCCCCCTTCCGGCATGCTTTCCATGGCTGTCTTGCCTTAGTGAATTATATATATAGATTCTAAAGGGTTCACAAACTTTCAAGCACAACTGTATCTATGCCACCCATTTCAATTCAGAATTGTAAGGTGCTGGAAGTCTTCCAAGTAACATCCTGTGCAAGACAGGAGCAGAGGGAAGCGACTCCCAATACTGTTTAGCGCTTGTTGTCCTTTTGGGATAACCTGCTTATTCAGTAGATTCAGGTTCAGGTACATTTCTTGACGAGGCTTTTTTCTTTTCTTTTTTATTAATAGGGTCCCCTGATACAGAAAACAGTGATATCTCGATGACGGGCGTGTGTCTGTGTGTCACAGTTTCTTGAGGACGGCTCTAGTGCTAAAACGGCTGGATGTAAATATAAAACTTTTTTTTTCTAACTGAAAAACTCAGATGTGAGCATCAGTAGGCTTTGTGCCCCAGGAACCAAGATACACAAACTATTCTGCAACATTTCAGTAATTATTTACCTTTATCATTCTGATCATAAAATAGGTTATTACAATAGTAATTGACTAGAAAAATATATAATTAATTGCAGAATTACGGTATTTGGTGGTTCTCTTACATGATTTGGCTCAAAACCTAATCAGCACATCATCATCTCATAACTGGCTTAGGTTTCGAGTTTGGGATTTTTCTGTCCAGCCGTTTTAGCTCTAGACTATCCTCAAGAAACTGTAACACACTGACACACACACACGTACGCATCATGGCTGCCACGTGTTCCCAGCGTTCATTTGATGAGTCCTCTGAGCACGTCCTTTAGAAATTGACATGACGCGTGCGCAAGTTGCATTACAAGCAAAAAGTCGAGAGGCGTAGTGTGATCAAAGTTGGAATGTGACGTCAGAGTCTCTGTTTACTATCTACGTGTGACAGAAAGCCGCTTTAAGGATCCTACGGGATCGATGTGCGCGCTTTAATGTTTGATGAATGGTTCGATGTGGTGAAGCAAAATGCCGACATACAGATGCATCCGTGGTGCTTTTATATTCAAGCGTCGCATATTCCCGATCATAATGACACGATACATTTTAAAAGTCTCACATACCATCTTCTGTGACGTCTTTTTTTTCTGGGGCTTCCTTCTGAACTAACAGCAGCGGCAAACAGCAATACATCAGCACACAGAACACATTAAATGTATGATATTCCAACTCTCTGCACATTTAGAATCCTTAGATTTATACTTGATATCACTTTCATGATGAAATGCATTAAAGTATGTATGTCGCATTTTACAGATAAATCGTTAATTTTGTTTAAATAATTTGTTTCTTGATATTGTATATCAAGAGGCCCTTGGATACGAAAACTATCGATATAAATTCTTCTCAATACAAGTGACATTTAAAAAATATTGATTTTTAAAAGTTTGTCCTGTTTCAGTACTACGTGCACTTATTGTATACATAAGAATTACTTATGAACACTTTGAATCACTTCATGATTGTTCCTTTTGTTTTGTCCGACGCCTCCTGACTCACCAGCATGAAAAAAAATCCCATATCTGATATTCCCTTTCTGTTTGTCCTGTTATTCAAGACGTCAAAGTATTTGCTCCCCCATTTTGGCTTTCTAGACCGACACACGCTATTTAGGGCATATTCTGTGCAGGAAATGACTCCATTATGATATGTGAGTAAACCAATAGGTGTCTTCTCCACAATGATCAGAGGGACTTGAAGTTGTGCAGGTCATATCAACTGATATCAGGGGTTCACCCCCCTAGTGGGATACGAGTGTTACTCCTTTTCAAAAAATGTCGATAAAATGAAGTCCAGTAAAAGCTTGTGAACTGACGTGTTATGTTATTTTGAGGTTGGTTATCAATAATAAGATATTTTATTAATCAATTATTAATTATCAATCTTAAATATTGTTTTTTTGTATCAGTAAGGTGCTGCTAGAGTATGTGAATTTCCCCTTGGGATTAATAAAGTATCTATCTATCTATCTATCTATCTATCTATCTATCTATCTATCTATCTATCTATCTATCTATCTATCTATCTATCTATCTATCTATCTAGCCGTTTAACAGCCACTCCCAGAGGGTTAAAAATGACACATTTCAAACATAAGGATATGGGATGCTTTTTGACTATTTCAGTGTCAGCAAATATGATGTATTGTTTCATTTTTGGCCCTCTACTAAGGATCTAACCTTCTGTCGTCCTCTATCGGAAGGTGAAAAATAATATTTTACGGGAATATTTTGACTTTAAACGTTTAAACTATTGCACTCATTTTAATATTTCAAATATTTCACGCAACTATGCTTGTTTATTATGTACTTAAGTTCTTCCTCGTGAAGTAAACCATTACATTTCTTGTAAATACCCCGAATTAGGGCGGATTTGGCTCATTCAGACGTTTTTTATTTGTATTTTAGTTTCTCTCTCTCTTCTTACTTAAAGAGTTATGTTGAAGTTCAGTTGCAGCTTGGGCTTAGTTTAAGAATGGAATGCCTGATGAATAATGAATGGCAAGCTTGTATTTTTTGGTTTATTGATGAAGTTACATGTTACATAAGAAGGTGTTACATGTTAGATTTCCACTCTCTGACACATTGAGTAATTTCAGTCAACAAATTCAGAAGTGCGTCAAGCTACTGAGGCTCCTTTATGCCAACACTGCGATTGCAACTACCAATTCAGAACGTTTACTTCTTTTCAGTCATTCTGGTGTGTATTTGAGAGGGGTCTGTTATTTGTACAGTGCATCCGGAAAGTATTCACAGCGCATCACTGTTTCCACATTTTGTTATGTTACAGCCATATTCCAAAATGGATTTAATTCATTTTTTCCCTCAGAATTCTACACACAACACCCCATAATGACAATGTGAAAAAGTTTACTTGAGATTTTTGTAAATTTATTAAAAATAAAAAAATTGAGAAAGCACATGTACATAAGTATTCACAGCCTTTGCCATGAAGCTCAAAATTGAGCTCAGATGCATCCTGTTTCCCCTGATCATCCTTGAGATGTTTCTGCAGCTTCATTGGAGTCCACCTGTGGTAAATTCAGTTGGTTGGACATGATTTGGAAAGGCACACACCTGTCTATATAAAATTCCCACAGTTGACAGTTCATGTCAGAGCACAAACCAAGCATGAAGTCAAAGGAATTGTCTGTAGACCTCCGAGACAGGATTGTCTCGAGGCACAAATCTGGGGAAGGTTACAGAAACATTTCTGCTGCTTTGAAGGTCCCAATGAGCACAGTGGCCTCCATCATCCGTAAGTGGAAGAAGTTCTAAACCACCAGGACTCTTCCTAGAGCTGGCCGGCCATCTAAACTGAGCGATTGGGGGAGAAGGGCCTTAGTCAGGGAGGTGACCAGGAACCCAATGGTCACTCTGTCAGAGCTCCAGTGGTCCTCTGTGGAGAGAGGAGAACCTTCCAGAAGGACAACCATCTCTGCAGCAATCCACCAATCAGGCCTGTATGGTAGAGTGGCCAGACGGAAGCCACTCCTTAGTAAAAGGCACATGGCAGCCCGCCTGGAGTTTGACAAAAGGCACCCAAAGGACTCTCAGACCATGAGAAAGAAAATTCTCTGGTCTGATGAGACAAAGATTGAACTCTTTGGTGTGAATGCCAGGCGTCACGTTTGGAGGAAACCAGGCACCGCTCATCACCAGGCCAATACCATCCCTACAGTGAAGCATGGTGGTGGCAGCATCATGCTGTGGGGATGTTTTTCAGCGGCAGGGACTGGGAGACTAGTCAGGATAAAGGGAAAGATGACCGCAGCAATGTAGAGAGACATCCTGGATGAAAACCTGCTCCAGAGGGCTCTTGACCTCAGACTGGGGCGATGGTTCATCTTTCAGCAGGACAACGACCCTAAGCACACAGCCAAGATATCAAAGGAGTGGCTTCAGGACAACTCTGTGAATGTCCTTGAGTGGCCCAGCCAGAGCCCAGACTTGAATCTGATTGAACATCTCTGGAGAGATCTTAAAATGGCTGTGCACCGACGCTTCCCATCCAACCTGATGGAGCTTGAGAGGTGATGCAAAGAGGAATGGGCAAAACTGGCCAAGGATAGGTGTGCCAAGCTTGTGGCATCATATTCAAAAAGACTTGAGGCTGTAATTGCTGCCAAAGGTGCATCGACAAAGTATTGAGCAAAGGCTGTGAATACTTATGTACATGGGATTTCTCAGTTTTTTTATTTTTAATAAATTTGTAAAAACCTCAAGTAAACTTTTTTCACGTTGTCATTATGGGGTGTTGTGTGTAGAATTCTGAGGAAAAAAATGAATTTAATCCAGTTTGGAATAAGGCTGTAACATAACAAAATGTGGAAAAAGTGATGCGCTGTGAATACTTTCTGGATGCACTGTAACAATATAACATTATCATTTTTGATTTATATCTATTATTTTGTAAACATCGGAGAGATGGTGTTATTTTATTGAATACTTGAAGTTCTTTTCAGCCTAAGCTGTTTTTTAGGCCACTGTCTCTCATCCTATGCAACAGGAGAGCAGAGATACAAAGCTCGTTTTGCAAAGTGGCAACGGTGGGATGGCTACGTAATGTTATACTTAGCTTGCATTAAAGACTCATTTAGGTTCTGGGATTTTGTGTAGCAGATAGCTTGGTGATCACCGGCACAAGACATTTTAAAACTACAGTATAAATGTCACCGTATTTCTACAGCGTGCCTCTCCACAACAATAAATTGAGCATCTGAAATGACATTACTGTTCAGACCATAGCCACTAGAGGGTGCCACGTTCATCTTGACGATCAGTCATTTGCATTTCTTCTGGAATACTTCTTCACATCATGTGGCACAACCCTTCAGCCCAGCAAGTTCCTGATACTTGGAAACAGATTTGTGAATGTAGGCAACTGTGAAACCTGACCTTCATTTTATCTCTTGCCCAGCAGGCAAATCCAACAGCAGCTTCTTCAAAGTCCTCTGACGGGATTGATCTTTGTAAATATTTCATCTGCTGTAGCACTAAATATCTTTTAGCAGTAAACACAATCTAATTAGATCCGAATACTTGCTGTATGCCACACTTAAAGCTATACTACGGAGGCTACTGCCACAAGCCTTAATTAGCCTTCGAATGAGGAGGAAAGTTGGTGTAAAACAGTCAAAATGAGGACTGCATAAAAGATACATGGGAAACAGCTTCACACCTAAAGTATGAAAGAAAATAATTAATGAGACTTAAAAGTGTCCTTTGTGTATTAGCAACAGGTAATTTGGTGGGTCATCCAAAGGGCGCCAGTTTATTACCATTGTGTAAGGCTGGGTGTTGTGGCCAGCAGAAGAAATCAGTTTTGGATGATACTTTGGAGATAATGATATTCAACACATTGTTTCTACAATTTTCTTAGTAGTACACAGAAGATAAATGATAAGCAAAAACGTACCAAAATTAATATGGAAGATATACTGTACATGGGCGGCACGGTGGTGCAGTGGGTAGCGCTGCTGCCTCGCAGTTAGGAGACCTGGGTTCGCTTCCCGGGTGGAGTTTGCATGTTCTCCCCGTGTCTACGTGAGTTTCCTCCCACAGTCCAAAGCCATGCAGGTTAGGTGCACTGGTGATCCTAAATTGTCCTTGGTGTGTGTATGTGTGTGTGCACCCTGTGGTGGGCTGGCGCCCTGCCCGGGGTTTGTTTCCTGCCTTGTGCCCTGTGTTGGCTGGGATTGGCTCCAGCAGACCCCCATGACCCTGTAGTTAGGATATACTGTAGCAGGTTGGATAATGGATGGATGGATATACTGTACACCCACTCACTAGGTTACATGGTTTTGCTGGGAATATCCTAATACAATGGGCCTCAGTTACAGTGCCGAGAGTTAATCAGATGTTTCAGAAGTGCTACATGTACCATATCAACAACCGAGTACTTTTATGTATGCAATATTTGCTTTTTTCTTTATCTGCCCAGGGTCTAGTACAGTCTTTCTCAAAGTGGGCGATAACGCCCCCTTGTGGGTGCTGGAGGCATCCAGGGGGGCGTTAAAGGGCCCAGAGAAAATTGGGGGGTGTTGAAGAGGTTTAGGGGGGCGATGGCTGATTTGTGTTTTTTTTCTAATATTTTAAAATTTAAACTAAAATCAAAACCTACCTACTATACTACATTGATTTATTTCGTTCTTATTCCTGTCCTGTTTGATTGTATAAATATAAATAATTTATCATGGCTTTCGTAGGTAGCCCATGAGTAATCAAGTTTTAACAAGTTTTTATTAAACAACGCGATTTGTGCAATCCTGTATCAAGCGGCCGGATCATCGATAGTTGTTCTAACTGATTCCGGTCGTTTTTATCGAAAATAAAAAATATTGAAAATAAAAAATATCGAATTAAAAAAGTCGAAATTTTCGTATAAATAAAAAATTAATCTTAGCCCTAGCCTTAACCCCTAAACCAATTTTTTATTTATATTAAAATTTCGACATTTTTTAATTTGATATTTATTTTCTATATTTTTTATTTTCGATAAAAATGATGGTTACCGTTCTAACTTGCTCAGTACGAATTCTGTCGAATGAGGTAAACGAGTTTGTGCATGTTTGTCTTATTCCTGTCGGTGCGTGCTGTATTTTAATCCTATATAAGAGCGTGTAATACTTCTTTTATTTTCATTAGCGTTTTTCGCGCGCAATTGTTAGAAAGTTTTTTAAGCTCGATACTTTACTCACGTATTTGTAAAGACAAAACCATGTAGGAAGCAAAAAAGAAGAGACGGCAATACAGTGCGGAATATATTAAATACGGATTTGTTGAAAATCCCACAAATCCATCTTCGCCTATGTGCCTTCTTTGTCAAAAAACATTTTCGAATGAAGCGATGAAGCCTTCTAGGTTACAAGATCATTTGAATAAAATGCATCCAGATAAGAAAGAAAAAAATGAGGCCTATTTTCAAGACCTGGAAAAGAAGTACATAGCTCAGCCAACTGTATCAAAACTTTTTTCACCGGCTTCTAAGCAAGACGATGACGGACTTCGAGCCTCGTACAATATCTCTTTGTTAATTGCTCAAACAGGCAAACCACACACTATTGGAGAAGAGTTAATTTTACCGGCAATAAAAGAAGTAATAACTACTGTGCTCCATAAACCAGCGGCAGATATTATTCGAAAAATTCATTTGAGCAATAGTTCTGTGCAAAGACAAATTGATGAAATGGCTGAAAATATTGAAGACTCATTGTGCAATCATCTGAAGACTAGTCAATTCTCAATTCAGTTGGATGAGTCCACTTTACCAACTAATGAAGCACTGTTTTTGTCATACGTGAGGTTTATTAAAGATGAGAAATTTTTGTGATTTTTAAGATGTGGTAAAGTTAAAAATTTTGGGGGGCGCTAGAAAATAATTGATTCTCAAAGTGGGCGGTAGACAAAATAAGTTTGAGAACCTCTGGTTAGTACTATTAGTTCATTTGCACGCTTTATTCTTTGACACATATCACTTTCTAAGTCCGCTTAATCCTGTGGAGTGTCACAAGGGAGCTGAAGCCTAACCCAGCAAGCATAGAACTCAAGGCAGGAACAATCCCTGGCCAGGGCGCTAGCCTATTGCAGTGTGAGCACATGCACACAAACACCATGGCCAGTTTAGCATCACCACTCCACCTAACTTGCATGTAATTGGTCTGTGGGAGGAAGCTGGTACACCCTGAATAAACCCATGGAGACACAAGGAGAATATGCAAAATCCACACATGGAGGACTTTAAAGGATAAGTTTCATACTTTTTACGCTAAATTTATTTCTTCACAAACATAGCATATACAGTATGCATTTGCCACATGAAATTGTGCTTCAAAGTCCAGCAATTTCTAAACATTTAAAAAAATATCTTGTATATGTTGAAATTAATAGGGCATGGGTATAGTCAGAAAATGAAAGCCTTAAAACTTACCAAATGCGTCCATTTTTCAAGCCAAGACAGTTGTCAAGTATTGATCCACGTCTTGTGATTACGCACACATTGTAAAATAGCTTACTGTATATGTGTTATTTTTGAAGAAAAAAAAAACTCCACCAATATTATGAAGTTAAACCATCTCTCTATTATAAAAAAAAAAACTCGTGGTGGAAGGGAGACCAGGGAGACGAGACGTGATCTTCTCGGATGACACTTGAAGACCCGCGAGATGAAAGGGATTGACCACGGAGCGTCTCGCGGGGACCTAAAACATGAGACTTGGTGCCAAGAGATTGCAATTTGACATCCAGCGAGAGACACTTTAACATCACGCGAGACAACATTTAAAACAAGTTCATGGACATCTAACCAAAGCAGTTGTTGGAATGCTTTTGGGAGTCAGATATCATGTGCTCCCAGCTCTTAAAACAACGACAAGCAGAACACGCAGCTTGCCAGCAGCAGCAGTTGGAAGCCAGCAGAAGATCCGACTGCAACTCCTTAATGTGCGTTCAGCCCACACTTCACAACGCGAGCGGCAGAGACACGAAGTGGCAAAAGGACAGCTGCTGTACAGGCTTTTAAATGATCAACGCGCAGCACAACAAACATAACAGGCAGCTCGCCAGTAGCAGCAGCAAGACAACATGATCCACCTGCATCTCCTTAGCGTGCATTCAGCCGCCCCCCCCCCTTCACAATGCGAGCAGCGTTATATGTCCTGTGAGAAAGATTTAACCACACCCGGGGCCGGAAATAAAGGACAAGTATTGTATTTAGAAAAGTTTTAAAGTAAAAGTGAAAATAATGCATATGTAACAATTCTCATTGTACATCCGGTAAACCAAACCCAGGGGTGGGCGAGCGAAGCCCCCTAGTTTTAAAAGAAAACGAGCTGTGGAAGATACAGTGCATCCAGAAAATATTCACAGCGCATCACTTTTTCTACATTTTGTTATGTTACAGCCTTATTCCAAAATGGATTAAATTCATTTTTTTCCTCAGAATTCTACACACAACACCCCATAATGACAACGTGAAAAAAGTTTACTTGAGGTTTTTGAAAATGTATTGAAAATAAAAAAATTGAGAAAGCACATGTACATAAGTATTCACAGCCTTTGCCATGACGCTCAAATTTGAGCTCAGGTGCATCCTGTCTCCCCTGATCATCCTTGAGATGTTTCTGCAGCTTAATTGGAGTCCACCTGTGGTAACTTCAGTTGATTGGACATGATTTGGAAAGGCACACACCTGTCTATATAAGGTCCCACAGTTGACAGTTCATGTCAGAGCACAAACCAAGCATGAAGTCAAAGGAATTGTCTGTAGACCTCCGAGACAGGATTGTCTCGAGGCACAAATCTGGGGAAGGTTACAGAAAAATTTCTGCTGCTTTGAAATTCCCAATGAGTACAGTGGCCTCCATCATCCATAAGTGGAAGAAGTTCAAAACCACCAGGACTCTTCCTAGAGCTGGCCGGCCATCTAATCTGAGCGATCGGGGGAGAAGGGCCTTAGTCAGGGAGGTGACCAAGAACCCGATGGTCACTCTGTCAGAGCTCCAGAGGTCCTCTGTGGAGAGAGGAGAACTTTCCAGAAGGACAACCATCTCTGCAGCAATCCACCAATCAGGCCTGTATGGTAGAGTGGCCAGACGGAAGCCACTACTTAGTAAAAGGCACATGGCAGCCCTCCTGGAGTTTGCCAAAAGGCACCTGAAGGACTCAGATCATGAGAAAGAAAATTCTCTGGTCTGATGAGACAAAGATTGAACTCTTTGGTGTGAATGCCAAGCGTCACATTTGGAGGAAACCTGGCACCATCCCTACGGTGAAGCATGGTGGTGGCAGCATCATGCTGTGGGGATGTTTTTCAGCAGCAGGGACTGGGAGACTAGTCAGGATAAAGGGAAAGGTGACTGCAGCAATGTACAGAGACATCCTGGATGAAAACCTGCTCCAGAGCGCTCTTGACCTCAGACTGGAGCGACGGTTCATCTTTCAGCAGGACAACGACCCTAAGCACACAGCCAAGATATCAAAGGAGTGGCTTCAGGACAACTCTGTGAATGTCCTTGAGTGGTCCAGCCAGAGCCCAGACTTGAATCTGATTGAACATCTCTGGAGAGATCTTAAAATGGCTGTGCACCGACGCTTCCCATCCAACCTGATGGAGCTTGAGAGGTGCTGCAAAGAGGAATGGGCGAAACTGGCCAAGGATAGGTGTGCCAAGCTTGTGGCATCATATTCAAAAAGACTTGAGGCTGTAATTGCTGCCAAAGGTGCATCGACAAAGTATTGAGCAAAGGCTGTGAATACTTATGTACATGGGATTTCTCAGTTTTTTTATTTTTAATAAATTTGCAAAAAACTCAAGTAAACTTTTTTCACGTTGTCATTATGGGGTGTTGTGTGTAGAATTCTGAGGAAAAAAATGAATTTAATCCATTTTGGAATAAGGCTGTAATATAACAAAATGTGGAAAAAGTGATGCGCTGTGAATACTTTCTGGATGCACTTTACCTCAGCACTTGTAGTCTTCCATTAACCTTTCACCCACCCAACCCCTTCACCACCAGGACTTGTTTCCCCCAAATCAGTACACGGTTCATGCCATTTGATAGTTTTTTTTTTTTTTAAATTCCCTATTTATGTGCAAACTCACTCAAGTGAAAAGGAAATGTACCCTTCAATAAAAAATGGTACCAGGAATACGAGATAAAATGATTATATCCAGTTGCCTTTTGTTGTCACAAACATGCATCGGAAACACAGAAGGCATGTTTACGTTTCAAACAGAACGTATTCAGTAAGTTTTAGGTTTTTATTTTCCGTTGATGCCTCATGCCCCATTTCCTCAATTAAAAAGTGCCAGTACAAGCAACATATTTTAAAAAATGTATAGAAATTGCTGAATTTTAGAGCACAACTTCATGTGGCAACTGCATATATACCATGTTTGGGAAGAAATAACTTGGACTTGAAATCAATACCAACCTTATCCTTTAACCCATGTCTTCTTATTGTGCAGCAGCAGGTCCAGGCCACTCTTGCACATGCTACACAGAAGTAAAACAGTTTTGTTGCAGATCAATTCTTGCTTGTCCTAGTGACTTGTCATTGCAAAACACAATTTTAGAGTAAAGTGTACTTTTTTGAACTCAAACAGGTAATTAGTAGGAATAAAGGGAATTTTTGGGCTAAATATAATTTCACCCTGAAGGACAGCAGTTCTCAAACTGTGGGGCGCGCCCCCAATGTTGCCATATGTGGCGTAATTTCGCTATTCGTAGGGAAGTTTTAAACTTGTAGCGGTGTATCGGCAGCAATAAATATAGGAATAAATTTTATTAGGGTTTCAAAAAAACATTAGGGGGGCGCGATTAAAACTGTTATGAAAACTCGGGTTGCAAATACTTAAAAGGTTGAGAAACGCTGCTGTAGGAGATCCTGTAAAAGTGGCAGCTTCAGTCAAGAGTTCAATGTAACACTTTATCTGTAATCTTGTACCATTACAAAGTTTTGGAGGGTTTAAAAGCAGTATACACTGAATTGTGGTTGACTTTAACTTATAACATATAAATGTGCATAAACGTCAGTGCCATGTGTCCCAGCTACAAAATATTTCAGGGGATGTACTTACTTTTTCATGTGATGGTAAAATGCCTATCAGAAAAATTCCACTGCATGATACTCCCATCGAAAAGCTTCAGAGTAGGGATGATATACTTTTGATAATGTGGAGTGTTTCATGCATGACATTAAGTCTTCTGACCAAAAAAAATCAACTTTGGCTTTATATCCAGATGACTTCAGAGTCTCCCATGTGCCTACTGACAAGCTCTAGTCGAGGTGTCAAGTGCGTGTTTTTTCTTTGCCAGTCTCCCATAAGGCTTGTGACAGATGAAGCACTTTGGCAACAGTTGCTGTTTGCAGAGTCTCTTCAGTCTCATTCTCAGCAGCTCCATTGGAGTTATCACTGGTCTCTTGGTGGCCTCAACAGTTGTCTCTTCTTGCACGATCACTCAGTTTTTGTGGTTGCTCTGCTTTAGGCAGATTTACATCTGTGCCGTACTCTTTGTTTCTTAGTGGTTGCTTTAACTGGATATTAGGTGACTTGAAATATTTTCTTGGGGGTGATGAAGTCTGTGGTGACCAACACTAGAAAGAAGCAAAACGATTTCTAAACAGTCCATGAAAAAAACCTCACGTTAATGCTGTTGTTTAATCCACATATGAAGCCGTCCTTCTTATGCTCACAATGGCCCAAACACTTATATTATTACTAAAACATTGTCAAATAAACCACTTCTGGATCACACTGTCATGAACAAATAATATAAGACACATCGGGATGCACCCAAGCATTTGAAATGAAGTCCTTGGAGATGCAAACAAACTTAAACTTACTGGTACAGCAGTTATTCCTTACATGAGCCAGTTTTATATTTTAATAAAAAGAAAAAAAATTACAAAGCCTTTTTTCTGTTTGCACGCTGGATCAAAAGCAGGGGTAAAACAGTTCAGTTGCAGAGTTCAGTTAAGATATCAGGAGTTCACTACCAGAAATTATTAGGGATGATGCAGAGTAACTGGCCTCGAAATCTTTCAATCAGTCCTCATGACATACTATTGTATACAGAAATTGTCACACACAGTTGAATTTTCAATAACAGCGTGGATAATCAACATTTTATACATTTTTTTTCCTTTTAATGCTAAAACATGCTACAATAATGTTACAAAAGTATGCTAATTACATTGATGAAATCATTGCCGTGACCTGGGTAAAGGCCACCCATCAGTCTCTGTCTTTTTTCAATGTTTTTGTTGACCAAGGCCTACTTAAAGTGCTAGCCAATCAAATCCATCTACATTAACCTTTATTTAACAGGTACATTTTTGCTAAGACTTATAAATCAGTAGTGTGCGAAAACAAACATGACAGAAACCATAGAAGCACTAAATCATGTATTTTATCAAAATTAATCTGTAAGCGCAAGTGAGCATTTACATGACAAATTAAATATAAATCACAGCTAAAACAACACAAAAAATTCACATGTTCAAAGATGATGGCTAGTGCATTATATAAAGTCTGACAAAAGGTTAAGGCACAGAGTCAAGTAATCAGGGTGTAAGGTTCCGGAGGCTGAGTCTGAAGAGGTGGAAGCGTCAGTCCCTTTTGAAAACCGGAGATGGAATTCACAATTCTGATGTTCTGTCACCTTGGTTGGCTAGGGCTAAGAAGTTGCTCATATGCGGTGCATTTTCTCGGCCTCAACAGCGCCATCCTCAGCCAACCAGTGCAGACGTAAGTAGTCTTGAGGTACACCAAGTCAGATCTCCTTACTGCTCAGTATACCAACACTGGAGATTTTAATTCAGTGTTAGCCAACATCAAAGATTTTAATCCAGCGCCTTCTGCAGTTGGAAGCCAGTGGAAAGAGTTGAGTATCAGCATCTTGGCATAATGAGAAACTATAAAATGCCAGATTCAAGAACACAGATGAGAGACTTGGAGGGAATTATGGCACTGTTCTAACATGATCTATTATTATATTGAAGGAACTAGTATCTAATATCAAATTGGTGATGCAAAAATATGACCCCCACAATAATTGTTTCAACAATTTTGTGTAATTTTCCAAGTGAAAAATAGTAGTAAAGACACAAAGGCACAGTAGGATAAGAGATAACATGTTGAATGGAATCATTTTAAAAAAAGGCTGATGTATAGCCTTTAGCATATGCACAAAGTTCTAAAGCCCTGAGTTTACTTGCCACATATCAAATGTAGAAAGCATGAACCTCTTGTACAGTGAGGATCTGGACATACACAACTGATAATTTTACAAAGCTGAATATGCACTGAACACTCAGCAGTTATGCTAAAAGCCAGATCTTGGGAGATTAAGAAAAAACAAACAAACCATCACACACTGCTGAAAAGCAGGACACACTAATAAGATAATACAGAACACGATCATCTCATTCAAACAGTTCCATTGAGAGGGGTAAGAATCAGGCTAGGAATGAAACAGGGGTAGAAGATGTAGAGGATGATATATATTTAAAGCAATATGTAGCTAGGGCAACATCTAATCTTATCAGGGGTCTTCAACACATCGCTCGAGAGCTACCCCGTTAGCTCACAACCCCTTTCCAAGTAGCTCGCCAAAGGGTTAATGAATCCTACATAAATTTGAAAACTTGATTAGTCAAATTAGGGGTGGGCGATCTTTCCAAAAAAATCATATCATGATCCTTTTAACACAAAATCACGATCCACAATCTGAATTGCAATCTATCTTTTCAATGTGGTATACACTTAGGAGAATATCTGAACTCAATCTCATCAAGATCTAAGTAATACTTTATTTTATATATCAAACAAAGTTGAATTCAATGGTTCTCTTGTTCGCTAGCTAAGTGGAGTTAAGGAATATGCCCCGAAGCTGGCGAGTGAGTGAGGAAGGCCTCTCCCCTCAGCCCGCTGTGTGGATCTCGAATTCGCGCAACTAAATTGGTACTGCAAGCGAACTATGTACGATACATAGCGAAATGAGAGAAGTCGTAAAATCAGCCGGAATGTTCAAACAAATTATAGAAAATAACCCGATCTGAATTCATTAAGTAGTTCTATTATGAAAAGTGGACAGACATACAGACAGAGAGACATTGGATTTTATGTATTATATATTAGTAAACCTTCAAAATAATGTGCAGTTAAAGTTTCAACAGCATTCTCAGTATTTCTGGAGCTTAGCAGAGCCAGAAAACTATACGAATCTTCACTAAGCAGCTCTGAAAATGTCTGCTTTGTTTGGGTCTCCATACCTCTGTGAGCCTGACATTAATGTCATGAAATCAAAGTTCAGAACAAAACTGATAGACGAATATTGAAATGACTCGATAAGAGTGAACCTCAGTGGCTCCACTCCACCATCCACCTGCCTCTCTTGTTGACTCCATACAGTGCCAGTCACCTGACTAACTCAAAAACACATCACACGTGCAACTGAACATGTGAATAAAGTGAGACAGTAACATAAAACAAAATGACAGATGACTAAGTCGTATCTGTGTATTTGGAATTGCGTTGTTTGGTTTTGACAGCACTCATGTTTTAATTCAATAGTGTGAGATACACTAGAAAATGCATACAGACATACAAAATGCACTTGCAGGGGAACTATATACTTTTTGTGACGTTTTAATGCAAAATGTGAGTTGTGGACACCAACATTTTGTAAATGTTCAGGCAAATCAAGCGTATTCAGTTTGTTTGGGTTGAAATAAGCTATGAGAATAAACGTTAGAAGGCAGGAGTAGCTATCAGCCATTTTTATTTTGTAAAAGTAGCTCGCTCTCAGGGGAAAACAGGTTGGAGACCCCTGCCCTAGCTACATACAATACATGCTTTAAATATTGAGATGTGGAAGTCTCAAATATACACCTTACATTAGCAACTCCAAATGTCAATTCAGTAACTTCTTCCATCTATCCACCCACTCACACCAAGTCATAAAAAATAAAAATAAAATAAAATAATGACCTGGCAATATGCCTTACAGTCATGGAAGAAAACAATCCGAGTACTGTACTTGCAGCCAATTCATACACACAAACAGAGGAACATGCCAAGTCCACCCAGAAGACAAAACAAACTGCGGCCAAAGCTCTCTGATGTGGCCCTTTGTAACGTCTGTCCACTTTCTATGCCTGCTTCTTTCTAGTCTGGATTCCTGAGCAAAGCATATAAGGCAAGGGGCACAAGGCCACCACAGATCAAAATGTATTAACCAAAGTACCATATTTATTAACATATTTATAAAAATAGACAATGACAACTTTGTTAAATACATCTTGACTATAATCTTTTGACAAACTCATGATGTTACATACATGATGTAAAATTGATACGAAGGCACTTTTTAGCACAAATCTACAGATTTTGACATTTCATAATAATGTCTAATGTAACAAATGTACATAACATTTGGTAAATATTAACAAAAGTATCAAGATATTAAAATGAAACAGATACATTTTAACATGTTTTAAATCTTCACCTGTGAAAAGTATTACCACATATAAAATAAAATAAAACATTACAAAATAGAGTGATAATGTTTGAGGCTTCTGTCACAGCCAAAGTTGCAATCACATATCACAATTGTACCTAAAGAATAAAAACAGAAACATTTACCATTATATTCAGCTTATTAAAAAATACCTGTTTATAGTACATTTCATGTAAAACTGCAGCCCCAAATTCCTGACAGATATTCCTTTTCTGTGGATGGATTCAGATGTGTGGATGAAACCTGCAGCCTTTTTCAGCCTTGCACTTTAATCACTATGGAGCTACACAGCCTACATATCATTTTTACCATCAATAATTTATTCTTGATATGTATTTAAAGTGATTTTTAGTTAAAGAAAAATACATGAAATTATTTCCTTTCTACACCAGCTCTTCTCACATGATCCAAAATCGTCTTAATAGTTTAAAAGAAAAATGTTCTCATTGATGAATGTTTGCCTGTCCTTCTTAAAGATTTAGAAAAATCTGAACAGTCATTGTCAACTGCACTTGTGCCAAAACTAACCCCTTCCTTGTTCATTATTCTTGCTTCAATACACATTTTTAGAGATTGTTGTAGCATTCTTTTGACTCCCCTTCTCGCTTATGATCTCAGAAAAGAATCTCACAACAGATTTCCCCCATTGTTGCAATGAGACCACAGAGATGGCATAACTACAGCTTAACTGTACAATACAGGTACAGTGAGCATTACTGTGAAGACATGTCCAGAATTTTGTAATATAACCCACAGAATTACCTTGGGAGAATGAGGCGACAGTACTGTTAATTTTAATCAAATAGCTTTATATTTGTACAAAGTAATCCCTTCAAAACACTTCAACACTTCAAAAGAGAGACTGCAATGCAACTGTTCTCACTGCACCCCTGTTAACACGCTTCTGAATGGGTACTGACCTGCAAGTGAAATTAAATGGAGTCCTCCAATTTGCTCTTTGAGGATTTCTTTTTCTGGAAAAACAAGAAATGCAGATGTTCATTGATAGCAGTCTAAAAGCTTTGCCTACTTTTACAAATGATTCAAACTGGCAATCACAGAATAATAATTGCCCAACACCAACCAGAAATACTGATGGTATGAGTGGCACATCTTATTTTACACAACTCCTTCAAGTATCAGGGTGTGATTATAGATTAAATTTGTCTAAATAAAGTGCTAATGTTTTTATTAAAAGGTAGTTCTAAACCATTATAAATATACTACCTGTTTGCTACTGCATCTGTAGGGCATTTGGTGTAGGATTTTCTGTTAAGTCTCTACAAGACTGGCAAGGTTCTTATTGTGATCATCTTGGGGTGCCCAACTTTTACTTACTAGCAATGTGCCTGATTGGCAGAAAAAGTTGTTAACATAATTTGTGGTAGCTGGAGAATATCAGGCTTGCTGGATTGCAAGACAGTTCTTTTCAATGCTGCAAGGATTGACAGACCACAGTTTGAATGAGAGTAGACTTTAGATTTCTATCAAAGAATTTAGGACTGTGTTTCTTAAACTAAGTGTCGTGACGCAAACTAGATTGTGGACATGTTTATGATGGGTTGCCACACAGTTGTGTAGTAAAATTAGCCAAGTTCATCCAAACAAGAACTCTGTGGTGAGTAATATACAACACTCTGTTTGGTGTACTATTTACTGTGGCAGCATATGATCGGAGATGTACCCACAAACAATGCTGTTAACACATCACACAGAGAAGTGATACCACATTTTAGATGTAAAGCAGTAGCTGCTGTTAGTTTTAAAACCACATTGTGACTCATTTACTGATCTGTTCTTTTGTTTTGTCATATATATATATGCACATTTTAATTTTTGTATATATTGTGGGAGATGGCTGGTCATTCATCCCGGCCAATACCCCCAGGGCGCTAGATGGAGCCCTCCCTGCAGCATGGAAGTGCCCCAAAAACCAGCAGGGAATCCTGGACAATGGAGTTTTTATTCCCGACCCTGCTGGACACCGTGGGGCCCGCCAGAGGACGCTGCAGGGAGGCTCAAGGACTTACATGTGCCCTATAACTTGGAAGTGTGTCTTAATTACCGCGACAGAGGAAACAATGTACTTCCAGGATGAAGAAGAAGAGTTTTCATCTGACCTGGAAATGCTAACTAGTCACATGGACAAGGGTTCAGGAGCACTTCCGGGTCATGGACTATAAAAGATTGTGGGAAACCCAGACGAGTGAGCTGAGCTGGGAGGAAGGGTGGCTAAGTGTCTGGAAGTGGAGGATTAAGTATTGGTGATTGATTATTGTATAGTGTATGAGTAGTGTGGAGTGGAGGGTGCTTGTGCACTTTATTATTATAAAATAAAAAAGTCTTGGACTTTTACCTTGTGTTTCGCGTGGTACCTGAGGGTTCAAGGGAGCAATAGCGCCCCCTACTGTTATTATATATATATATATATATATATATATATATATATATATATATATATGTTACAAACTTTACTGTCAAATAATGCAAAGAGTATGCGACATGTGTTTTGCCCTTATTTGGGCTAATCAGGTGTACACACTCGTCTGCACCCCTCTCAGGGATCAAACCTCGGACGTCAGTGTCAGAAGCGAAGCCTCTTTACACGGCGCCACAGCGTGTGGTTCGTTTATTTGACAGCCTGGAGATCAGAGTAATTACATTCATAGCATCCGTTGTCTGAGTCCCGATCTGATTGTATGGGTGGTTACCTACCAGGTAACGCATGTGGTATATATATATATATTTATATGGAGAAAACAATTTATTGACAACACATACTTCATATGTGCAAGATGTTTTACAGGAATGTCTCAACCTGCACACCATCATGTTCAACACATGTACCATAAGTGGCACATGAATTGTCATTAATAATTGTATACAAGTATATACATAGCAGTACCAGTAGTGTTAACATAATTTTGCCTCACCCTGTATATTTTAGAAACACCTTTCATTGCTTTTATCCCAACTGTACTTCTAAATGACACAATAAATATATACAAGCAAGACAAAGTTACACTTTAGTTTTAGAACCTTGTCATACCATTACAAAGTTGGAAGGTTTTGGGATTTTGGTTGATGCGAATTAAACAGCCTTTTCAAAAAGATTTTTTGAAATTCTTGTTAACAGGCTTGTAAAGTAAAACATTACTTTCTTTTATCATTCTAGTGCTGTGTGTTTTAGTAGTGATATAAATCTATTAAGGGAAACACGATGGCAAAGTATTAAGAATTATTCTCAGCCGTATCACTTTATGGAGTTTGCACAAACATATGGTGTTATGGATTTGACTTTGGTTTCTTTTCCTATCCCAAAATCTGCATTTTCAGTTAACCGATAATGCTAAAATTGTCTGGTAGAGGTTACTATGCTCTGTAATTGAGTTGACTAGTATTCAATCCAGCTTATGTCTAAAGATGCCAGGATACATTCTGTCTCTTCATGGACCTGTAATTGAAAAGTGTGACTTTGGAGATGACACAGACACATGTACTGCACTGGGGGCATGTCCTTAGCCTCATTTCTATTGCGCAGAATAGAACCAACACTTCTGAAATTTCGACAAAACACAAATGTGAATCACCTGTGTTTCCAATGAGTGATTTTATGCATATAAAGTTTGTTTTATCACCTAATGGTGATAAAAAAAATGGTTCTGTTAATTTCAATTGTGTTTACAATCGCCGTGTTCATTTTTAACCAGAAGTGATGAAAGCGAATACAACAAAGGGAAGGCTAACTCCCTATACTTGGCAGAGGCCACATATTAGCGATTTCTTTGTAATCGTCCAAAATGATTTTACTGAGGAGCCATGGGTACAAAATTTTAAAATAAGCAGCTCAACATTCATGGAAGTATGCAGCCCAATAGGCCCTCTTTTGTCCCCTGCTGATACATGAGGGAGACAGTCGTGATTGAGAAGTGCATAGCCTTCATGCTTTATAAATGGTCTACCTGTGTGGAGTACATGGTTGTTACTGAGACTTTTGGTGTGAGCAAAACCACTGTTCACAGATGTGCAAATGGTGTGTGTCAGGCCATATCTTCCTAACTAATGAGGCAATACAACACCTTACCTGAAGTGGAAGAGGCATGGCTGATTTCGAAGCACAATTACAAGGCACACAAAATACCTCAGGTGTATGGTGCAATCAACATCTCACATAACCCTATTTATGCACCAAGTGATGGGTATCGGGATTATGTTAACAGGAAAGTCCGGACATTTATTGTTCTGCAGACAGTCATTGACAACAGATTAATGATCAGGGATATCTGAGTGAGGTCACCTGGTAACACTCATGATGCTGCTGTATTCGCCACATCACAGGTATTTGAAAATTGATGTCATGGAACCTACATGCAAAAAAAGTGTTTCCATTGCAGTTTTACAAATTACTTGAAAAACTACCCCAAGTGAGCATACACATGTTTTGTGAATTTTGAGAGTATTATCACAAGTCATGTGTTTCCATTACTGTTGTTTTGTTTCGCAATTTCAAAATGCACATTAAGGAGGTTAATGGAAACGCGACTACAGTTAGAAACGGAAGGCTGGTATAGAAGCATAAGAAGAATACATGATGACAACCTAGAATTTACATAAAACCTGAAAATCTATTCACTCCATCAACCAATCTCATCAATAAGGACCACTGTTTAAATTTAAAATGTGTAAGAGTTGCAAAAAATATCTTTACCTAAAAGATACTTTGCACAATGTAGATCTGTCCGACTACCTGTTAATATAAATGCTTACAGGTGAAGTGATTTAAGATTAAAATTAAAACATAAAATAGCGGTGGTATCTGAACCTAGAGACTTACGCATTATAGTCCAACACATTATCCACTACTGGGACAAAGTGCTTTCTTTAGCAAACTTACCTTTTTATGTTTTCCCAGGCTAAGTACAGGACTAGCACCTACTAAAGCAGGCGAGTCATGTACCACTCTCGGAGCAGAAGGGTAAGGTGTTGCCTTTATCTTTTTTTTCTTCTTAATTTTTTCTGTAAGACAGAGGTTGTGCACAATAATCACAAGAGTAAGAAAACAATTCAGCTAATAAACATTCATATATTAACAATATAATAAATTGTGTGCAGTCATGTGGTGATCAAACCACAGAAGGCCGCTCAACACTGCTAGTAAAACAAATGAAACAAAATGATTGACATTTTTCTTGTTTGTTGTAACGTTTTTCTTGTTGGTAATATAATTTCACTACCAGTCTATAAATAACTGCTTGAATAAGGTGGCAGTGATTTACACTACTAATGTTTTTCTACATTATTAAAATATCTAGATAAAATTTTAATATCAGACTCCTGGTTTAGATTCTCTCTTATACCTATTAAGTGTAAATATTTCATATTTTGAACATTTTTAGTATATATCTTGTGCATTTTGAATTCCAAGAAAACTCACAAGAATAAACATGGTAAAGTTGACCGATATTTTCAGATAATGTAGTTATACTCACTAATTAAGGTGCTGGGGAGCAGTGATGTATTTCATGATGATGAGCACACACAGGTACAAGTGACAATAATGATCTTATAAAGTTATAAACCGATAATGATGTATCGCCTTTATTGTAATCCCTACGGCAACTCTGAATCTGAGAGAACTTGGAAATTTTTATGTTAAATTTTTGATCAAAATTCACTCATTTGCAATTATCTGTTCCACAAGGCTTATTCTCACCTGGACAAACCTGGCAGCATTGTGAGGATTGTGTGTTTTGATTTCTCCAATGCCTTCAAACCATCCTGGGCTAAACACAGCAGGTGGATGAGCCTATGCTGTCCCGGATAATGGATTACTTGTTGGACAGACAGCAGTTTGTGAGACTCAAGAACTGTGTTTTTGGTATGGATGCGAACAATACTGGAGCACGTCAAGGAATAGTCCTGTCTCCTTTTCTCTTCACTATGTACACCTCCAACTATACAGTATAAATATAACACCAGGTTATGCCACTTGCAGAAATTCTCAGATGATTCTGCACTTATGAGGTGTATTGATAAGGGGGTTGAGACAGAGGAGAGGAGTCAGGTGGAGAACTCTGCTTCTCTGTGCATCAGGAAAACCAAATGAACTGGTTATTGACTTTTGCTGCACCAAACAGCCTCTATGACCAGTCACTATTCAGGGAGTGGATGTAGAGCAGGTGTACTCCTAGAAGCACTTTGGGGTCCACATCAATGTCATGTTGGACTGGCATCGAAACACATAGGAACTATTTTAGAAATGGCAGAGCAGGCTCTTTGTCCTTAGGAGGCAGCATTGTTTAAGGTAGGAAGTCAAATCCTAAACATCTTGTACAACTCTGTGATGGCCAGTTCAATTTTGTATGCTGTGGTGTGGAGTATAAACCACAAACATTAGGAACTTTTGATTGCACAGGAGCTAATTGTTGACCACTTATAGAACCAACAGTAGAATAATTCTTTCTGGATGCGGCCCACAACTTTTTGACTACCCCTCATAAAATCCCCTTCATAAGATTTTTGACAAAGCAGAATGTTCCTTGTATTAAATAACCATTTATTATTACTGCAATGTTTAAGTGTTCCTAGTGTGCCTTTTATATTACATTTAAGATTTTACATAGGATAAAATTGGTTTTGCATAAATACACACTATATTCAAAATTGTCATTGTTCATTTGTATGACAGTTTAAAATAACACTCAACTAAAGTGCTCAAATTTCTCATGACATACCGAACCACGTTATTTTTAAAACAAGAAGTGTTCGTTGACTGCTACAGAGGAGATTACTTTTCTACACATTACTAACATGTGAGAATTTCTTCTACAAGAACTCACTTTTAGACAGGACACTTTCTTCCTTTTCTGGAGCAGGACTTGACTTTTTTGATGAATGCGTTATGGAAGATGTATCATCATTCATCAGCTGTAGTGTCTTAGCCAGCTTTGGCTTCTTCTCTGTCTCCTCTTTATCTTTCTTTTCTTTTTTCCCTGAAGACTTCTTCACCCCTGAAGGAGCACTCTCTTCCCCTTCATCAAATGAGGACTCTTCAATGGGCTTTGCTACTGAAGCTGCCTTCTTACCCAAGAGTGCTTTGATGGCAGTAGTATCTTCTGCATCATCTGAATCACTATTAGAATATGACAGTTGGTGGTTACCTAAAGACAATAACTCCTGTACAGATATACATTTTTTAGTCCTGTTTCCATTTGCATTATCAACATCTCCTCGTTTCTTTATCAGTAGTTTCTTTTCTGATTTCTTCGTGCTTGATTTCTGTGTGATGGTGGTAGGGGTTGACTCAAAATCACTCTCGTCAGATAAGTCACTCTCTGTAAGAATGCAAACACATTTTGTTACTACCTGTAGGAAATCAAACAAACTTTGTTTAATGTAACTTTTTTATTAGTGGCCACTATCTCAATTTCAAATGGCAGTTAATGTTTGAGACAGCAATAATGGAATAATTCAAAGACTTACAATTTCTCAATCTTTATCAAATTATTAGCAGTCTTTATGCTATAACAACATCTACTGAACAAGATGGAAATCAGTCTGATTTATTTCACTCTGAGGGGTATGGTGGGTTTCAATACCCCTTGAAGATTTACTGCAAGCCAGGGGAGAATATTAAGAAACTGCAGAAAAAAAGAGGTGTGACTGAAAACTGAAAGTGCCTCTTTTGAAATATTAATTCAACTTAAAATCTTTGTAGATCGCCTTCGATGCTACATACATAATGTACAAACACTGCAATGGCACAAATAACTCAGATTTGTATTGTAACCTGTTGTTAAAATCATATTCAGTTTCAGTTATTTTTGCTTTTTAAATAATCTAAGCCTGTATTGTTTTAAACTTCACTCTTTAAGAATTTTCAGTAGACTTTTATTATGCTGCTCTGATGTACCTGGACCTATAAAGAAGACTCTGTCCAAAAACTGTGCTTTCAGTCTTAATAAACAAAACAAAATCAAAAATACAAATAAAAAAACAAAAAACGAGTTTAACTGATACACAGACTGCAGTGTACAACCAAAATAATAGTAAATTACTAATGACTCCACCATGCAGGTAACTTCATTTGGGCAACTGACAGCCACACCATAAATACAGTGCATCCGGAAAGTATTCACAGTGCATCACTTTTTCCACATTTTGTTGTGTTACAGCCTTATTCCAAAATGGATTAAATTCATTTTTTTCCTCAGAATTCTACACACAACTCCCCATAATGACAATGTGAAAAAAGTTTACTTGAGATTTATGCAAATTTATTAAAAATAAAAAAATTGAGAAAGCACATGTACATAAGTATTCACAGCCTTTGCCATGAAGCTCAAAATTGAGCTCAGGTGCATCCTGTTTCCCCGATCATCCTTGAGATGTTTCTGCAGCTTCATTGGAGTCCACCTGTGGTAAATTCAGTTGATTGGACATGATTTGGAAAGGCACACACCTGTCTATATAAGGTCCCACAGTTGACAGTTCATGTCAGAGCACAAAGCAAGCATGAAGTCAAAGGAATTGGCTGTAGACCTCCGAGACAGGATTGTCTCGAGGCGCAAATCTGGGGAAGGTCCCAAAACAATTTCTGCTGCTTTGAAGGTCCCAATGAGCACAGTGGCCTCCATCATCCATAAGTGGAAGAAGTTCGAAACCACCAGGACTCTTCCTAGAGCTGGCCGGCCATCTAAACTGAGCAATCAGGGGAGAAGGGCCTTAATCAGGGAGGTGACCAAGAACCCGATGGTCACTCTGTCAGAGCTCCAGAGGTCCTCTGTGGAGAGAGGAGAACCTTCCAGAAGGACAACCATCTCTGCAGCAATCCACCAATCAGGCCTGTATGGTAGAGTGGCCAGATGGAAGCCACTCCTTAGTAAAAGGCACATGGCAGCCCGCCTGGAGTTTGCCAAAAGGCACCTGAAGGACTCTCAGACCATGAGAAAGAAAATTCTCTGGTCTGATGAGACAAAGATTGAACTCTTTGGTGTCAATGCCAGGCATCACGTTTGAAGGAAACCAGGCACCGCTCATCACCAGGCCAATACCATCCCTACAGTGAAGCATGGTGGTGGCAGCATCATGCTGTGGGGATGTTTTTCAGCGGCAGGGACTGGGAGACTAGTCAGGATAAAGGGAAAGATGACTGCAGCAATGTACAGAGACATCCTGGATGACTACCTGCTCCAGAGCGCTCTTCACCTCAGACTGGGGCGACGGTTCATCTTTCAGCGGGACAACGACCCTAAGCACACAGCCAAGATATCAAAGGAGTGGCTTCAGGACAACTCTGTGAATGTCCTTGAGTGGCCCAGCCAGAGCCCAGACTTGAATCCGATTGAACATCTCTGGAGAGATCTTAAAATGGCTGTGCACCGACGCTTCCCATCCAACCTGATGGAGCTTGAGAGGTGCTGCAAAGAGGAATGGGCCAAACTGGCCAAGGATAGGTGTGCCAAGCTTGTGGCATCATATCCAAAAAGACTTGAGGCTGTAATTGCTGCCAAAGGTGCAGCGACAAAGTATTGAGCAAAGGCTGTGAATACTTATGTACATGGGATTTCTCAGTTTTTTTATTTTTAATAAATTTCCAAAAACCTCAAGTAAACTTTATTCACGTTGCCATTATGGGGTGTTGTGTGTAGAATTCTGAGGAAAAAAATGAATTTAATCCATTTTGGAATAAGGCTGTAACATAAGAAAAGGTGGAAAAAGTGATGCGATGTGAATACTTTCCGGATGCACTGTATGTGGCTCTGTACAATTTCAAACTTAGGATTAATATGAATTTAAAAACGCAAAGCAACAATTAGGTAATTAGCTGATTATAGCTTTTGTAGTATTACCTTGTGTGACATCTCCAAACATGTTAATGCTACAGTATACAGTACTGTGCAAAAGTTTTAGGCAGGTTTGAAAAAATGCTGTAAACAAAGAATGCTTTCAAAAATGGAAGTGTTAATCATTTATTTTCATCAATCAACAAAATGCAGTGAATGAACAAAAGAGAAATCTAAATCAAATCAATATTTGGTGTGATCACCCTTTGCCTTCAAAACAGCATCAATTCTTCTAGGTACACTTGCACACAGTTTTTGAAGGAACTCGGCTGGTAGGTTGTTCCAAACATCTTGGAGAACTAACCACAGATCTTCTGTGGATGTAGGCTTCCTCACATCCTTCTGTCTCTTCATGTAATCCCAGACACACTCGATGATGTTGAGATCAGGGCTCTGTGGGGGCCATACCATCACTTCCAGGACTTCTTGTTCTTCTTTACGCTGAAGATAGTTCTTAAAGACTTTGGCTGTATGTTTGGGGTTGTTGTCCTGCTGCAGAATAAATTTGGGGCCAATCATAAGCCTCCCTGATGGTATTGCATGATGGATAAGTATCTGCCTGTATTTCTCAGCACTGAGAACACCATTAATCCTGACCAAATCTCCAACTCCATTTGCAGAAATGCAGCCCCAAATGTTCAAGGAACCTCCACCATGCTTCACTGTTGCCTGCAGACACTCATTATTGTACCGCTCTCCAGCCCTTCGACAAACAAACTGCCTTCTGCTACAACCAAATATTTCAAATTTTGACTCATCAGTCCAGAGCACCTGCTGCCATTTTTCTGCACCCCAGTTCCTATGTTTTTGTGCATACTTGAGTCGCTTGGCCTTGTTTCCAAGTCGGAGGTATAGCTTTTTGGCTGCAACTCTTCCATGAAGACCATTTCTGGCCAGACTTCTCCAGACAGTAGATGGGTGTACCTGGGTCCCACTGGTTTCTGCCAGTTCTGAACTGATGGCACTGCTGGACATCTTCCGATTTCGAAGGGTAATAAGCTTGATGTGTCTTTCATCTGCTGGACTAAGTTTCCTTGGCCGACCACTGCGTCTATGATCCTCAACGTTGCCCGTTTCTTTGTGCTTCTTCAAAAGAGCTTGAACAGCACATCTTGAAACCCCAGTCTGCTTGGAAATCTTTGTCTGGGAGAGACCTTGCTGGTGCAGTATAACTACCTTGTGTCTTGTTGCTGTGCTCAATCTTGCCATGACATGAAACTGTCTTCCACAACCTCACCTTGGTAGCAGAGTATGGCTGTTTCTCACCCAGTTTTAAGCCTCCTACACAGCTGTTTCTGTTTCAGTTAATGACTGTGTTTCAACCTACGTGTGACACTGATGATCATTAGCACCTGTTTGGTATAATTGGTTGATCAGACACCTGACTAGAATCGTACAAAATCCCTGACTTTGCGCAAGTGTACTTATAAGAATTGATGCTGGTTTGAAGGCAAAAGGTAGCAACACCAAATATTGATTTGATTTAGATTTTTCTTTTGTTCACTCACTTTGTTTATTGTTATCAATTTACAAAATGCAATCATTTATATTTCTGAAAGCATTCTTTGTTTACAGCATTTTTTCACACTTGCCTAAAACTTTTGCACAGTACTGTATCTTAGGTGCGGTGTATGCTGCTTGACACACAATCCTGGCTACACACTGTGAAACAGTCTTTCCCATTATAATTAGAGCAGAAAGTTCCACACAGTTTTCAAAAACTGAAAATTGCACACTCTTCAGATTTTACATAACATCTGACGCATGAAACTTAACTTGTGAAGTAAACAAAGAACCAGGAGAAGGGAATTATGGTATTTCATGCCCATCAAGAAAGAGCAGTTTTTAACTATTAAAGCTATCCAAAATTTTATGTTAACTCGGAAGGCAAAGGATTTGAGATAAGGTGCTGGTGATGTGTTGATCAGCAGACACAAGTAGCAATTTTACTATAATCTGTACGTGAGACAATAAGGATCCTACAAACCTCTTTATTAAA